>NC_134077.1:18891930-19208819 GCF_965140245.1 Athene noctua | reverse complement strand
AGATAAAACAGATTATAAAATATGACATGGCATGGCTTCTTAGTCCACTGATACCGTCCCTTTGGAGATACAATCAGGTACAGGTCAAACACCTATAACTGCCTATGTCATATATTAATGGAGATATAATGTCTGAAAAATTCTGAAGGCCACTCCAACATAGCTTTAAAGCTGGGATTAAACATATCACAGTAATCTGCTTTCTCTTTTGATATTCTGCTACACAAGGTTGCTCATGTAAAGGATTAAAAAATATACCCTCATATTAAAAAGCTAATTATCTCTACAAAAGTTTAAAAGAGAGAAGAAAAGCTATCTTGCTTTGCAGTTACATTAAAACGTGGGAAAAGGCCAGGAGAGATATTTGTACCATTTTTTCTCATTTAATTCCTCCTGATTTTTCTACTTTTCTAACATTACTTTCCCTTTACTTCTTTTATCCTTAAACTCAGGATACGCAGCTTAACCGTAAGTATGGTGCTGTGGATTTTCGGGAGAATGGAAAGAGAAGGGAAGGAAATACTTCTGAAAAAATGATACCATAAACTTTGGCTTTTTGCATCTGAATCTTCTGGCTTTCACTTTCAAATCTGCCAAACATGGGACACTGAGGAATTTCTCTTTTGACTTGCCACAAATCTAATGACCATTGTTCATGGAGTGGAAATAAAACTTCTTGCAAGTCTCTAATCAAAACACAGTTTTGAACAAGTCACACCCAAGGTCCTAAGGAGTTATTCTGTAATCACCTCATTCCTTTCCCGTGCAAGAGAAAAACAATGTGAAGTCAGTGAAAGCCCACTGATTTCTATGTGCTCAAACATCCCCAAAAGATGAACATGGAAAAATCAATTTCAACAGACAGAAAGTAACAGTTGTTCCTGTATTTCTATTTTGTGCTCCCAGAGGAGAGGGGAGATGTTTCGTCATTTCTGCTTTTCCCCATTCAGTAGTCATGTAAACACAGTTTCTGAGGAAGGAGACTGTGGGTGGGGGAGACGATATAAACTTTTTGCTACCTCTGGCTGGGTCAGGGTTCCCAAGTAGGGGGCTCAGAGGTGAGGAGAGAAATGGGTCATGTTCTGGGGAGTCAGAAAAGGTAAGAAAGGTAAGAGGGACTGAGAAAATTCCACCTAGGTTTTGCCTTCCATTTCAAGTTTTTCAGCCTCTCTCCTTATTCCATTCTTATCTCTCTCTCAAATGTTTCTGCTCTGTAGCAATCAGACGCCAAAGCTGGTGTTCTTGAGTAAGTGTACATGTGAGAAGAGTGGTAGTTATGCCAAACTGGGTAGAACGGAATTTGGAAGTGGAGATGGGGGGCAGATCATCAAGAGACCTTTTGTGCATGAACTGAGCCACGCAGATGAGGCAGGATTCCAAAATCAAACATAACAGAGGTGTGGCAATGTAAAAATTTAGGAATTGCAGGGTGAAGAAGAGGGGTGAGTGTGCAGTACAGTTGATGGCCCTGCATATTATTCCCATGAAGCCCTTTGCACAGAAGGCAGTGATGATTTCCATACAGCCATTGCCCCACAGTGGGAAGTTCAGGTTTAAGTATTTTCCCAAGATGGCACATGTTAGGGTAATCACCAGGCTAAGGGACCAGGAAGATTTTTTTTTTGCCTTTCTGTTAAATTTGTCAAAGTGTTTTTCCATCTTCCTCACAATATCTGGAAGAACATAATGTTTAAGAATGGGACATGATTGTAAAGTTGTCAGTTCAGTTTATAAGTAATAATTTTATCAGCCAGTGTTCAGTACAGCCAATGGGAGTTGGGTGGTAACTCACAAACCCCAATTAACTTGAAAAATGGTGAGGATTTGCAGACAGAGGTATCCTTTACAACCTCTCACAGTCTCCTTTGTGAAGGCAGGAATTGAATGTTAGGAGCTAACCTGAAGTAGCAAACCCACTAAGTACTGGCCTGAAGCATATCAAATATTATACAGGACCCCAGTAAATCCTTGATTTTGGGAAGGGGAAAAGGGAGAAGTGAAAGGAAGACCCACTTTCTTCCATTGCTGTTAATGAAGTTTTCTGTGTTAAAATGTATCCCAGAGTCCATGTTTTCTCCTTCCCCGAGTTCTGCTGGAATTGCTATTTACATAGTCTGTTCAGCAGACTGTGAAACATATGTCAGATCCTCAGCTGGGGTAATTGGTTGTAGCTCTGTTAATTCTGGTGGAACAGTGCTGATTTATAGCAGCTGTGAATTTGGCCCTCTCCACTTATTATATAAATGCAGCTTCTGCCATTAATAACATGTGGCTTTAACAGCCACTCATTAGTTATGATTCCAAATGTTTAAAAGCTGTATGCTCAGTAGTCCATAGTACAAAATATTGAATGCTGCTCGAAAAAGCTTACAATCAAGGGCTGTCAGAACCATGCATGTGTGCCTTACAGGAGCATATGCTATGAAGTACAAAAGAAGACAAGAAGTGGTCGTGAAGAGGAAGGAAGTGGGAAAGAACAGTGTTCAAACGGCCTCATTTAATGCACTTCTGTCTCTAGGTTAAAAAGTTGGTCAGCCTCCCTAACATTGCTACTTGGTGGCAGACACTGACTGAGTTGTGGTTTCAGCTATTTTGTTTCAGTACTCCATTGACATAAATTCTTGGAATTGAAGAGCTCCATAGATGATGCTTTCATCCCACTTCCCGTAAATCCCTTTTTTCCTTGAAAATGAAACAACCATAAAATGTCTACGGTATTACCTGTGTTTGCTGAGGACCTATATCCATGTTTTTCAGGAGGCTGTTTAGGAAGGCTGTGACACTCTCCCATGGATAAATACTGTTGGACCCATCGAGGACTATGACGATGTCCAACTGGGTTTTACACTCTGCAACACAAATTGCCACATAAGAATTGATACTAACAAGGATCAAATAGATCTCATAGCTCCAGTTACTTTTGTGATGAGTAACAGATGCATATCTTTCTGTAGTGGGGCTGAACTGACGTGTTTGATGCTAACTGTCATTCATCAATTTTTGCATTGTAATTTACATGGTTTGTGTTCCCTTTATCAGCAAGGCACTCTCTTGTAAGCAGAAATTTAAGAATAAGATTAGATCACATAACCGGATCACATAACTGGAGTATTTACCAGTGACCTCTACCTTCTTCAATGTTAATCTGCTCCTCTTTGCTTTTTTCCAAAGAACCAGGTCTTTAAGATTTTTATCTATATTACTAAATTGGGTTTGTATTAGTTCTTAACATGCTTGTCATTATTTTAAAAGAATCTTTTGGCCTTAAGCAAAAAACATAAGAAACTATTTTTAGCAATTGTGTTTGGATGTTACATAGCACTCTAATGATTGTTTACACTGAGATAAATTCCAAAAGTAGCAAGAATTTAGGTTATATACGGACAATGAAAACATTTACTTAACTTGGTAATGCTGGTAGCTAAGTTAAGCAGTTCATATTTTTTGGTATGCCTATGTGTATACATTTGTCTTCTTTGGCAATTTGTATTTTCAGACACACAAGAGAATTTCTGTGGCATGCATACCTTGCACAGATGGAGCAATCGCCTCAATGATTTCAAAAGTGGAGCTGACATTAGAGCAAACTCCAGTTGTGTAATGCAAACGTCCACATTTATAAGCATAAAGTGGTCCACATGCCTTTAAAAGATGAAAAAGGGTGAAATGTTTTTGTTATGATACCTGAGGAAAAAACAGAGTTTTAAAATTGGCAAAAAGTCCTTTCTTACCAGAAAGCCTCCTTTTGGGTTAGTCACTAAGGTTGTTCCAAGAGTCATGTTTTCTTTTACTTCCACGATGTTAGGAACTGAAGTAGAAGCTATAAATAGATTAAAATGTTAAGTATTTGAGAACATGAAAACAAAATGTTAAAGTATATATCTCCTAGCATGAGCTTCCAGCTTCCAAAATAAAACCCAGACTGACATTGGTTTAATCAAATATTTTAGCACCCTTCCTCCTCCTTCTTCAATTGCAACAATCAAGAAAAATTTCTGAGACTGGCTTTTATCCCAGAAAATTTGTCTGAGTTGCTGTGTCAAATAGTTTTCTTGAACTGCAAAAAAGAAAAGAAGTAAAAATAACAGCACAATGAAAGCAAGATATTACTATTCATAGAGTTTTTCTAATTAGAAAACAATTATTCTTTTTTTATGCTATCCTGCTATAAATGACTTAACAGCTTTTATATTTGTTACTGTTATGTTACATTACTGACATTTAGGTTTGCAAGGGAAAAGAGGAGACAAAAAATACCATGACATGTGTATTTAGTGAAATTCATATTAACAGGAACTCTATTCCTGACTACATCACATATCTCTTGACATGAGCAAGAAAGTGATTAATATTTATCTGTATCATATTAAGATGCATCAGCCTGGTTCTGGCTAGTTATGTTCTCACCAGAATACTACTGATGGCATTATGAAGGCTCTTGTTGGCTTTAGAGAGCTTTGGAAAGGCTAATCCACGAATCTATATTCCATGACTTTCCTGGCTCCATGGCCAGGATTGCCAAGCACAGTCAGGTAATGTCAGTCATAATAAAGTTTTGATAACACAGCCAAATGCATATTCTAAAATCATGAGCATGTTTTCCATAGGACAATATGAAGCTTTAAAATAAAATTGGTTTTGATGTTACAAACTTAACTTCCTTCACATGTAACTTTTAAGTCCTAAGTAACTTTGCTCTATCAAAACATTTCTAATGCATATTTACTAGCTAAAAATCTCCTAAGATCTGACCTCTATTATTCCTCCATGTGACATAGCTTTATTTTCTTTCATACCTGGTAAGTTTAGTTTCATGCAGGGTGATTGGTTGTCCCTTCCTACAGGACATTTGTATACATCTCCTGTTCTTTTCTCAGGTTGGCCGACTAACGGTGAACCAATAAGTACCCTGCAAATGAAATAAGTTACCTGAAATTTCTTCTTTCTTAAAAGGCATGAAAGTCAGCAAATAAAACTTACAGAGAGCACAGCAGCAGCAAGTTCCATACTAGGAGTATAAGATGGAGAGCAAGAAAAAGCAAAAGCAGCCATTTTGTCTCCTCTTTATTAAGGACACAGAAAGAAAATGTGCCTATATACCAAATAACATAATAAAATAACATTTTTTAAAATTTCGGTGGAAAACAAAAGCAATATTGGTGGATGGATGACAAGTATTCAAAGTAATACAGAAGGACATATCTGTTTTATTTAATATCTCCTTGATATTTTATATATTTTAGAAGAAAATGTATTTTCAGTGACAAAAGACCAAATGCCAAAGGAGAGGCTCATAAGCACCCTGAAGAATTCATTCTAAGTAACGTAAACCAGCACTGTAAAATACATAATTTTCCTTTCATAATTAAAAAAAGTTATTAAAAGGTTTATTAAAAGAAATTTCAAATTTTTAAAATGTGAAGGATTTTTATCCTGTGCATTTTTTTTTTCAGAATTTGGTGTGATCAAAACTCACTGTTCTCATAGAGTACTTTGTAAGCACCACAAATTAGCATCCACTCCTAAATCCAGTTTTCAGCAGGAAACACTGTTTAGAGATGGACACTGTTTTTGTTCTCACATCTTCATTAGCTACACTAAATAGCCCTGCATTACTCGGCAGATAACAACTGTCTCCATTAACTGTGTAAGGAATAACTTGGATTAAATCAGAATTAAATCACATACTGGAATCAGAAATTCTGCCATTAATAGTAATAGTTCAGAAAGATCTGCTCCTGGACTATTAGAAGATTGTGAAGGGTTATTGAGAGACCCATTTCAACCTTAATAATAAATTAATGCGTCCAGGCAGAAGATATTTGAATAGAATGACGTAACATGTAAAATGTAGCCTACAGATTAAAAAAAGAAAGGAGAATTTAAACCCAGTACACAATCCAGTTTCTAAAAAAAGCCTTATTGGAATAGCTCATTGTGATCCATTAAGATTTTTTCATTACTAATAAACTAAGAAGTGGTCCGAAAGGCTATTTTGTCTTTTGCACAGGAGATTTTTTTAGAGGACCTAAATTCTATTGAGAAACAGCAGCAATCAGGTTCACAGAACATGTGTTGCTGAAAAGCTTTATCTGTGGTATCTAGGTAGAGTTATAGCAGTTGACAAAAAGTATCACAAGGCTGCTTTGTGTATTTAACTGTCAACCTACAGATTTCCTGCTCTGGATGTTGCTATTCTGAAAGCAGCTTGAAAACTTGACAATTTAAAAGCAGCTCTGGAGTTTAATTTCAGAGATGTTCAGATCTAGCACACTAGTTTAGATTCCTGTCTTCCTTCAGCTACTGGAAGAGTCGCCATTTCCAGCTCATATTATTTTCTGCTTTTGAAAGGTTTCAGGACAGTTTACAACAGTACAGCTTACTCTGCAAAACCCAGCTCCTAGAACGGATACCATTTCCTGAAGGTCTAAATTAGCTCAGAGAAGGTCATTATTATTCTCCCATGACCCTCATGCAGATGTATATTTAAACATCCTACAACCTGGGCAGACAAGAGCCAGCATTTTCAAAAGCAGATTCTGCAATTTTATTTCTGTGAACATCCTCTATGACTAGTGAACACTGTGCTGCAGTTGTGGACAGAATTGGAGTCAGACAGTCCCTGTGCTTGCAGGGGGGTTTGCTCGGGCGCTGCAGAACAGTCTGACCTGGCTGTCATGCAGCTATGTGCCTGTTGTCCCAGGATGCCTGCAGGAGTCCCTGGGTTCATTAAGAATGTCAAATTACTAGCAAAGCTCTGGGAAAACCAGAGCAATCTGCAAATAATGATGGAGATCTCAGGATTCCCAAAATTTTTACCATCTAATCATTATTTCAGTCCACCAGCCCTGTGAAGTTTGTTTTTGAAGGGGAAAAGCATGAGCAGGTGTTTCTCAAAAGACCAAGAAGCAATGATACCACTGAGCCTGCCAAAATGCAACTTCTAATTGAGGAAAACAATATGGAAAAGACAGGTTAAGAAGATGCCAAGTTCCAACTGTGACTATATTACCAATGGCAAGGCATAATTATTCTTTCAAAAGGGAAGGTGGAGTACTGTATTAGTAAATGTTTTGACAGCGAAATCTTCCCACTAGTTAAAAAACTCAGTTCAGACAACCACTGATGAAAAAGTTTAGAAAAAAACCAAAAGTAATACAGATTAGTTAGGTAAACCAGGAGCAATTTCATTGCTGATACATTAACACAAACTAAAGACAAATAATGGTTTTATTTGATAAATGGAAAAAAGAGGGCTCAGGCTTAACACAAAATGTTCTCAGCTCCATCAATAAGGCAATTTATCCACTTTGTGAACTAATTTACGTCTTTGAGAAACTAAATGTAGATGACATGAGCAGCAAAATTTATGTCCCTGGTTTCTTTAGGACTGTGCATTAATGTAAGAAATACGACTCATACGTATGGGGCATACTTACAAATAGCACTTGAGTCATTGAATACCTGATAATTTGGAGTGTCCATTTAAGAAAAGAAAAAGAGCTTACCATTTCCCTTCCTCATTTTCATACTGTTGCACCGTGTATCCGAACATGTCTTCCAGAGGGCCACTGAAGGTCATTGCATTTTTCACATCAACATTGGAAGAGCCAACGAGGTGAAAGAGAGCTTTAAAAAAAAAGTAATATGTAGCAATACACATAAACCCCGAGACTTTTAAGAAATCAAGGTTCAATTGTGTCTTAACAAGGGTAGAAGACAGGGTTTGAAAGTAGCATTTTGGACATATTTATCACAGCTGGTACGAGATATAAAATGTACTTCCTCACACATATATACAGAGCTAAATTCAGAGATGTTAGTAACTGGACTTCTGTATCCAAAATCTATTTTGCAAAGTCCATCACTCATTTGTAAATCGCAATTCAAATAACTAAGTAAAATATTATTACCTTCAATAGTAAATAAAATAACATTTTAGTTATTTTTTACTCCTGTTAGCTCCATGCATTACTAATGTAAGAATTTTACACAAAATGTTCTTTCCCTCATTTAAGGTAGTAGTTTCCAAGTTTTTATTAACTTGAAATAACTAATTTTTCATCTGTTTACAGAAGACACAATAAGAAAAGAATAAGGAAAAGCATTCAGATGTATTTAATTTTAATCTATATTAGAGAGAAAAAAGCATATAATTTTCTTTTAATTCTATTTGCAGGAATCCAACATTTACCCACTTAGGAAAAGCTGATCTACAATGGTGGTGTTGGACTATGATGAGATCTGTCATGAGAGCAGATACTTCTTCAGACTGATTTCCCAAACCCTAAAGCTCAGTGATCAGCATCAGGAAAAATACTGTAAAAATATGACTGTATAGCAAGTTTCAGAAAAACGACCTGGCTGAAAACTCCAGCTTGAAGTTATAACCAAAACCCACTGTGAGACTCATTAAGAAGCCAAAATTACTATTTATTTATAAAAATAAGGTTATTTATATTTTCTTTATTTTTTTATTCCTTATAGAGATCTCTTCCATTTTTGTTCTGTTGAAATCAGTTTCAAAAGCAATCACTGACACTACTGCTGCAGAGCTGTGTATTTAATTCACAAGAGTCAAAAACTGAATTTGTAGATCAAGACTACTTGAAAAGACAATTGTACACAACTTTCATTTCCTTTCAAAGAAGCATTTCATGATCATTTGCTAACATTTGACAGTTACATAAAAACACCCAAATCCATAATGCTGCATGTCAAAGCATCTAAATAATGTTGAGTTACTAAAATACATCTGTGATATTCACCATTGAGATGATGATACTCTCATATAAAGTTTATTCCTATAATTAGGCTCCCAAGTGGTCAATACTAATCTGTCTCTCTCAGCATCTTATTTCCTGCTTAATGCAGAAAAATTATCACAGAAGACTATTTATCACTCAGTAGATATTTCCAGTTTCACTGGACAGCAAAAAAGGAAGTTTCATTTGTGTTATTTTAGTTTTTCTTCCTGTAGTCAGAGTCAGGAAATATACAGAAGTGAACAAACTAAAACAGGGTTTATTCTAATTCTTCAGAAAAGATCCATTGCAAGTGATAAGAAAAAATTCATGGCTGACAGTTGGATGGGAAATAATTTGTCAGAAAAGAAATCCATGCATCTTTTGTCTTCCTTAAATATTTGTTTAAACAAACTCTGCTATGCCTGCTCATGTGCAATACCTGTTTTCTTTCCTACTCTCAGTCATCAAAGCATAATTAAAATCAACAAATTAGATTTTTAAAGATTCAGTAATCACTGATTCAAATATTTTGTTAAATTTCTGAGTGAAAGCAATTATTATTTTTGACATCATGCGGGGGATTCAGACCGTGTAATTTAGTCTCCCAATCTACCTCTTAGACAATGAAATGGTTCTAATGAGATCATCTGCTAAAGTAAGTGACTAAGTTCATTATTTAGTTGAAGAAAGGTAGATGCAAAATTTATCCATGTCGATTTGCCTCTTAAAGATCTCCAGAAGTCTGTTCAATTTAGCCCTTGAATAAGATGGACAAAACATCCTTCTAGAGGTGCTCAGAGGCATGTTTTTCCCCCTTTCTCACCTTATGATGATATATAAAACATATTATATGAAATATTAAAGGCCACAGATTCCAGCTCTTCTCTTCTAATTTACTTTCTCCTAAAGCTACTGAAAGTTATTCTGCACTCTGTATATCCATCACTATATACTCCATCATCAGTCCATCATCTGCCGGTAGACAAGGAATTTCCTCACAATGATGCAGTATTGACAACTACTGTGATTTTTACTGAGTGTTCACCATAGTAGATGGTCTTAAAGTTTCCTGAATCTGTTATGTGATATTTTAACAAATACACGTCTAATCCTCATAGCTATCACAGAAAGTTTGAAAATGTGAGATGCTAAATAAGCAGACTAGAAGAGGAATGAAAAATTACACCTATTTGCTACTAACTCCCCAAATTCTCATGCTTCTGAGTGAGATCAAATTAGAACCATCTTCTAAAAAGTAAAGATGGAGGAATCAAAAGAAGTTAGATGGGCCAGAATGGTCAGAAATAAAAAGAAGGTGACTCCACAAGGAGGAAATAGACACATAGACCTTGTTGATAAAGGATGTTTTGTATGCTGTTATAAATATTCAATGGGTAAACTGAGGAAGACAAATCCACTGCAGGTTACAAACCATACAGAACACACATCTGGTTTAGGAAATCCCCTCAGCTGGAAATATTCAGAAATTGGAAGAGGCACATTATATATGCCTTCTCAGTTATTTTTTGTCTTTAGCTACCGGCTTACATGTACTCCTGAAGACATGACACCGGACAAAATACAGTCTTGATTTGATCCAGTATGGCTATCCTTCAGCTCTCTCCTCTTCCCATTCTATCTTAGGCAGAAATCAGCTTTGGTTTGACTTCATACACAAACTGTGTGGCATATTTTAACATGCAAATATATTACATGACCTCCTGTGGTTTCCATGTCCTATTAAACATGAGCATAATATTTCTGAATAAAAGTAATGATAAGCAGTGTAAGATTAACTTAAAAATAATTAATAGATTTAATGGTATCTTACTACATTTTACACTGATTCTGTAAAAGGAAATTCTACTAGTCAAAGATACGTTCAAATCTGCAGACAATAAATGGAATGGAGTTTATCGTAACCCACATTATACTGTTAATTAACAGTATAAAATCTACTGATTTATGGCAACCTAGCTTTCACATTTTGTTTCATTTTTCAGTACAAAGAACATTTTACATGAGCTGACTATTCAGAACATTTAAAAATATCACTGTGACTGTGAAAGCAACACTTTATATTAATAACAATATCTAGTTTGCATTATTCCAAACTTCCACTTTCTGTGTAAGATGCATGCATTCTCATCTATTTCTAGCAAACTTGTGTATATGAATTAAAAAAGACTATTGGCAGAAGCAATGTAAAAAGAAGAGGTACAGGGAAGTTGAAAAGGGTTCTTTTGAGAGTTATGGCGATTAATGAGAAAAAAAAAAATTTTTTTGGTAAGGTACATAGTATTTGACTATATATTTAGTCACAATTAATGTAGGTAAATTAAATTAAGATTTTGAATTATTTCATGTTATGTTAACAGAATGACTAAAAATACTGACTAAAATCTGAAATACAGTATATAAATATTTATCAAAGGATAAAGCTTAAGTTCCAGCTATTAACTTCATGTTCTACAAGAAATGAGGCACTGTAGAAAATCTGGGACAACATCCTCACTACCTCCTGAAACTGATGAGAACACTAGTTGATACATGTGGCATTCTTTGCTGAGCACAGTTTGTACCTATATGTGAAAGGTTCACACTCAGTCACCAGGACAACAACCCAAATATTATTTCTGTTACAAACCCAGAGTAGTAGCTCATACTTGTTCAGTAGCCACTATTTTTTTTTTTTTTTCTGTTTTATTTAATGAGATCTTTTAACCAAACGTTCATGCTGTCTGCCTGGTTATTCTGCCTCTAAACTGTGCAAAACTAGACTTCCCTGGCACGTATCCAAGTGAATGTTGCCTGGACACTCTAACCTTTTCAGAGAACTGCAGAATAGACACTCTTATTTTCCTAGAACAGATGGATATAAACATAACCCGAACTGTAGAACAAAGCCTAATACCTGGCTTTTTACTGATAAAAAATAGATCACCACAAATCACCCACAATAAATGACATCATGAAGACTAATTTAGCCAAGAGAAGAGAGTAAATTAGTTAGGATATTTTACCTGTGTACAGTCTGTAGCAAATAACGATTGTATCTTCCATAAATGGTGGTTATTCTGAGAAATAGAGATGGTTTTTGCAAAAATGGGAAAGGACAATTTTGCACTTTGCATTGAACAGGGCTTACGTGTTGGCTGCACACTATTTCTCCCCACCAGTGTTGTGGTCAAAGTGTTATTTTTGTTCCATTATACACTTACTGCTATAGCGTTTCAGTTGACTTTATCAGTTCCTCTGGATTTTGCAAGAAGAGACTGAAACAAAGCAGGTCTAAGTGCAATCAAGAAGGACCACAAAACAAGTACAAATGTCTTGCAAATGTATGCACAACTAAGAAATGTTGGGAAACAAAAGAAGTTCCTAGCAGAAAAGAAATCCCAGACTTCTTCCATCCTGGAAAATAAAAGAGAATAGAGAAATCTAAACTGAAGATTAAGATAAGATTAAAATGTTTTATGGAGTTCTCATATACCTGGAACTCTTGCAAAAATAAAATAAATTAAAAAATAATATCGCTTTAATGTCTTATACAGCACATATTACATCCAATGATGATGTAAGGATATTTTAAAGATCTGCAAACAGCACTCTAGTACAATACAGCAACACAGAACAGTGCATTTGATCAAAATGTACTGAAAGCTAAGTGACACTAGGAAGGATGTCCTAGTTTATAAGGCAAAAATTGATTGCCTTTAAAAGTATTTTATGCTGATACTGTGAAAGACTACCTGTCTCTGTTGTGATCTTAGAAAACATACAGAGTAAACAAACAGCATGAAAGGAAGCAATTGGGATGCTGGTGACACTTATTCAAGTAAGGGAAGCAGAACTGGGACCATTGGCTTGGCCTCCCACAAAAGCTTATTTTCAAAGTGGTGGCAAATAATACCTTCCTCTGAAATTATAAAATTCTTTCCCTTGAGGAAACTGATACCACTGTATGTTGGCATGTGCAAGCCTGGGCTGCTGCTCTCAGCTAGCCGGAATCAAGCCGGTAGCAGAGAACAGACTGTGTTCCTCAAATAGTGCAGCACTGAGCCTCAGCAGATAAAACCTCCTGAAAGCTGGATCTTTTAGCTGAATCAACACAACACTGTGGATTTGGGTTCGGGGCTGGACTACATCTGGCTGGTAGCAAGGGAAGATTATACACGTTTGCAAAGACATAACTTAAAATGCTTTTAAAAAGCTCAAACACATGAAAGTGGATTCTTTGCTGGACCAGCAAATAAGAGAATCTTCACATTTTATTTTTTGCTTCATTTGCGATAATGTAACTTCAGAATTATACAGTCTTGTCTTATGAAAGAGAGATTTAGTCATAGGCATCCCAAGTGGAAGAAAATAACCATGGCATGGTACAATTGCCATCTGTGAGCTCTGGGGCCACAGTGCTCTGGCCTTATTGTGGAAGGCCGAGGAGGCTGTAGTTGGAGTTCCTGCTGCATTCAGTTCTGGCTGGCTAAATATCAGGGTATTTAAAATAAAACTGTATATTAAGAAAAAAGTTTCAACTTCTGAAACTTTTTCAGTACCCCTTAAATCAAGCCTTTTATTTTTCAAGGCTACAAAAGAACCTTTGTATAATTTTGCCTCCAGCATTTTTTCTTTAATCTTTAACCTTTGAAGACCAAAAGACTGACTTTCTGGAATGAAACCAAATAATTTAAAAAAAAAGGCTTCTTATTAAAAGTAGATAAATATCCCCAAAAGACCAAGAAATATATATTTAAAAGTGGTTTCAGATTCAGTAGCCACATAGTTTTCAAAACCAATTAAATGCTTTGTACAACCCATAAATAATGCTTCCTTTGCTGATTTTGTACTGAATAATTTGTACTGGAAAATAGCTTTATAATGTGGTGTCAAGACTGAAAATATACTGAATCAATGCTTTGTAATGTGGTCTCAAATGAATAACACAGTGCAACCAGCAAAACTTTTTGAAATACAATAGCAGAGACCAGGAATACATGCCCCACTCAGTGACAGTCATCAGAATAAAACTATTTTGTTTAAAGTTTGGAAAGCAGTCCTCTCATCAGCAAAATTCTTAGCAGTTTGCAGTTTCTCACAGAAGGGGAAAAGGAAATATGCAGTTACATACAGAAAGCTGTGAAGTCAGCTACGAAGCTTGTTCAGATGTACAGAGGCTTAGCAAATTTAGCAGCTTGATGGAAGTGAAACTCCTAGAAGATCTGCAGTCCAACTTTTGGATGTAGTTCTTCAATCAACAACTAACTCCATTCAAATCCCTACAATCTTTGTGTTCCCCTCTAGGTCCGTTCTGCTTTGCTATCAAAGATCACTTCCTCCTGAACATCCCACTATAACTTTTTGTTTCCTAACATCTAGCTTTATCTATAAACCTCCCTTAATCTCTTGACCTTTTTTTTTTTTTTTTTTTTGAGGTAGAAGATATTTATAGTCATCTATAATTGACTCAGATTTCACACAGAAAGCATTGTTAAAATGAATGTGTATGCTGAAGTAAACCCCAGAAACTTAAAAGGAGCATAAACAAGGACTCTAACCTATAGAAAAATGTGTTCTTTACAATACTCTCCAAAGCTGCTCATGGACATGTAGGTTCTTCTCTGCACAAAATTTCTGTAGGTTGATAGAAAGAGTCAGGTATGATGTTTCAGTTGGATTTCTACAAGCTTTCTGCTCGCTCAGTTATGCTGAATCCCAGTTTTGCAGGCTGATGTCCTGCTGTCATTTCTACTGTGTAGCCCTATTGAAACCAGCATGGTAAGCCCGGTATAGCTACTGCTGCAGGAAACACATAGTAAAATCCTTAGCAAGTCCCAAAGACTCTTCTTCCATAGTGATTTTTCATTTGACTTCACACTGTTAGCTGGACTGATTTTCTTACACTAACTGGCATACTTCACGTATTTCCAATTTTATTGCTCTTAGGCTAAATGAAAGGCCAAGTAAATCCACTAAGAATCTTGCAGTTTCTTTTAAACAAGTGTGATGCTGAGTATCCAAAGTGTTATTATTCTTATAATGTGAAATAATTCCTAAATATTTTTAAGTCTTCTTTTCAGATTTCCTAAGAAATTAAGTTCTGTAACACTTACTTAACAGGAGGAAGCAAATACAATCTTTTTTTCATTCTTAAGCAAGTAACTTCCATGCCTTTTCTATCTTATATAATCACATAAATCACTTTAAATAATAGTTTCTTCAGTATTATGCCTATGATTCAATCCAAACATATAGCTGGATTGTGCAATAGGTAGCACAATTGGTTAAAAAGTTCTACCCCTCACTACCCTGTTAAGAAAAGAAGTATGACCATCTTTGCATAGCAGCACACTATTATGGTTAATAGTTAACTTAAATGCATCTTTGAATCAGAGATGTATTTTAAATCAGAGTTAAAGCATGAGAAAAACATGTGAAAGCCTGTAGAAATACATCGAATTTTGAGTGAGATGTGACCGTAATATGTGCTCAACAGTAAGTGTCATCCCTATTCTCCATCCAAAGGAGGTTTATTTTGAGAAGATAAAGACTGGTGACATTTATCATTATGCAACATGGCATACACCTTGTATAATTTCAGTTTAGTAATATAGGATTAAGGAAAAAGAAAGCACTGAATACCCATCACACTGATGAATCCTGTGAGTTGAAGGAAATTACTACCTGTCAGTGTTCAAATGTGAATTGCAAATGCCATAGTGTACTTATTTTTAAGTTTCTTTTGAATCCATGCTTTGTGCTTGTGTTTTCCCTTGTCAGCTAGCAAGCTATCTTTTAAAAATAAAATAAAAATATTCTGTCAAGAAAATCAGAGAAAACTGCCAAACACTGCAGACAAATTAATGTACTTGAGGGTGGATATATTGCCACTATGCTGTTATTCAGACATTTAAAAGTCTATTTTCTTTTAAATGAAAGTGAACAATATCACGCACACACACAAATCAATCTATCTGATCAGTCTACACATGAAATCACCTATCTATAGAACATCTCAGGAAGCTAGAAACTCCTTTTGAATTCTGGGAAACGTGATAATCTCAGAACTCATGCAAAAAATGATGCCTAGCTGAAAACTCAGGTTACTATCTCTCTACCAGGACAAAGGACTGTGGTGGGGTTTTTTTGTTTTTTTTTTCTCCCCCCTTCCTGACTTGGCATCATTATTCATTAATTTTTCCTCCCAGTTGTTTTCAGGGATTGTTGGATAATTTTTCACAAAGGTCAGCAGTCTTAATGCTAATATCAAGTGGAAATGCTCTGGTGGCAATAAATGCTTTCTAAATGCAGAACTTCTTCCATTTCTTTCTTTCACAATGGCTATAAACTCCTGTCTTTCATTGCCTCATGCTGAGCATAATCATTGGATAGCTCTCAACCGAATCACTAAAGGCTTCAAGAGGGAAGAAATCCTTCAAAAGCAAGTATAAATATCCTGATATGACCCTCTCACACCCAGCTAGCCAAAGCACCACAGAACTTAAATCCAAGCCAGTGTTTATGTAGTACAGCAAAAGCATATGCAGTCAACATGCATGCTAAAAGTCAATAGCTCGTATTTTATACCTATAATCAATATCAGTTCAGCTGTGATCCAAGAAACTGTAATAAGTGCAGTGGAAGGGAAAAGATGGGAGTTTACAAATATGTATCTTTTCCTTTGGTCCCAGACAACTCTGCTGTGCAGACCAAGCAAAAATTTCAGAGCCAGCAGGGATGGACACACTTCAGTATTACTTCTCAGGCATGTATATTAAAAGGAAAAAAAAACCCCTTCCAAACTATAGTCAAATTGTATAGAGAACACCTTTCTGTTAGTACAGCGTCTATGATAATTTTCACTAGAGCACAAAAGAACATTTATTTTCTTTACCTGAGTCATCTTCTGGTAGAGTAAGAGGGAACCACTATGTTGCTCCAGCTTCCTATGTTATGTCTACATAAAAAAGAATTCCATATTTCCCCATTTACAATATATACTCTCATACTTCAACAAGGACTTGAAAACTCTTAAACTTCAAACTTCTTCTGAGCACAAAGACATACCATTTTTTAGACAAACATTATATAAAGCTAACAGGTTCAGGCAAAATGTAAATCAACAAGCTATTTACAAAACAGAACTCCATTTAAATAGCACAGGGAGATGCTACAACAGTCTAAGATAGAAAACACTTTTACAAACGTAAGTATTCTTGTAAAGTTTAAACCAAGTTTTTTGTACTTAAATAATTGTACTTGCAGTTTTCCAAGAGCAAAACTGGAGAGTAAGGGATGATACCTACTGTTGCTAAAATCTAATTTTGAAAATTTTTTAAAATGCTTGATATTGAGCTTAGACTGAAAAAACCAATTATCCAAACAATTCTTCTTTCCTATTGCATATGTTAATTCTCTACAATGAATCAACTGTATTTTCAATAATATTGTTCAAGATTTTTTTTAAACTTTTTCTCTATCAGTAACCAAAAAACCGACTACAGTGAGAATGGAGTTGATAAGAGATTGCTACAGTCAGTAATGGAAAATAAGTCACATATTTGTTGAAACGCTGGAATCTGACCGTGAATGGTTCCCAGATGTTAGCGCTCTCGCACCACGAGGTCAGATGGAAGTGCTTCTTCATTCCCAACTGCACAGCAGCGAAATGCCTGCAGGGAATGTCAGCTCTGTCCTGCAAGAGCACGGGGTAGCAGGCACTACCTATTTTCAGAGGTCAGATCCGACTTGCTCACTAGCAGAATCCTGAGCCTGGCACAAGCATGCACCATCATGGGTAATCACAGCATCAGCTCTCTACCAAGGCATACAGAGTTTTTCTGGTTTGAAATTTATGACTGTTCACTGCTAAAAGACAAGATAATCCTCAGCCAGTCTGTTTCCTTACTTGTCTCTACCTATGTAGTTGTAAGAAATCTTTTCTTACACTGGAGAGGTTAAAGAATATGGCTCCGTGAAAACATGTATTTTACACTTTTAACTGAGAAATCCAAGCAGACAAGAATGTGGGACTGCAAATGACCACAGTGGGCATTAAATCAAGTCTTTCATGAACATAAACAACCATAAAATAGCTGCCTAATCTAGAAAAGGCTACAAAACCCACCACCACACACACATCACGACCTTAAGAAAACCTGAAGATCAATACAAAAGTTTGTTCATTTGGACAAAAAAACCCAACAATCAACAGGAACAATTATTACTGCACTAGGCAATTCATAGACTGCTGCTATGTGTATTTATTTACTTTACTTAGACTGTAAATTGAGTGAAGCTGCTTAAGACAATCACAAGTGCTTTCACAGGCTCAACATTTTATAAATCAGTAGCTAATCTTCAGTCTACCTGGGAGGTGAATGTAATTTACAGGCAACAGATAGAATCGAACTTCAGTAAATGGATTCATGTACCAGTAAGTCAGGAAGTGGCATACAGTGTTCAATTGAGATCATCAGAAAAACCGACTAAGCCAAAACACCAACTTCACACCGGCATCACTCAGCTGAAATGACAAATACACCCCTCTAGTGTACATTAGAAACTTGTTGCCTGAAATAATCATATCTGAAGTGGAATACAATCAAGACTGGGGCCTCTGCCATTGTCACTTCATTATGTGGTTTGGGAAATAAAGTAATTTTTTAAATTGTAGTAAATGTTTATGGAGATTTAATATTCTTTCTATGTGGTATATTTTTATAGTCAAGATATATTTTTTCCTAATGAAAAAGTTAATAAATTCTGCAAAAGCCAGTATATCACCATGAATTATCAATATTGAATAGCAACATACTATATACTATGTAACAATGCTATATACTAACATGAAACTTAAGCATAATGATATGCATCATCAACCATATTGACTAATTTTTAAAGATCAAGACGCTCAAGTACCGGTAAGAGCATGAGCACCTCTTTTGATACACTGTTGGTGTAGTGATTTTACTGGTAAGCCTGTTGAAAGGACTACAGAATTAATCTCAGGTCTTTTCACTGCAAATGTTCTTTTTTACTGGTCAATAAACAATTCAGGGAAATTTGGAACTAGCCTTGAAGAGATTATAAGAGGAAGGTTTGTTTCCCTCTCCAAAAATTAAAGCCGGACTCTAGAGGTAGAAAAACATCCTGTTTTTTAGATGCAGTTTAAGATAGATCATTCTACATGAATTACTGGCACTAACAATTTATATTTCCCACCCACAGCACATGAAGTACACCCGTGATTTTAAGATACCTGTCTGGCCCAGGCCTGGTCAGAAAGTATTCTGGTATTAGCAGGGGTTCCATAAAGAACCTGTTACTCTTTCTTTCAAACACCTGCATCAACTTCACAAAAGTACCACAGAAGCTTAACAGAGCAGAAATTTTATTCCTTTGTGTAGATGTCACTTGTCCAAGCTAAACTGAAGTTTGCAGAGCTAAGGTCAGTTGTGATGTTATTTAAGAGCGATTCAGTTTTCTAAAGCCAACGGGAGCTGTCAGTGTTAAAAAAGGACCTCTTAAAAAGGCACAGAAGTACCTCGTGCCATCACAATACTTCTTTTGCAAATATCATAGATTTAACATCAGCTTTATGCAAGTAGCACTTCAACCACAGTTTCAGCAGCATAGAGTGGCAATGGATCACTTCCAGCTTTTCCCTTCAGCCCAGATAGAGAAAGCACAGCAGTGCTGATGCTGTGCCCTCTTTTTATTCTCCTTTGGTCTATAGCTCTTTGCATACCGCATTTACCTTTTTCGGAAGCTGACTTTTCTAAACTGTGCCAATATACACAGAGGACCAACTCACAGCAGCTTGCTCAGAATCATGGAAGAAAACATGCTTTCTAAAGGAAACACATTTAATGGTCAATAACTTGAGATTGATGCCTATTTACAAATAAAACACTCAAAAAAAGTTTTTAGTAATTCTTTAAAGCTCCTAGAGAACATCAAACTGGCAGAGATCAAAAGGAAAGTACTCAATAAATCTGTATCAGGTACCTAATCTAAGCATTTTTGTATAGTCAGCTCAGGCAACTAATCCCCATCTGACATGAGGTCAGTATTGTGGTACAATCTGTTGAGATGTGGTGCCAACACGTGCACTAAGAATTGGACTGATATAAACGGGGCAACACAATGCTCCACTAAAATAACAACAGCAAGTGCTGTTTCTGTTCAGAGGATAGGGTACAGAATTGCTGAACTGATTCCTATCTATTGCTGGCAACTAAATCATATTTTTCAGGGTAAAAAAAATACATATAAATGAGACCTTTAGCTCTGATTTTTCTGACTGGAAGCTGTTCCAACTTCTTATTTTTCTAGTAGTAGGAAATTTCTGCTCTCCAACATATATTTATTTCTTGCCAGTTCTTATGTCAAAATAAAAGTGCTTAATCTAAGGAACAGAGTAGTTTTAAGTGTGTTCTAGAAGTAAAAGTGAGAACTTCAATTTCGAGGTACTACTGCCTAAAGCACTGAACATTTTTCAGTGACAATTTCAGTACTTTGCCCTGAAAAAAAATGCAAAAACCCCTATTATAGATGTATATAACTTACTTAGGTTAGAAAGACAAGTCTTCAAAATTAGGAAAGGCTAAACTTACCGTTGTCAGTGTTCACTGTCAACATTAATTTGTTCTTTCTAGGCTTAATAGGACTTCTGTCTCTTAACAAAAATACACAGGACCATGCAAGTAGACTTGGATAAAACATAAGCAGATGCCTTGCAATTGCTTAAACAGTCATAAATCTGTTGTTTACCAAGATCACAATGCTTGACTGTGTATTAATACAGTTTTAATAACTGATTTCTGAGACTTTCAAGAGAAAAAGTCTAAAAACTTGCCATTTGACTGACTTCATGACCTGGTTATTTTAAAACACAATGCTTTAGTTGAAACAACCTGAAACACTGTTAAAAAAACCCAAACAAATCTTTTAGCATTATTTTTTTTCTGGCTTTCTCTTACTGTTTCTTCTCACTTAAGCATCCCCTCAAAAACTCTGACAGGCTTATTGCAATCAGCTTCTGTTGTTTGGGGGTTTTTATGTTTGACTAGAAATTTTTCCTTTGCTTATCATGCTGATCGCTAACACAACACATTGAGGTGTTTCACAAAGCACTACATACTACTTTTGAAAAAGGTGGCTTTCAGACAGGTATGAAAGGAAAACAAAGTCTTTCACGAGCCTCAGATACAGTAATAATGCTGTATGTGACACATGTAGCATGCTTGTCAGAAATTAGTTACTCTGTAGTGACAATGCCTCAATATCTCAAGTCTCAGCCTCAGGCTCAAGGCTCATTTTCCTTGGACATATGCTTAATCACATTAGCTGGCACCTTACCCTCAACTGAGGGTATGTTGTTAAGACTACAGATATTTCAAGCACCCACTGCAGCTCTCTATGGGGAAGAAGTCATATGCCCAACACAGCATCCCATGTTTTCCATTGAACTATAGCTTTTCATCTTTCCTCGTGACTTTGGAACCTGAAAAAGCTCCCTCATGAGGCAGCTGCTCCTTTTCTGCCTCTCACCACTGCTGTCCCAGCAGGTCCTCGGTACAGTCTAGGAGTAAGGGCAACTGCTTCCTCAGTTCGCACAGCTGTCCTGGCAGGCAGCTGATGTTCTCCCTGCACCATATCTGAAGCTAGTCCATTTTGGCTTCTCTTAGTCACCCTATAGAAGAACAGCAATTTCCAGTCTGGAGAGGAATCAATTATATGGGATAAAAGAGTTCTCTTTACCGAAGGGAGTAGAAGTGGTCTTATGGCAACTAAGATAAACGAATTTAATTAATTAATTTCTCTCACACCTAAACTAAAATACCTGTACCAGTATTAAACATTTGAAGTCACCAGGCTGAACGCCGCAGATCAAAGAAAGGGTAATTATCTTCAGCCAAACCTGTTGCAGCTTTCAGAGCTTCAGAAACCATTGAAGGACACATTCTTAGGCATTCAACAACCACCTGTCAAACATCCTAAATGTAGCACTTGCTATGAAGCCCGTCCTACCATAAACAAATACGGTAGCCTGAAGATAACGATCAAGTCTGCATCCTGAGTCATTCCTTCAACTACAAAAGCAGCTACAAGCTAAGACTCAAGTTAGCTTTATTTTTTACATGAAGATACCACATTCTTTGAGGATACTGCATCTTTACAGACACACACACATACATAAGTTTACATATATTTTGTGTTTAATTTCTTTGTTCTGAAGTGCTTTCAGTAAAAGCCAGCTAAAACCATTTGTTCTAAGTAAAGCAAATGTCTAAGGGTTTGTATTAAGGCTGCATAGGAAATAATCTGCCTGTCTTCCAAATTAGATTTGTTTGGCTGCCACCAGGTCCAAAATCTTTCTGAAACTTGGAACCCTACTCAGGGCTTTTTTCTGAAATGTGAAGACTACAGCTGGAACGCATTACGTGGGAACAGTCCCAGTTTTCAGTCACTTTCCTGTCCCATCCAGATCAGAAATCTGAAAATTGTGTCCCACATCCCAAGAGATCTTATACCTGAGTCCGTTGTGGTTTAGCTATCTTGATCAAAATCTAAAAACTTTTATTTGCTTATACACTGTGGAATTGTACTTACCAAAGACACTGACAGAAAAGGGAGCATCTTTAGCGTAGCGTTAATAATGAAATTGAAAAGGGTCTTAAGCTTCCTATCTTCTGTCCCATATGACTCCTTAAACCTCTAGACTTCTTCACAATTCTAGGCTTGGCATTGATTAGAAATTCCATTTTGGACCAGAGAAAAAAATTTCTCATCAAGTCTGGTATGAACATTCTTAAAAAGGAGGACTCCTTTCAACTAATTATTGTTCTCTAATGGAACAGCTATTTTGTCACAGGATTGATTCATGATCAGCTCTAATCTGACTTCCAGAGTAACTATTAGAGCAGCATGGCAGTAATTACATTAGCTGTGACCATAGCATTTCCCAAAAAGAAGGCAATAAATTAGAGGTTGATATAGCAAAATCTGACAGGAGCTGGCAGGGCTTGAAAGCTGCTGCTTCATGTTGCATTTCCCAGAAGACACTAACTTGGAAGCAAGTGCTGCTCTGGTATCAGCCCCCGCTCTGTTTCTTGTATAGCCCTCAAGTGGGACAAAAGGAAGAATTATTTTCAGACAACAGAATAAACAAGTATAATTTCAGAGACCTTTTCCTCACACTCTATTTTAGGCTGACACACTTTAGGAGACAATTTTTTCATGGAAAGCTATACTGCATTTCTAAAGCAGTCAAGTTCACAAATTTACAGAGAACATGCCCTACAGTTTGGTTGTTAGACTGGAGACGTTTCTTTCCTTTATATTCTATATCGTGCAAGCAGTATTCCTCAAATGAAAGTCAATGCCCTACTTGAGTCAAGCATAAAAAATGTAGCAGGAATAAGCATTATGCTCATTAATCAATTCTTTGGGCAACTGTCACACAAGAAACTCCACAGTGTATGTTTACTCTTTCCATTGGGGAAAAAGCCCAGGCTTGACCCACGTCAGAGCCTAAATTAAGAATTATAACAATAATCACAAGAACCAAACGGTTAGGCATTTTTATTAACTCTAAATTAGCAGAATAATGCGTTTGCAAAATACTATTTTCCTATACAAAATCCGAATACAACAGTTCCTAAAAGCAAGTTGTGGCTGTTACAGGGGAAACCCAGATGCCACAAAATAATCTACTGCAATGCCATATCTCTCTTTTGTTCCCACCATCTGCTAAATCAAACCAAAAAAGAAATCCTAAAGTCTAACAGCATCAAAATTTTCATCATTCACTTTGAAACAAGTTGCAGTGAATACTGAACAAGAACTGAGAATGGAATGACTCTCAACTCAGTACCATTCCCCGCATTAGCACAGCTTGAAGAAACTTTTCTGTTTTCACAGTCATTAACCTGAACCACCTCAGTTGCACCTAGCTACATTTTAAGAACTTCATTCTAAAACAAACATTTTCACGTTATCGTTGAAAAAAAAAAAAAAAGTTGGGGGGAACTGAAAAAAGCAACTGATATATCAGAGAGCAAGAAAAAATAATTCAAGTCTCGATTTTGCCATACTGAAAAAATACATAGGTAAGTAGTTTTCTGAAGTAATTTCTTCATGTTTTTGTTATTATGTGTCTTGCAGGAATTACAATTTTGGGTTATAAACAAGGATTCCTAATTGCAAACCTTCTAATTGCAGTTTCATATTTTCAAAATTACTTTCTTAGATCTTTTGTAAAAGCAATAGACCACACACTGCACAAATGTGGCTTCAAATAGAACAACAGCATAAATATTCTGAGAATATCTTTTTCCTGCAAAACTAGACTTCTATTCCTTTAAGAAACAATCTTGTTTTCTTTAAAAAGTTAGAGATACGAAAATCTAAGAGACAAGTGAACAGACTGGGTGCCTCAAAATGGTCATATCGTTTATCCCCACTTTGCCTTTATGAAACTGAGCACATTTTCTGGATGATGCAGCTTCCAGAAAGAAACTGGAGAGACTCAAACTATAAATCAGTCAGACGAGCAGCTATAATGTAACTTCATGAAAAAAGGCAAACCAAGGTCAGCAGCTCAGAAGTTAAGCTAAGAAATTTTCAATGGGTACAATAGTTTTAATATTCTGAGCTACTTAACCTTTGAGAGAACAGTAGCAAATGAAAATTACTTCAGACATTTGCATGGCTTTAAAATCACAAATTAAGCTGAAGAGCTATGGTCTCTTGTTACACTGGTGGTCACAGAGTGGTCAAAAGATCATTACCATCATTTCGCTCACACAGTGTACAAGGGTGAAGACAGTAGGAGACATGAGGAATTCACTAGGTCAAATACTGTTAAATGCTTTACAGTTTTACTGTAAGATTTATCTTTTAGTTTGCTTTATAGCTAGCAGGATTACTTTAGTCTCTTGCTGGTGGTGACCTCATGTTTTGCACCAAACTTTATTTGGTAAACAACCACAGAAAATTTATATAATAACAACTGGATTTAAATGCCAGAGGTGACAAAACTAACAAAATGGGGCCTGCTCCAAAGTATGAGCTTGCAAGAGATGCTTTGTGACCTAAATTAAAGAATTTACTTGAATGTTTGAAGGACACAGCAGGGTTCAGGATCAAGCTGATTTCTTGATTGGTTTTAAAGCTTTATTCTTACCAAAGGTAACAAACATTAAGACCAACAATGTGCATTCATTTCTTTTGAAAACCGAAGAACTGGAAGATAAACCGTGGTACTAATTCACAGAATTATGTCAGAACATAATCAGAAACTAAACTGAGACACTGTTCAAAATTACTAAAAACTTTAAGGTGCAAGAGAACAATTTTCATACTGCAAACAGTTTTTAGTTCTTGTATGTTTAGCTCCAAAGAAAAGAAAAAAGATATTTTCCCATGTCTCCAGCACTTACTCATTTGATCTGCAGGTAACATGCATCTTCCTTCTGCTATCTACACGCAGACATTAAGGCCTGGTTAAGCAAGCATCTTTGACAAGATAGACTTTTCAACTGTTCAAAATCCTTTAAATGTAAAAGATACTAGCAACTCTGGAACTTTGCCAGGTCAAGCATCTGCAACTACAGAAAAGAGCCTACTTTCAATATCAAACCCTTAAGCTGTTTCCTGAAACAGGAAGCATTTGTCTACATAGTGACTATATATTTATTTTACTACAAAAATGCTTAAAAAAAAAAAAAAATCCCACCCTTCCATACTTTGGGCAACTAGATGTGCATTTCCTTCGGAAAGTTAATGCTATGATAGCAATAGCTAAAAAAAAGTACTCATGAATTGTAAAGTCAGTGCAGAATTTTAATTCGAAGTGTAAATTCCAAGAATCACTATGAACATATTTTCTTACCAGATGTTTGCTGTTATACCTTAAAAAAACCAAATAAGCAGCAAAATGGCTGCTGCTCTTCCTTGCTGATACACTACCACAAGCACAAAACACAGACTTGCTAAATTGCCATTGTAATCTTACAGTACACAGCAAAACCTCTTTATAGTTATTTGTTTAAAATGGAATAATTGAAATCAGTTTGGTCTAACACAAAATAAAACATTCCACAACCAAAGAACAGTTTGATTTGTCTCTCAGTTTGCTGAGAATTAAACTAAGAATTTCCTGGTGTACTGAAATTCCGAATGTGTTATTTGTGTACAACTGCAACAAATTGGCATTACTTATAAGAAGGGAAATACGAATATACCCGTTTATTTTAAAGAAATTAATGACCTTGCTTAGACATTATGAGCCTGTTTTAGGCCACAATTTGCTGCATATAAGTAATATTTATTGAAGATCAGATTCTTCTACCTGCTTCATATGTTCTCTACATTTAACTCCATATATCACAGGAATCAAGGTGCTTTCTAGGTGGCAAAGTGTATAATCAGCTTAGGCAGATTTTTAGAAGAAAAAGAAGAATTTTAATTTAACCACTCCTAACTGCTGAAGAAAGCCGACCTGAGCATTCTATGGCTTGTGGGAGTCAACACCATTGAAGACAAAAACGTATGCTCATATAACATATTATAGTTTATATATGCAAGCTGACTCTAAAGAACTCTCTTAATGGGCTTGCTTGTATTCAGTGAGAGAAGAATCAATGTTCATAAAGCACAGCTCTGAAGTTCTGTTCATGCATTCCTTAGGCTGTGTGGATGATGGAAAATGAGAGATGGCTTTTAATTCAAAAATACTTCTCTATCAAGGAGTCTAGGCTGATGTTTCAGCTCATAATAGATAATATCAAATTCAAACAGCTGGCACCCATCAACATATGACAGTACCATTAAAAATGCTTTTCCTAAAATTATTCTACGCAAAGTTTTCGTTTTAAATCTGTTATGTCTCTTTCTGTATTTCAGAAGTCTTCCACAGCTTTCTTAAATGACATTTATTTTTGGCAAGTCTCTCCTGTTCCCCCCCTCCAACCACATTTAAAAAAGGAAAGCTTAATTACACACACAACCTACACCATCAAGCATTGGTTTAAACTGAACAATCCTCTTGAAGGTATGTCAGAACCTAAAAGCAGTTTCTGCTTCCTCAGCCTAAGACTTATTGTCTAGTAAAGAAACAAAACCCATTAGCAGCTCTCAATGCTTTGAGTATATCAAATAACTGGAAAGGAATTCATTTACAGTTGTCATTATCTTAAGCTAAGTTTGATTTATAAATTTTCAATCTTTACTTCTGTACCACAGCTTATGTATGTTTTTAAAGAGGTACACATACAGAAAAGTACCAGATTATGCATCTACTTAAACTACTTGTTGTCAAAAGATTCCTCATGGAAAGCAGGGTCTTGGTTTTGTCAGTCTTTCCATATACCTTCTCAGAACTGTGTGCTAGATAATCCCAATGCCAATTTATCAGAACACAGTCAGAGAAGATGTATCATTCCTTGTTGGTTTTCAGGACAATCTCCAAATAGCACAGCATTCAAAAAGATAACTGAAATGGGTGCACTGAGCTTTGCAATTTATCTTGCATCTACTATCATACTAGGGAGGAAATGGTTAGTTTAAAGGGCTTGGTTTCTGAAAGATTGGATCAGGTGTTTCACAGAAATATTTAAGTGGTTAGACTCATAAAACCCCCTAACAGATGATGTTGATCCCACTCCTTTGCCAAATCTTAGGAAGAATGGTGGGTTCCTAAGATCAAGCAGAGTTTTGATAGGTCTTGCATGGAGAAGTTTACATTTGTTTTGCAATACTCTTTTCAAGCATTTGAACAGAAATACAGTCTGGCATCATTTTCTCCCTCTTAGTTTACCATGTCATACACACATCAAAAGACTAAGCTGCCAGTCTGCCTTAACATGAAGAATGAGCAGCTTATGGGAGTCAATATTTTCTTGTACTGATGGAGGTCCAGGGTGTAACTTGCAAAACCAGTCAGCTCCAATGCACAGTATGCCAATAATCATTACCACAGAACAGATATCCATTAGTGTGCTGAGCAGACTATGTAAGAAATTAATGTAAGACACTGTAAGAAATACTATCAAAAACTTAAATTACATATCATGGCACATCTTCACACAGTATTTAGGAAGGGAGGACCTTTAATGTCATTTCAACATGATTTTGAAAAGAAATTGTGGAATGAAGTCAGTGTTATCAATCCTCTTCAGAGCTAGATTCATCTTCCTGGTCAGAGAGCTCAGCAACAGGAAAGCGCAGGATGGCTGCCACCCCTGTCAGCTGGCCAAGCTGCTCCCCAGACACATGAAGGCTGGAGAAAATGCGTACTGTGCCCATGTTCTCCCGCACACTATCTACCAATTTAACATATCGGGCACGGGTAGCCACATCCTGGTGTCGGAAGAGCTCATCACTGATCAGCAAGGTATCGATGGCCATGGCTTCATTGGCCTTCTCCACATGTTTTAGACCATAAAAAGCCCGGTCAGGCTCATGCTGCAGCATTTTATAGAAGTCATCTAAGGCTTTGACCTCACCAGCTGCCTTAGTGTCAGAGAGACGACTAGTTACAGCTGGGTCGCAGAGGGCTTCCTTCAACGCGTATTTATGTCCCGAAGAAGAGTGGACCTAGAGTAAAGAAAAGTCAAAGGTTTGTTGTTGTTTGGGTTTTTTTTTTAAATAAAAAGGACCATTTTCTTGATTAGCCAATTACAAAGAGCTTCCACTATACAGAATATTTATCTTGATTACTAGTCAAGGAAATTATCTCTTTCTTGAAACCTACACAATCCTTTTCTTAAAAGACACCTCCTGCAACCCAAAGCCTATAACAAATCCCTTAAACCGTATTTTAAGAAATGCAGGAAAGCTGTTTCTCTTGTTCAAAGACTGGGTTAAAAATGCAAGCTGTTTCAGAGAGCACCCAAGTAGGGCCACTTGAAACTATTATGAAACTAAGACTTAAGCCTCTCCCTTTTAAAGCATTCAAGAAGAGGAACACCTCTTAAGACTGCACACATACAGTGCAAAAGCATCAAGTCTTGCACAACTGCACAGCTACCATGTTTGCAAAGCTGTGAAGTACATTTGATACAAATGCAAAAGGTAGCGTCTTAGTGCAATGCATCTCCTAAACTTCGTGACCACTGAGTACTGGGACATGCTTCCCTGCGCTGCCCACCAGACTTTTGCAAGTGCATATTACAGGCTCCAATGAAAAAATGATACAAGCATCCTTACGAAAAGGAAAACTTATTTTAGGGTCCGGGTTTGCCTATTTCAGTGGAAGGCAAAAAAATCCACTCCATCAATGAGATGACTAAGGGAACAGGAAAAAATGCTTTATCCTGTATAACCTTTAACTATGTAGCACAAAACTAACAATAAAATTAACTGACCTATTGCACATCCAGGTACTTGTTTAAAAAGCTTTAGAAAGCTGTTATTAAACATGCGTGCTATACAAACTGACAGATTAACACTACAGCTATTTTCCAAGTTGTACTTCACTCTTAATTGAAGATTAAATATGCCTTTATAGTAAGTTTGAAACATTTAATACTTTTTCTACTACACATTAAGGTATCCCTGTATCTTGCATAACTACCTTATAGTTTGTGAGGCAGGAAAATAATTTCCTTTTACTCAGACAAATTTATGTTCTCTGATAAGTGTATTATTTCCCATCACCCTTGTCATTTTTTATTATCACAGACAGCTCTTGAGCCTCTTTTTACCTACTCTGGAGACTGCTTAGTGCCTTACCTGTAGGAATTTGGACCTGTTCTCCAACAGAAGCTTGTTGTCAGTCTTGACAGCCTGCTGGAACATGTAGTCACAAAACTGCTCCCGTACGAAGCCTGGGCTGGCCACCAGTACACACTTCACCACCTCAAAGTTGATATGCCGCTGGATGGCTTGCACCACCTGCTCGTAAAACCTCTCCAGGGCCCGGTCGTGCTGACTGCAGTTCCCTTTCCGCTTGCGGGGAATGTTCACCTCCACCTTGGCACGGGTAAGCGTCATGCTTGGAGTGACCAGGCAGATGTGAGCCAACCCTTCCTGCATGACCACAGCTGCCACATCGGCACTCCAGGCTGGGTCGCAAGCCTGCTCAATGCGCTCCAGCACCACGCTGTCCCACTGCTTCTTTGCCAGTGTGAACTGCCGGTTGGGCTCCAGCTCGATGGTGTGGTAGGCCCCCATCTTGACATACTCATTCTCTTGGATGTTAGTGCCCTTCACCCGCAGCTGGCAAGCCTGTGAGTCAAAGTCAATGGCCTCCACGCAGAGGGTGAGGGTGGTGCGGATACGGTTGCTGCCCACGCTGCCCGTGGCCGACTCGGTTTGCACCTTCCGGATGGTGGAGGCCCGCAGGCTGTCACCCACCTGCAGCAGGTTGTAGGTGTGCCACATGTCCTCGGGCTCCTCGGGGATCAGGGTCACCTGTCCTGCATTATCCTTCTCCAGGTCCTTCCTCACCAGCTTCATCCTGGCGGTTCCCTGCGCTGCCTCGTCCGCACCCCCCTCCCCCCCGGTTTCCCCTCAGCCGCGGCGGCAGCGGCCAGCAGGCCTACTCCGGGAGGTCTAGCGGCGCGACACGCGCGCTCCCGACCGGCGGACAGCCGGCCTAGCTCGGGCCGCGATGAGCGGTCTTTACCAAAAACCGGCCTGCCCCGGGCCCGCGGCGAAGCCCGGGCTGAACCTCCGCCGCGGCCCGCCGGCTCCAAGCACTCTCAGCCGGCGCCTCGCCCAGCTCAGCGCGCACGCGCAGCGCCCAGACACCCCAGGCGCATGCGCACAGACCGCCCTAAAAGGCGCCGTCTTGGAGGCGCGCGCCCCCCCTCTCCGCCCGACACGCATGCGCACGGCCGCTTCCTTCCCGTCGCGTCCGCATCCGGACCCAGCGCATGCGCAGAGGTGCTGCGCGCGGGAGTGGCCCACGTATCGCGTGCCGTGGTTGGGGCGCGGCGGCGGTAACCTGCCGCCTCCTCCCCCCGGTCAGCGGAGCCGGCGCAGGCCAGAGCCGCGGGGAGATCTGCGGGGGGGAAGCCTTCACGGGGCGGGGGGCGCTAGGTGGTAGCCACCATGCACCTCTGTGCGCAGGAGAGGGTGGTAAAGCGATGTGCGTCCCAGCTACAGTCCCCGCCTGTGAGGCGGGAGGGGTCGGGGCCCGGGCCCGCGCTGGTGCTTTACCTCCAGCTCTTTACAGCGATGATTCAAAGTGTCAGAGCCTTCTAACAGTCTCTCACGCGTGAGAAGAGGGGAAAGAAAACCCCGCAGAAAACAAACCAAAAACTAAACAGTTGTGGAAGGTTATGGTTACAGAACGAGAAGCGGATGAGAAAAGGTACGGCTGAGTAGCCGGGTTTCTGGGTGTGGTAAGTGAACTCCGTGGTACCTCAGAGTCTGGAGGACAGGCGGTACAACGTAACGGCTGCTGGTGCGTGCATGAGGCAGCTCGTCTGACAGCCGCCGCTGGGTGAAATGAGAACCAGACCGAGGCAACATTAAAACCTGAACCGGTATTATGACACGGCTCTTAAACGGAACTTCAGTTTAAAAGTTTTTGGTTAGACGTGCAAGTTTCACTTCAGCCTGTACTGAAACGTGACCTGCTTTCTGACTACGAGTTAGAGTGAGGTAGTTGAGAGGCTTCAGAGGCAGTAACCACTTTTCAAATAAAGTTTGATGTTGACAAATGGAAGTAATATGCCTGGCAAAACCACACAGATTAGTTCAATGATATTTGCACAGAAAAGGGACACGAACAGTAACTACACAGCTCAATTTGCAGCCTAGACTAACAAGCCAGAAATAATATTTTTTAAAATGGCATTATGCAAGTACTGCAGCTTATTTTGAAATGGGGTATGATGCTGAAAACTCCACTTCAGAATGAATGTTGCAGATTTAGAAAGAATGAGGAAAAGAATGGAGAATAGAAAAAATGCTGCTGTGAAGAATGATTCAAAATAACAAACAAAATTTGAGAAAGTAAGCAAACTAATGGGCCTTGATAAGTGTATCAGGGCAACTGGAACAGATACAGTAAGTTTGGAATGTCTACATACTCAGTCTGATTACCAAAAAGCATGAGGACATCCTCTTTGAGATGAGAAAGTGGCAAATTGTTAAAAGAAAGTTTCTGGTTTCTTTCTTTCTTTTTTTCTCTGAAAAATCACTGTGGATTATGGAATTTGCTGACTTAGAAAGGTTTTGGAGTCAAGGGTTTAATGAGATAGATGGCTACTGTGAGCAAAAATCACCCTGTATCTCCCATTACAGTATACATATTTCTCTCAACTATCTAGCACTGGTGAGTTGTGACAGGACACTGAACTCAGATCTGGCCCAGTAATGTGCATTCCTTGTTTCTAAGCTTGATACTGATGTAAAAACAACTTTATCAGATATTACATAATAGGTTTTATTTATGAGACCTCAGATTCTCTTCCTGTGAGTACACATGCTTAACTCTTGTTAGCATGAATGATATCACAGAAGGAAGCTGGACCACCCAAGGGAATATAATATAAGCACACCTATAAATAACTGTTTAATTTGGGCTTGTACATACTCATAATCTTGTATTAATGTTTTGTGGTTTAGGCAGAGAGTGTGAATTCAGCTTTTTTTTAGTTCCTTTCACTTATCTATGTAAATACATGGTGAATTTATGGTGAATTTTCTTCTTTATGTTCTTTGCAATTATTAAATTGCAAGGGTTAACCTCATGCTATTCTTTCAAGAAAAATTAGCTGTAGTGCATATTTACCTTCCACATTAATATTTTATTTTTTCATTCTTTTGCTCTGTGATTTACAAACTTTTCTCTGCCTGTTGGTTCTGGTCTAATTTTTACAAACAGCCTCACATCCCTGGAGATAAAGGTTGCAGATTGGCATTCAGTACCATCCAGTAGAAACTAAACATTCAGTTCATGCAAGCAGGTGACTTGCTGCATTAAAAAATCCAAACACAAACAAGAAAACTCCAACCCAAAATTAACAACAACCAGCTTGAAACAAAGTTGCCACTTAACATATTAAATTGAGTGGTGTAGAGAGAGACACTGAGATGTGCCGAAGTCTTCTCAAACAAATAATGAGATTGTATAGAGTTATGAACAGTGATCTGCAAGTTTTTAGTGGCAAATCTAAACTTCAATGATATATCCACAATTAGCAAGACCATCGCCAGCTTACAAAAGGAAAGCATTTACTAGTCATGATGCTTTGCCTACTCTCCTAAAAAGCAAGTACTGGGTATTGTTATTTGTTTGAATATGATAAAGAATGAGTAGTAGAAGAAAAACAACATTTCCAAAAATTTAAGAACCATATAAGTGTAAGTTTGTAAGTTCATACTAATTTTGCTGATGTTGGGGAGAGATGAATTTGATCCCAGGACAGCAAAAACAAGTGGATACTTAACTCTACATATACAGTTTTACCATAAAAGTTCAAAATCACATGGTCTGTTTCAGTCTTGGCAAATGATTAAGACTAAGTGTAGAACCCGAGAGTTCTTGCCATTTATTGCCTTTTTTTTTTTTTTTTTTAAAGTAGTAATAATTGCAGTAATTTGGCATCCATTTTCACCTTCCTAAGCACAGTACAAGAGAAGATAAAAATAGTAATAGCATATATTCACAGGGATTTTGGAGCCATGCTGTTTTCATAATATTATTTTGAAAACATTTGAAACAGTGCCCTACATCTTCGAGTCTTGATCAGCTGCTTTATGAAGGTGGGTTATGTACATATTTTTAGACAAGGAGAGGTCATGTTCATAGGAAACCCTTTCTCCCCCACATTATAGGCATTTTAGCTGGAATTCATGCAAACATGCTCAAGTCCTGGATAAGAAAAACTAGTGGGAAAGAATCTCAAATATCTGCTGAGAAATGTTGGACATTATTGTTGCAAGAGCAAAGGAAGATAAAGATGGAGAGGGAAATGGGAAAATATGTTTTTTTCATGCTTTCCCTTTATCTTGAGTCTGTTCTGCCTTTGCAGACTCTGGACAGAGACCATTCTCTGCATATAGTTCTGTCTTTATGATTACTAGCCCTTTCTATTGTAAAGATGAGTACTCAGTCAATACCAACAACAATGATCATCACCAATGAGGAGTGAATTCCGGGAGAGAATGCATAAAACTATAAGTGAAGAAGCATTAAAAATAATGGAACCCTTTGGGTTGATTTCTGCCTTCCTCTTCTGTTGAAACATAGAGCAGAAGAAAACTTTAGCAGATCTCTAGTCAAACTACTTACACTGAGATCAGGTGAAGTAAACCCCAACCATCCCTCACAGGTGTTTATCCAACTTTATCAAAACTCAGTAGAAATTATGCAGGTGTGGGTTTTTTTGATAGCCTGTTCTAGCAGTTCATTACCTGAAGAGCAAGAAAGTTCTTCTCAGTGTTCCCTAAGTGTTTTTGCACAGCAAGTTACATTGATTTTCTCTTGTCCTTTGTTGGATATGGACAACCAGCTATTCATCAATCTCCTTGTAAACCAACACATCCAATATAGAAAGTTATGATTGAGTGCTCTCACAAAACAAGGAAAACACTGACATTTAAAAGAATATTCTCACTAATAATACATTAGTAAATATATGTATTTGAAATGCTTAACACTTTGCCCTTGGGTTTCTCTCTTCTAGATAAACAAGCCTAATTCATTCAGCCTTTCTTTGCAGATAATTTTCCTCAGCCCTTATCAGGCTTGTCACTTTTCTGTGCACTTCTGACTGTCTGTTTGCATCTGTCAGACTTCCTGTACTCAAGATTCTCAGGGGCCTCACCAACACCAAGTTGAATTAAAAAAAATTTCTGTATAAATACACAGACGTACACCTCTATGCATCTCCTTTATCCTATCGTTTTTGTCTGCTAGTGCCTACCAGATTATTTGCCTTTTTTTCTATTAAAAAAGAGGAGCATGTAATTAAATTGCATTTTTTTATTCCACTGTAACTTTAAAACACCTTGTCCTTATTTTTATGACATTTTGATTTGTTTATGGAGAACTACTTCTCTTATTTATTGGTAACAATTTGAATCTCATTCCTGGTATCTGTAATGCCTCCTCTTATTTCTAAGTGCATTCTATTTCACATCAACTTAAAAAAACCCCCAAAACCCAAAAAACAACCCACAACCCAAACATAACCAAAAAAACCACCCCAACCCCAAAGCAAAAAAATATTACTAAGACCCTGACAGATCTGTATGGGACCTACTCTTGAGATGTTTTCCTATCTGACAATAAATCTTTTTGTAATTGGTGAATTATCTGCCAGCAGTACCAGTGGTAACTTTGCAACTCTGAAGAGAAGTTGTGGCACACTGAATTGTTACCACTTTACAAAGCCTCCTTCTGTGAAGGAACACAAACAAAAGAATATCACTGTGTAATAAAAGTAATCAAAACATCTATGAACAAGGGCTAAATATGGCACACTAAAATATGACATTCGGATTTTCACATTTTCCTGCATCTGTTCTTGCACAATAAGCACAGAGAGAAGAGGGAAAAGCCCTAGTGTTGCCTTTTCCCCACTTGCTGCTGCCTGCATCTTGGCAATTCTTATGAAATTGATTTCTTCCTCTGTACTGCCTCCTGTTCACTGTGTGCTGCTGGGAAGCTCGGTATCAAAATCTGCAAGCACATGTATCCCAGCACTGCCTTAGCCTATTTCCCACTTTGATTCCCCTGATTTCCCCTCCAAATTGTTACGACAGATTGACTAGCTAGGGGGATTGTTACTTACGGTACTTTTTTTTCTTTTTCTTTTTTTTTTTTTTTTCTCTCTCTCTGAAAAAGCAAGTAAGTCCATAACAATAAATGAAACCCTAAAAAGAAATATTACATATTCCATCTCCGAATGAATTCATCTCTGTTAAGTTAGATAGGTTCAGTTAACCTCTTGCTCACTTCCCCTTTTACCACTCAGAACATCTGAAAGGCAAACGAAGGAAAACAGGAAAACTACCCTAATTTTTAAAAAGTTGCCAGGTACACCTCTCTTCCCAAGTCTGATTCAATGATAGTATTTCTCTCATTCATCCTCATCTAGCGGCGCCCCCGGCTTTTAGAATTGGTTTAGGGATTAAAGTTCCCAGAGAGAAGCAAATCGAAATCCCTCACGGTCTCCAGCCGCAGGGCAGCTCCGGGGAGGGCATTCTCGGGGCAGGGGCAGGTGGAGGGATCGGGGTGGGGGGAGAGGCGGTCACTCGGTGCCAGCCCCCAACATCTTCACCCCCGTCCCGCAAGGAGCAGAGCTGCTTTCCGGACCTGGGTCTTCAAAGCAAGACAGAAAGAGGGCTTTGCTCACCTGTCAGCATCCAGTAAGAGGCAGCCATGCCTGGGCTCCTGCGAGCCCGGGGCCGGGAGCCCGGGCCGAGGGCAGGGGTGGCGGGAGCGGTGCTGCGCTGCCGGTGGAGTTCAGCGCTCTGCGCCGCGCGTCTGCCTCGCAGCCGAGTTAGGCATTTCCTGTTTGCTGTTCAGTCTTTACGTTGTTTCTTCTCATCAAGAAGGATTTAGCTTCCTCCCCACACACAACTTTCCTCCCTCCCACCCACCCCCCAAAGACCACTGAGCTTTAGAAACCTCCCCTTAAAACTAGCCCGGCGCTAAAATGTACAAATAAAGCCAAATACGTCCCCCGCCCCTCAAGCCTCCGGCTGCAGCCCTTGGAGAGGACGGCAGACCTTAAAGGGACATCTGCCCGATCATAATTAATAAATAAATGTCTCCCGCCGGACAGCCCCTCTCCCAGTAGGGCAGGAGAGGGCTGGGCATTCTCCACGGCCACCTCTCTTGCCCTTCTCAGCAGGAAAAACACCTCATTGAGGTTGGGGTGTGTTTGGCTGGTCAGGTTTAATTTCTCTTACATCACCCCTTAAAAACGTACTCTACGGCCAGTCATTTGCCTGCAGGAGGAAGCTAGTCACCCCTTGCCCATTCTCAGCGCCTCTGGGGATGCAGTAACTCTTGACAGCGCACGATTTTCTCGAGTCTTGTGTTTCTTTGCTGCGTAAAGGAAGTACCAGAAAACTAACTGCCTTTGCCCTCATCTACTGAACATTTGCATGGCACCTCTTCCCCCTCTTTCCCTGCCCCCTGAATGACTTCACGAGTAAATAATTGATTGAATCGCAAAGGTAATAATCAGCCAGATTCAGGCCTGTGAGTAGGGATTTTCAGGGTTCATTAAACACTCAGTAAAAGAACAACTTGCAGGACTTTTGTGTTTACCAGAATGATGCTCAGGTGAAGTGACATCTTTTCAGCAGTGTATGAGTTCTTGCACTGGACCTGGTGAAAAAATCATTTTGTTCTTCATAAAACAAGAGAACCCATGGTACCTCAAGCAAGAAAAAGAGAAATCAACATACTTTATGAGAATCTGGAGATCTTGGTGCTATGGAAAAGTCCCCCATTTTTTCCTTGAATTGAAGCAAAGAATTTGGTAAGTGGAAGTTAGTGGAATTTGTGCAAGTACCCCAGAGGCTAATAAACTAAGGCTGTTAATCATCACTGTAATGGTTAAATACATCTTCCAACTTTTGTCTTAATTTTATGAGAACACTTTAGGTGCACCTTGTATATTTGTGGAAATTTTAGCCAACAGTGCACAGTTTCAAAGCCGTGTTTAGGAGCAAAGGTCCTTATTCAGTAATAATTTATGCATGTGCTTGCCTTTACAGAATATAAAATATATTTAATTACTACAGTCGGACTACTCAAAGTTGATGAACTTAAGCACATGTGTAACTTTTGCTGAATGAGGATCTGAGCTCTGTTGGTACCAGTTTAAAAGACTAGATACATGTTTCCAGTTAAAGGTTTTAGCGTAAAATTAAAGGAAACCAAAATGGCATTCAAACTAAAAGAAGACAGATTTTGAAAAAACCTGTAATTTCACTTTTTCTGGAAACGAGTTGTATTTCTACTGCCAGTTTTCCCCGTTTCAAAGGTGACAATAGCTTGATGTGTTTTGGTTTGTTTTGGGGTTTTTCTAAACAAATCTTTGCCTTCTCTTTCTGTCACTATACTTCAACTGAATGTTTATGGAGTCACTGAGCTTGCTTTCAAGTCATAGTGAAGGATTTCTTTCTGTGATACAATTAACTATGCCAGAGGAAGAAACAGGGAAACTAAGGACTTTCACATGGATTAAAATAATCAGTTCAAAACTGTTTGAAATATATGTGATATTTGGTACATATGTGAAGAACAACTTCATGTTGGAGAATAAGATTTTCTGAGAACAAAAAGAAACATTTCTGATGTCACGTTATGCCTTATTACTTCCAAATTATTATTGGTGGGTTTTTTTTGTTGTTTTTGTTTTTGTTTTTGTTTTTTTTGTGGGGGTGTCCTATGCATCTTGCATCAGGCAATGTCAAAAGGAAGACATCAGAAAAGATGAACTGCCAGACTGAGATAGAATTTCTTATTAATTTGCACATATTCAAAGAAGTAAAATACATTACAGACTTACAGGTCATTATTTATTTTGAAATGCCAAATTCATTCAGAAAAAAGCTGACTCCTCTTGCTTGTAGAATAGGTGCTGCATCTTCCCACAGTCTTTGTGGCTTTGGGTGAGTTCATTCAGGCAACTGTTCATAATATATCACCAAATGCTCTTTTGAAGTTTAAACTTTTACACTTTAGTAGTAAGGAACACATGTATATTAAGCAGGAATCCCAAGATGAGGTGCACTTAGGCCCAGAAGTAGTTAAGGTATTAGTTAAATTCAAAATCTGTATAACAATTATTAGTAGTTTCAGTGGATCATAATAGTATAGAAAATAATTTCCTATAATAATGAATAAAACAAAAAAGTCAAATTAGTTCAAATAATATAAATGTTTTTCATATTCTTTTATGCCTTTCTAAAGTGTCAAAGAATGCTGAGGAAGGATTTTTTTCTCTTGTACTATAATTTAAACCTAATTTGTCATTTTGAACTCTTCCTCCCAATTCAGTTTCAGCAAATATTTTAGAATATGCATTATAAAAATAAGTATACTAGCAGTTCCATGGAACCCCACAGAAGTAGTTATGATTAAATATTAATTTAAAGGATTTGAAAGACTAGACTTTGAAAAGTCAGCAAAACCTAAACAGATCAGGAAAACTCGATTCTTCTCCCTTCAGGAGAGTGTTATTCCTGCAAAAAACAGTGGAAATGTGTTCTGTGCCAAAGGTGAGGGGTGAACGAACAGGAACCAAAGCTTTTCAAATAGTTTGAAAGGCAGTCTTCTAGATAATGTGACTACAATGTATATAGAACTCGTTTTCCTTGGAAATTGGTCTTCTATTCTTGTAGAAGATATCAACAGTATTAATTCATTTTGATTGTTAGGTAAAAAGGATTTCTAGCCTTTTTACACAAGAGAACAATAAGTAAATATAAGATCTTGGCTTCAAATAGCCAGAAGCATGCTTAGTTTACTTCCATTAAAGGAATAGTATGGTAACATCAAGAACTGTAAGAGAGACATAACACATTTCTGTAATGTTCATTGTTGTTATTACAATGTATTATGCACTGCATGGAAAATACTACAGAGCTTGTTCATATTGCTTCTAAGTGAAGATTTATCATTGAAAGCTCTTATCATCTTTGATGGTTTGCATTGTACTGTAGATTAGTGATAATTTATGTTTACATTTTTTTCTTATGCTTGATTATTCACAGTCTCCAAGATGTCTTTCACCTTGATTACTCTGCTATTCATTTTCATAGTCTCCATTTTTTCCTATCTGATTCTAGGACCATGCTAGAATTCATTTGGCAGAACTTGTGGGTCTGTAGTCTTATTTTTATTATGTCTGAGATACTCAAGGGCTCCTTCTTCAAGTACCAGAACTAAGACCTTGCAAGATTTGGTATGGTTCCAGCAGTACTCTATGCATAAATCTTTTCAAGTTTTACAGCTCTGCTTTTAGCTGATACTTGATATTCTTGGAGATTGCCCATGTTTCTACTCCATCTGTATTAACCAGTGGTACAAATGTGCCAAAAATCCTTTTTACTGTACAATGGCATCTTCATAAAAATTTTGTTTTGCAGCTTGTGTTAGTTTAATTAATGTTCATAGGAAATGTTATGGAAAATGCCCTTCATGTATTCAGTTACATTTGTTCTCTACAATATCTTCTGTGTCTTCTTCATTGGTCTTTTTCTGGATTACATACCAACTATCATAGAGTAGTTGTGACCAAACTTATATAGTCTGTATATACAGACCAAAATAAAATAGTCTGATTTTTCTCCTTGACAGATTTAAAGTATCTCACATCCTCAGTCATGCTGCTTTTCTTTCTGCTTTTTCTCCAAATAAATTTTTTTCAATATTCATCCTAAGTCTGTAGAGATCAAAACTATCTGTATCACAAAAATACAGGAAGATAAGGAAGAGATAAGTTTTTATGGCATCATTTACTGTTATAAATCTTCCACCAATCTATTCTATCATTCTTACTTTATACTCATTTAGAAGGATTTTCATATTAGAACAGAATTTAAGATCCTTGCATATGGTGCTTCTACTCTTTTCACATTTCTTATGCTATTTCTATTTCCTTTGAGTCTGCTTCTTAGAATTTAAATCCTGATCCACAGTTTTCTCCTGCAACATGGAGATCTTCTGCTTACTTATTTGCTTATCTATTTATCTATTTACTATGTCAATTATATTTCTTTGAGGTCTGTAGTATATGACCAGAATTTAACAGGAATATATATTTCTTCAGACTATAGTCCTCAAATAAGTCTATAAATACTCTACCAATAAGTGTGGGGAGATAAAAGAAATAAATCCATATTTTATTGTACAAAATCAAGGGGCTGAACTAGAAACTGCAATATGTTTATAAACTTTTTGAATAAAGGTACCTATAATATCCTAGCTAATTTGGTCCATCCGTGCCTTAGCTCCACCACATTATACAAATGAAATTATTTGAAATGAGGACAGAAGATTAGGGGCAAAAGATTAATTGATTCTTATTATTACCTTGGGCTTTTGGCACTCCACCCACACTTCTTTTTTATTACAGCTTCTTAACAATTAAGTGTCTCTTTTTTTAACATGCTGCTCATGTTATGTTGTATAACCAATATTATTTATTGTTCAGAGTGATTTCAATTATGAAACTATATAGAAGAGTAACATTGAGAATGTGCTGAGAAGGGACACTTTGAGATGAAAATGATTTCTCAAAATAATTACATAGTCTGCAGAGTTTTACATTGTATTGCATTGCACTGCATTCATTGCCTTCACATCTGGTCTGCATAATATAATTACTTATTACTGTTTGGTTATGTAGAAAAGGTAGCTGTGACTGCAATAACCATGGTGAAAACTCTCAGTTTGTTCTATTTTTCTCTTTCTATTCTACATAGATTAAAAAAAGTAACTGTCCCCCTTTTCCTTGATGCATACACACATTCCTGATCCATTTCTATTATTTTGCTCAGTTAGTGCAAAAGCAACATTTAAATATAGATCATTGTCCAGACTTCCTTTAATCTTCATGATCAGGAAAAGAATCTTGCTTTTTGCAGTAACATGGGCCTGGTCATGATGCCATTACAAATTTTATGGCATATATTAAAAACCAAAACAAAACAGCACAGAATAAAAATATCCCTGTAGTGCAGAAACTTTGTAACTATTAACTTTTTTTTTTTTTTTTAAACTATGTGATTTTTTTAAGACAAGTTACAAGTTTGCAACAATCCTTCTATAGAAGCAACACATCAACACATAGATACTTTTTTAGTGGATGTTGCAAACCAGACTCCTGCTGGGATCCCAGCTTCTGTAGATTGCTGTAACTCTTTGTTTCAGGGGTGCTCAGATTACACTGAGACCTGTAATCTAAATCCCACTGGTCCACCTGCCTGTCCATCTGAATCATTTGATTTTGTGGTATGAAACCTTCTGATGGTTTTATCTTAGTGGTTAGGTTACTCGGGTAAGAAGACAGTCCTGGCATCATATAGAAACCTGTACTGGGTTTTATTATCCTATATTGGGGGTTCCAGAAGTAAAATGATTACCAAACACATGGGTAAGTCTGAAATACAATCTTTTTTTCAAGTCTAGGTGTTTTAGTGCAAGACACAGACAGATAGGCATCTCTAGCAACCTCCAGGCCAGAGTCTGGAACCTTCTGAATGTAAGTTATATAGAAACAGTGGACAGCTGACAGAGAGGGTAATAATCATTTTGTTAGCAGACTAATAAAGCACTCATCTTCAAAATCAGAGTTATAATTTGGTCTTCTTTTTCTTTTGACTTTTAAAAAAGCATCTCCGTTCTCCTAGAGTAATTTCAAAACCAGCAGGCTTTTGCTTAACTGGCTGTACCATTCTGTTGAAACCGGTAGTGTACTGGATAACTAGGGTTTCTTCAGGCCAGAAACAGGTAGCAGAACAGTAACTCTGGAATATACTGCAATGAGCCTTTTTCACCCATACAGGCTGAGCTACATAGCTCTTTATGTCATGAGATGTGTTTTTCTCAAATAACCAATACATTAACATGACTGTCACATGTCTGAATACACCATCATGTGCCCTGTCAGATAAGAATATCTAATGCAGATATTCTATGATGTTGTGCTTTTGCATATCATGCCTTTTAGATATGATAGGCATGCATGTGATCATGTGATGAAAGTGCTGCTAGACCCTCATGAGAGTGACAAAAGACAAAGCTATGACAGTCCATTTAGTATGGCTGCCTACTCCATCATCATGTCCAAACAGCCTTCAGGTAGCCAGGAAGAGGGCCTTAAACATGACTGAGTTGTTCTGGTGGTTTGAATCCACTCATTTTAGGTTAGTTCATTTACATAGGAGTGTTCTTAGCATCATATAGAATGCATATGGCCCTAGGAGAGGGAACCTGAGATTAGGACTCATCACCACAGCAACAACTTAACCATCTTGTCAAAGGACTCAAAAGTCAGGACGTTTTTCTTGGGGTGTAAAACATTGTGAATCTGCCCAGACTGTGAAGGGAAGTGAATCCAAGGAATGCTGTAAACATTAAGCTATTACAGAAAAGGCAGACGTGGTCTCTTCTTCTACTCATGCCTTAAAAGAAGTGATGACAGCTGCATTTTGTGAGGAAACCAATCCTATCAATTTGTGCTAAGCATACTCTGAGTGTGTCTACAGGATCTGGCTCTTTAGGAAAATTAAGAGGAAGATTGTCTGGTCTGGAGTTCTGATCCAGACATCAAACTGCTTTGGAAACAGAGCTCTAGCCACTCAAAACCAAAGTGCTAAATGTCTGAAGAATCTTATGGACTCAAACAAGTTAGTGCCCAAAGAGAGTTGTTATCTCCAATTTCAGAGAAGAAGTGAAAGACGAATTTTTAGATCACAGTTTTGGATTTAAGTACCAAGTTTAATTTAGGAATTGCTTTACTAGCATCAGTAGATCTAAGTCAAGGGGCAAGCATAGCTTTGGGTTTAATGTTAGAGAGATTTCTTATAGTATTTTAATCAAGTGGTGTCAAAATTTACTGATAAGAAAATTAAGAAGCTGTGTTCCATTTCTGCAAAATGATCCTTGGTATAACAAATATAACTTCAGCACTTCCTAGATTTTATTTTTTTTTTTAAGTATACAGTCATAATGAAAGGGGAAGTTCTGCTCTGACAATAGGAGTTTGTCATTAGCAGCTTTTTCTTAGTCTGAAAACTCACCTTCTGTGAAACACAGCAAAGTTGCTCATGCAGTATTATTCTCTTTTCTATCTTAACAACAAGAGAGCTAGAAATTAGTAGAAGTTATACTATACATGTGTCATTGTTATGCCATTTGTGTGATGTCTAAATATGTTCTCTTTATAAAAGTATAATCTGGAAAAAAAAAAAAAAAAACCAAAAAACCAAAACCCAACACAACACAAAAACCCAAAAAACCCCAGATATTTGCTTCAGCTCTCAGGAGATTATAACAGGTTTTGAAGACCAGAACTAACTCAAACTAAAGGGGAAAGAAGAAAATTTATCTCTTAGGTGGAAATTTTCAGAACCGATGCTTATCACTGTTATAAACCAGTAATCCCATGGACAGATGTGCAGTGTTTTGCTGGAGGATAGTACTGACTCAGATGATACAGCATTAATAGACGTAGCTTCAGAGTGCCCTGGGTTTTGTACACAGGTGGAAATACAATAAAAATCTTATTTCATCCACATTGTAATTCTAAGAAAAATTATTTCCTTTATCCTCAAGATATTCTCCAGTGTAACAAGCATGAACAAATCAACATGTTTCTCCAGACTATGTAATATGATTTCTCTTTAAAGAAATTGTATCACCTTCATCAAAGATGGTTTATTAGAGTATAGCAGATTCCAAGCATTGAGTAACCACAATGGGGTTGTTAAAATAACTAACGTATTTGCCAGAGGCAGAGTTAATTTTATTAATAACAGTGTGCTTATTGGTGAGTCAGTGGATATGAGTGTTATGCCTGGATTAATTTGTCTTTACTGTCTATGGAAATCTTGTTTCTCCAGTAGGTCTGGGCTCAGAACCAAGACCTTGGTTCAGGTCAGCACCCTTTGCAGAGGCTTTTAAGCTAGCTCAGCAATCCAAATAACTCCCTGTGGAGCAATTCAGGAGAACATTCCCCCAAACTCTGCAGTGAAACTATCCTTTTTGACTTTGTCCAGAATTTACAGGTTGCAGCTTCTTGATTAACTCAGTCTGGCACCATTATCAAATACCTGTACACCTAACATACATTTATCTGCCTGGGATCTTCAACCCTTTCAGAAGCCTTCCGGGCTCTCATCTAAGGTCTTGTGTCACCAGGACACAGTTTAGTTTTGACTGCTAGAACAGCCTTTGTTGGCTTTAATGAGTGCCTTTTGAGTGCTCTTATTAAAGTAACATGAATGGTTACATTCTTGACCATGTTTGTTCTCATTCTCTTTTCCTCTCCTGTTTAGAGCCTCATGGCCTTTTCTGAAAGTATTTTACTCAGCCAGGGTGGAATACATATCTCACAGGTGTAAAAACTTTATTACTTCTAGGAATTTATTGCGTCCATTCTCAGTTAAGTCATTATGGCTGCTGTGAAGCTGATTGAAGAAGCTAAAAGAAAAGCATTTTTGGTAGGTCTTTGCTGAGATTGTGAAGTATTCTGCAAATGAACCTTCCAAAGTTGATAACTCACCAGCTTGTCTACCTGACATTTGAGACCCACTTTGTAGAGCTGATTTGGGGCCAGTCATCATCACAAAGCTCCAGGAGCTGTATTTTGTAGATTCACAGCACCTTATTAGATGATTCCTAAAATTCTGGATTAAAGGAGCTGAAAACATTAATCCCAGCTTCCAGATTTATAATTTCTTGAATGACATGGATACTGGTATATTAGATGGACTGTACAACTTAGGAAAGTGAGTCCTGTGGTGGTCTGGAGATATGGCCTGGTCTGCCTGAAGTGCTTCACTTGTGTCATGGAGGAGGATAAGAACTGGGTGGTGAATTCGAACAAAACCAAATTATACAGGATAAAAGTCACCTTTTCACATACAGCTGAGTAGGTTACACTGTCAATACTATAGTCATTCCTGTAAATTATATAGATACATTTGGAATTATTTTATAGCTAGTTTTATTGTCACATTTAAACTAGTTATATTGGTATGTTTGAGCTGTGTAGCCAGCTGGTAGAGCGGCATGGAGACCCTCCAAAGTAGCAAGATAAAGGGGTGAAGAAGGAGGGGAATTTAGACCACAGTGATTACCACACTGCTATGCCTTGTAGTCACAATATCTAATTTTAGATAAGACAGCCATTTTAGCTGCAGCTATGGCATCAAGATTCATAATAGCGATTGTGATGCTGAACCAGCATTGTGTGTTTCGTGTGGGAAATAGCACAGCTGTGGAGAGCCTTGAAAAAATACAGGGTTTGTTGTTGTCCAAACAAAGTCACTCAAATCAAAAGAAAGTTTGAGACCAAACTTTTTTACTAGTATTAGTCACATGTACAATGCCAAAAGCATTTATGCAGCTAGGTATCTAGTAGCAGTGTAGTTAAGATTTTCTGAAAAGACTGAGCTTTCCAGTTAATGCAACCTAATTTTCCATTTAAAATTTTGCACATGGTATCAGTACTGTTTTTTTGTGAACCAATAGAACTATGATTCAACGTCAAGAACATTCTGAACTTGTTGATTTTTTTTTTGGTTACTGAATTTTCCAAAATATGTCTACATACAGAGCCTGATGGACAAATTGGTAAGGGATTGTTTTGTGAATCAGATTGATAGTAAATGCATGCATTTAGTAGAATTAAAATTAGAGTAAGTAGTATAATGATGTAAGGTATATAATGATACAAGCACTATAAGGATAACATTATGTAATAAAACTGGTTTATTGTAATTTTGCTTAACACTTCCTGATACATTATGTTAGATTAATTGTTTAAATTTTCTAAGTACTGTTTGGACTTCAGATACTATTTTCGTGGGGGGAAAAAAGCTTTTAAATTCAGACAAATGCTCAGCTTTTTCACTTTCTTTAGGCGTTTAAAATCCAATATATAACATAATTTTAAATTAATCCAAGCTATTAAGTTTGATTTAATATTTTACATATCATGGTGTCTGCAGTCCTGAGATGCTGTTATTTTATGTTACAAAAGTAATTTACTGCATGTGTTTCAAGACATATTTTATTGACTTTCTCCAAATCTCTCGGCCTGCAAAATACGTGAGAAAACCTGTCACAATGGAGGAATTGTATTTCCAGTGGGATGGCCAAAAATTTATTTCTGAGTGAACAGACTTTACAGCCAAGGGAATTACAATGGTTGTTTAGTATGACCTACTCTAGTATGGTTGATGTTGAATGGTTTTAGGAGGTATGATGCAAAATCAGAATTTACAGATATAATGAATGGATACTATATTTTGGACTACAGGTATAAGTTGATTGGTTTGGAATTGGTCTTGAGGATTTCAAGAGGGAAAGAAAGGTGGGCTTAAGGAATAAGTCTTGGAATATCTTCAAAATATAAGGAATATAATGAAGAAAAGTACAAAACAGTATAATGTTACATAGTAGGAGGTAAAGAGTTAAGCTTCAAATAATAACATCATTAATCCTGTGTTTATTATGAACTCAGCCTAGTTTCCTGTTAACAAACTGTTTTCTATCCACTCCTCAGTATAAAAAAAACCCAAATGCCACAACTGTAAACAGTAACTTAACCTGCATTAATATTTATCAGAGTTCCACATGTAAAAGAATCCTATTAAAGCTGCTGAGGAAATAGATTAGCAGATATGCATGTAACAGACAGGGAATAATTCTGATATGTTCTCCTATCATGACCTCACAAAATGAGTTTCTAAAAAATGGAGTCTGAACATTTACATAGTCATAGCATCCAAAAGAAAGGTTCCTTCTTAGTCTCCGTGTACTAGAATTCTATCTATTTTTTCTTTTATTGGTATGTTTGAATGACAAATTTTAATTAGGAATGACAAATTTTAATGACAGTTAAAATGATGTTGCAAGAGGAAAACTGTGACCATTTTACCTGAAGAAGGGAAATACAGCTCCAAAGAAGTATATGCTTTACATTGATACATGTTACTTTTAGTTCACGCAGAATTTACCAGTACTGGCTGTCTTTACCTGCAGCTGAACTGTCCTGTGAGTAAAATTTATCGAGTAAATGGAGATATCTTTAACTGAACTAGTCATTTTAGGCTTTTCCTATAATCAGTGAAGAGAAAAAGGCTTTTGTAGTGTGTGATATTGTAAGAGGTCTAAAAAAGATTAGATTACTCATGACCTGAAACATCCTTTTATTTCTTTATTGTCTATAAGGCACTCTGGTGGATAGCTGTCATGTAGAAGTCTACACTGTAGACATATAAACTAAAGAGTTGAATCCAGTCTGGGAATTAAATCCTTAATTTAGAAAAATCCATGACAGATCTTTTGGTGGCTTCATTAGGGACAGAATGTCAACATGTGTTCTGGAAAGGATGTACACAATATATGGAAAGTAGCATGGATTACAAAGATTGGTTTTCTACTTCTAATTTTCCACCTACACAATAGATATAACTGCCAGACGTTCATTGGTAGGGAGAAAATCTTTCTGTTACATTGTGGCCCACATAATAAGTACATGTAGGTTTTCTTGTTCAGGAATTGTGAAGAGAAAGAAAAAACACTTTTGACATAATTTATTCAAAGAATTCCAGTGGGCGTTTTCAGAGATAAGTCAGAGTTAAAATGTGCTAAAGATGTGTATCTATAGTTGTTACCAATTTTTTTTGCATGTGATGATGACAAAGGAAGATTTGTCACTATAATTAGAAAGGGAGAAAAAAATCCACTTGCTTAAAGATAGACTATAAAAAATACTGTTTTCACATACCCTTGTGATGGCTGATAGTATCAGTGTTCATTGTTTAGAATACATGAGTATTGGTCAAATGTTGTTTTGCATTGAGGTCTCCTGTCACAGAAAGAGTAGAACAGAAAAAAATAATGAATAATGAAGAGGAATAAAGAGTGTCATGATATGGAAAAGGCATTGGAAATCCACCAGCTGTTAGATTTTGACTTCAACTCCTCTTACATGTTTATTTCATCTATATTGCTAGACTGGAATACATGGCATACAGAATTCACAGTCATAATGCCTAGTCTTTTGTTGTATCCTTTAAGGAGACTTTTTCCATTATAATTTCTTTGCTCTTACAAGGGCCCTGCTAAAATGCAAGAGAATAATTTTAAGTAACTGTGGTGACTTCATTTGGTCAAGAAAATGGTATTTTCAAAAGATGACAGACATACTCCTTTTTCAGCTCTTAATGTTTTGATTTTAATCACCCTTCTGGAGTTGAAGATGTGCAATTATACTACCAGTTTATCAGTTCAGTTGAATATGTGCCATTTTCCCAAGTGGTCTTTGAACCTAACAGTTTCAGCTGATTCTATTTGAGGCAGAAGCAGAGGACTAAGTATGGTCTCGCAAGTCTTGGGAAGTGTGGGCAGATTAGTAGGGGTAAATTAGAGCCTCATCTTTTCCACTAGTTCCCCTGTAGGATGATGTTAGAGCCTTGATTAAGCAGTATACATTATACTAAATAGCTAATTATCATGCTTGAAAATTCAGTGTAGCAACAGCACTCTTTTCTCTTGTGTGGGGAAAGGTATTTTATAGAAAATGTGGGTGGAGGGAAGAAAGAAGTTGAGATCATCACAATAGGGGAAGAGATTTACAAGGCAAAAGCATAGAAAAATAGACATTTTTCATTAGTTTTGTTATTCAGAGAACTTTTTTTTTTTTTTTTTAAATTACAAGTAAGTCACCTCATTTGTATTTAAAAATTTAATTAAAATACAATAAACATTTTTGGTCTTAAAACAACTTTCAGTTAGATATTGAAAGTAGAAGAATATTGTTCCCTTTACAAGAAAACCAATTAAAAGACTGAAACTTGTGTTAAATTTACTGGAATTCTGTAGCAGCATCTGAGACTTGACTAGGCACAGCTATCTGGTCAAAGTTACCAAGCATTCTGGTAGTCTAATGAAAAAAAGGTGCTGTGACTTTCCAGCCACTTGTGGCAAACAAGAATATATTTTAACTTTTGAAGAGATTCTGACCTCCTGTTCTTTGTACATATAATATTGAAGAAAAATCAGATACTTTGAATGCTCAATTCCATCTAATAAGATATTAAAGATGCTATTTTGAAATAAGTCATTAATTCATATATAATACATGATTTTTTTCTGATTTTGCCTCTGTTGATTTTCTTTCACCAAAAATAGGGAGTGAAACACTACAAAGACAAAAAATGAAAGAGAAAATCTAGAATTAAAAGAATAGGATAACTTTAACAGTATGATTATAGCTGGGTTTTTTTAATAGTTACAGAATGTGAATTTGAAGTACTTTTACTACTGAAGTACAATATCTATAATTAGAGGTATAACTAATAAATATTTTTTGTTATGAGTCAAATACATAGTTATATATAGTGTGAAGAGTTGTATAGTATTTCTAAACAATATCAAAATAAGCTGATGAAGTAGTTTTGTGAAGTTAATTTTCAGGTCCAACTTAACAGCTTCTTTCTCCAGCAACTTGCACATAAACATGATTTCCTCTGGTGTCTTTCTCCAGTGGGACTGTGTGAGTTATATTGTGACACAGGCCATCCAGAACTGCAGAAAAGCCAACACAATAGCAAGAAAGCAAGATGTTGTATATATTTGTATCACCAGCTTTATTGGGTTATTTGTGCTCTATTTCCTGTTGCAGAGGTAACAGTGATAAAAGCAGATGCTGTAACAATTAATAGATGATGTTTTCCCACCTGTGAAAGGCAATGCAGATTTTCATACCAGTTTAAGTTCTATCTGGAACAGAAATATTTGAGGGAAAACCATATACTATATTTTGCTGTAGGAAGCAAAAATATTCTCAAAAGAACAGTGTTCAATAAGAAGTGGAATGTGTTTAAAAGCTTTATAACAAAGCAAATTCCATGTAAACATAGTTTTCAGGTTTTCAGGAAATTTCGTATGCAAGCTATCCACGCCTTTTCCTGACAATGCGTTGTATGATATCTCTGAAACCACAGCTCTTTATCCCAGGTTTAATACTTACAAGGATTTTAGTTATCTTAGACAAATGGATGGTCAAGGTTTAGTTTTGTTTAGTTTTTTTTTGGTTTTTTTTTTTGTTTTTTTTAATAAAAATTTCTCAGGAGTCTTACATGAAGGATAAGTGGATTATAAAGAATGCGTAGAGGTCAGTGCAGAGATTGCCTTGAAGTTTGGTGGAAATTGTTTTCTCAACCAGACCACTGAACTGTCATATCTGCATTTCATGCTCCTCATATACTGAATAGTTCAAGCTTTTCATACTGTTTGGAATATAAAAGCTGGTTTCCTGAATTATGTTTGTACAATACCTCCCATAATAGATAAAAGAAATTTAATGAAATTTCTGTCTTTGTTTTTTACTAAGTCAGATATCATTTTTTATATTATTTCCCCCAAATGACAGTTTAGCTTTAAAAAGTGCTCATTCTAGTGAAAGTTAAGTAATTCTTTACTTTGATTAATAAATTACCTCTAAAATATGTGCTACTTTATTGTTATAAAGTCTCATCTAGGTTAATTTTTATCTGACATGGTAAAATTATTTGACAAAAACCAGAGTTCTGCAACCAAGTTAAATAAAAATATGATACTTTGAAGGCTCAAAAAGGGACATAAAATCTTAAAGCCATGTACAAATAAGTTAGATTCAGCCTTGGATGAAATCTAGTGCCAATATACTGGGTATCTGCTAAACTGGATATAGGGTTTTGATTTTCATTTCTATTACATTTCTAAACAGCCCTGATCCTGAAATTCAGTATTGGAGAGGATTCCTTAGTAAGTCCTGCCACTGCATTTTGTGGTAAAATACATCTTCTGCATTGAAAATGCATCTGTCTAATCTAAGCCATTTGTGAAGGCTCATTTTACAGTCAGTGAAATGAAGTAACCCCCTAGCCATATCTAGTCTACTTTTTTTCAGAACAGCTACAGTAGGTCTCTTGTACCTTCCTTTCTCCATCAACTCAAGAGGAAGCCTACCTGCCATCTTAGGGTAAGAGCATAACATTTAAATGGTTAAACGCAGGGAAAGTGAAGTCTGCCTTCTGTTAACTTTCTATGTCTATATATAGTATTGAAGTATTACCATTGTAGCTATTATGAAGATATCCATTAGTATCAGCTAAATCATGATTTGATATGTATGGGTATTTTTGTTTATTGCTTGTTTCCTTCTCTTCTGGTTCTCTAGATTTGGAGTATTTTTTTTTCCCTCTTCAAATCCTTTTTCAGTATCAAAATTTGATTAATGTTTTCTTGGAAATTGTTCATAAGTTTGGGTGTGTTTCTTTTTGTTCAAGTTAATTAAATTGGAAGTGAAAGTAGTTAAACAATGCATGACCTTGAATAAACTAACATGAATTTAACACAATGTGAATGAACCTCCCATCCAAAATAAACATCATGGCAAGTTCTTGAAATGATACAACACATGCTGTTAACCATTTAAAAAGCACGGTGTGAACAACTCTATGTCTGAGCATTCAGGATAAAAATGTTTCACACCTTTTCCCAGGTGCTTCAACATTCAGGGATGCAAAAAGACATTTAATGACTTGTCTTCCTGGAGGAGAGCTGCAGTGATTTATAAAAAAACCCCAGGGCTCTTCTTTCCTGTCAGGTTTCTATTTGGGCAAATAGACTAAAGATAAGACAAGATAAAAAGTGTATCTGCTGAGGTTTTGCCTGCAACTATAATTTAATCCATGGGTGCTTAGAAACAGGATTGCCCTAGAATGATGTACTGTAGGAGAGTTTGAGAAGTTTTCAAGCAGCTAAGCAGGAGATCTGAACTGGAATTAAAGGAATTTCCTCATTTACCATCAAGATTTTGCAATATTATCTTTCTGTTTCAGTTTTTGGATGAAAGAAAATTTTTTCTGACACATATATGGTAAAATATGGTAAAATTCCTTAATTCTCAGGTTTGTTCAGTCTCAAACTGTCTATGTATATTTTGCCAAAACCAGGATTGATTGTATCTAATTTTTGACATATGAAAACGTTATGAAAGCTACATTTTTGGGCTTTCTCTATAGTTAAACAAGAGGGAGAATTTCTCCAGAAACTGATTCTTCCCATCTTACAATAGGTGTAATGAGAACCTATGGGGAAGTGTGTGCAGAGAGAGCCTAGATAGTGGTTGGACTACCCATCTAACATTTTGATGGCTACGTGTTGTAAGATTAGTTACACCTCAAAGCTTTAGCCCCTATTAAAACTTGACAGTATGAATATTTTCCTTGCTTTTAAGAAGTGAGTCTGTTTCACATGTAAATATTGTCCCCAGACTAACCCAGTCCCTTAGAGGAGTTCTACTCAGAGAGAAAGGAATATTATTGGAAACAACCATGTCCTTTGTCTTCCTTGAAAACTGTCAACAGCTGTGCTACAGTATTATTTTTATATTGGTAAATCCTTTCTTACTCTCTCTGTGAATACTTCCATGGAGAACTATGTAGTAGGAAGCTCCTATTTGCCTGTTCATCACATCACTCTTTGAATGGAGGACAGGGATTCATGGCCAACCCATGTATGACTACAGTCTCTGACAGATCTTCAGAAATCAGTGTGCATATTCAGAAAAAAATGCACATTTAAGAGATTAAATCCCTGCCTGTGAGGTTTCTCAGCCAACAGAGCAACTATTGTACCTAAACACCAGTTTCAGAGAAACATCTATCTCCATCTTAATATGAGTAGGGATCCAGGACTGGCATCACAGGCAATATTTCTTTCAGGAAATGATGATTTGCTTTCACTCTGGCAACAAAGTGTGGGCTGTGTCCCATGTCCAGAAGGTGTGTCAGTTTCTATTGTAATATTACTGCAAAGACAGACATGCTTTAGGTTTTATTTCAGTAGCTCACATTGGCTGTCACAATTTCAGGTGGACCTCTTTACAACAGTGGAGAAAAAGCATTTGGATCTGTTACAGCTTGGCTGATGATTACCTCATGATTTCTTCTGGGGCTTGATAGGAAATTCCATTGGTTTTTAAGGAACATTGCAAGAAAAAATTACTTTTTTTTTTTTTTTTCTCTGTTTTGTTTGTTTCTTTTTGACTGAAATAAAAACACAAACCACAAAACAAAACCCCAGAATACTTCAAGAGTGGATCTTATTATTTCTGCCAATATCACTACAGGTCTGAACATTGAACAATGGGACCACCAGCCTTCAGTTTTCCTTTTAGGTCACGTCCTTAGGAACATGGGTATGCTAAGAAACAGAGAGTTTATTTCAGACCTAAATGAACTTTTATTCTAGAGGATGATAATGGTAATTCAATAATCTCTTTCTAGATAGTTGAAAATACTGAGGTTCTTTAAAAATAATAATTTGAAGAAGCATATTAACTTTAAAAGCAACAAGAACATTTTAGATGATTGCTGACTGCAGTGTGGGAATCCTCTTTGCTGAGTCAAGTAATGACTTCTAGTTTCCTTTTAACAAGAAAGTTCATAATAGATCAAGGTAATTTTTTGCAATATGAGTGTGGAAAAGACCATCTGGCCTTCAAGCTTGTGACAACAATATACTTCCTTGTAATTTCTATTGTGCAATTAGCAAATATTTGTTCTCAGAACATTTATACTTGGAAGAATTACTTCTTGCTTATGTAAGTAGTCCTTTCAGAACAATTGAGTAAATTTTTTTTTAGTAATCAGACTGCAGAACTAAACTCCAAATGTAAAATGTTTTTCTTAATTTGAATCTATACATGATATAAATCAAAGATTAAGATTAATGAAGCAACCTAACATTTTAAAATTCCTGGATTTTAAACCAGATTTTCTCAAATTTCCTTACTGATTTGTGTGTTTGCTACAAAGACTTTCATATATTGTTGTTTTCATCCCAAAGAAACAAAACAATTTACAACATGACCTGATTGCTATTAACTTTTTTCCCCAAAATTATATCCATACTCAAGGTAGAGGGAAACATTATAAGTGACGCGATAAGTCTTAACTTTTTTCTTCAGGTGATTATAAAGACTACTATGAAATTCTCTTGTGTTGAGTGAAATTAAAATTTGTGTGGTGCTTAGGTATTAGCACAATGATTAATTTCATTGTATGTAAATTGCATCTTGTGGTTTTTGAAGGATAAAGGAGCAAAGCTATAGCCAAATACTCTAATAAATCTGGTTTTAGGGTGTCACACTTTTACAGATCGGCTTAGATTCATGTCTTGTTTCATAGTTTGAATATATATGAAATCTGGATTTTCCTTGCTCCACGACAAATTTCTTTGATGTTATCCAAAAGCTTTTATCCCACATCTTCACTAGGATGTGCATGTGGGAGGGCATTCCATTTCTTTGATACTATTTTCCACCTCAGTCCCATTAACAAACATCTGGAACAGCTGGATTTAACAATGCTGACAAAAAACCCCACTGCTGCTCAGTTGGAGATGAAGTCTGAGCTTCGACAACACTGCGGAATAGTAAATTGCATTTCCCAAGTGTTTTTCATGATCCCAGCTGGGGACTATAGATATAATACAGTGTGGGCAGGAATATATGAATGGAAAGCCATTTTTAGGAACACATGTCATTTTGTGGTCTAACTGAAGTAGTGTATTTGGAGTTATTATGTATCTGAATCAATGCAGGCCCTGTGTTGAGAAGAAAGCCAAAGGCAACAATGAACAGCCTGATGACAAAAGAAACCCCTTCTACCATAAGGGGCATCTACATCGGGGAGAGTGACATCATATTGGAGTACTAAAGCTTCCATGAAGAACAACGTGGAATGATCTCTGAGACCTGTTCTCATGTGCTGGGAATATCGAGGAAAACTAGAATGAGGACTATCTGTAGTAGAAGAGTCAAAAGGAATGAAGTCTAGGGAAGTGGAAGGAGAAGAACTTCTGGGAGGGAGGAACCTTAAAAAGATGTCTAGAATCTATGCAGTAACCTGATTGCCATAACTGACACTTCTGCAGACACATTCTTTGCTCTCCACTTCTTTTAGCTGCTTCCTTTTTGCAGATTTATGGTAGAATTTTTGTTTGAACCTTTTGTGATGGGAGTGTACTTACAGTTCCTTGGCAACTAAACTTTGCCAGTCACTGCTTGCATTATGCTTCCTGGAGCTCCCTAGTCATGTCTGCTATAATGTCCATGTCACACAATAGCAAGTTGAAGTGAGCTAGTGAAATGACCGATGTTCTTGGCTGACTCAAAGCAGAATTTCTTTATGAGTGAAGGACCATCAACCACAGTTAACCTGAATTAAGAACTATCCAAATAGCAGAGGTTGCTTTTTAGCTGTGATGCTGTCAACTCTTTGACACCAAATAAGCTTGTAATGAAGTGGGATGAATATAGATTGACAGATTCTGAGTGATCAAATCACCTTTTTAATGCCCATTGGCATGTTGGTTTCCTGCCCCTGCAAGTAAGGACAATGCTTAGGGGCAATCTTTGAATGTCACACCCCCTCTCCCTGTGGGAGTTTTTCCTGCTCTCACTGGTCTTCTGACTTTTGTAGCTTTTGCTCTTCTGATTGCTTCACTCAGTTTTGCTTTTAGGATTAGAGTTGACAGCTATGGGAAACAATGCAGTGTACTAAGGGTATACAGGACCTCGAGGACTGTCAGGCTAGTTACCTTCTTCACAGAGTCCTTATGTACAGCCACTTCCAAAATGTGACTTCTAATCCCACCAACCTAGAACCTGAAGGAACCAAGGAATATCACAGTGCGTTGTGTGGAGAATCCTATGTCAGACACAGGCAGACCTGGAGCAGCTTGTGGAAATGGAGTAAGAGTAGGCCTTTCACTGTAAATGACTGCTCCAATTCCACCAAGACCATGCCTTCTGCAGATACAAGACATAGTCAAGGAGTATAGTACTCCTGATGCAGATACACTGAGAAGGTAGAGAGTGAGGGATGAGATAATGGAAGTGGATATTTTATTTGGGATGTCTTCAATTCTGAACCTCCAGCTCTATTTCTTGCTGTAAGCACTGTCAAAAGGGAGCAGTCTGAGTACCAGGAGAGATGGTGACTTCTCCAAGAGACAGGACTGGTTGATTATGATAGCTGTGAAATTCTGACCAAATATGTGTTGACATGTGATCTGGTGATGGATAGAAGTGATACAACAATTCTCTTAGTGTTCGCTGAGCCAAATTCACCATGAGCGAAGTGGGGAATATGTACCACAGAACTGCATGAAACTCATTTGTATTTAAAAATTGGTTGCTGGATGAAGAATAGAGAAAGTAAGTTGCTGGAGTTCTTCGTATGTGACAACCTTGTAATGCAGGATGCTCATTCCTCTTTGTTTATTCTGAGAGAAAGATACTTGCTAGGATTTTTTTGTGAGTGGTTTGCTTCATTGGTAATGCTATTTGCTGTTCTAATGCTCAATTTTATTTCTGGCAGGACACTGGCAAAAATAACACAGAAGCAGTTGGAATTATAGAAGCTGTAATTAAAAGTGCTTTTGAAATTAACTGCAAGGGCAGGCAGCATCACCTAATAAACAATACATGTATTAAATCAAGAAATATGCAATGTACCATTTGTATTTTCTTCCCAAAGCTGTGCAATAATTTAAAACAAATTAGTAATCCTTGTCTTCCTAACTCCCTTCTCATAGTACTGTAAAATCTTTCAGACCTGGATACATAACTAGGTATTGCTTATAAAAAAAAAGACAGCGATTTTAATGAGAAGAAATCATAAATCTAGGATTTAGCTCCTAAGGAAACAGATCAGGAGCTAAAGGACAGCCAGGCTGTTTCTGGTTTAGCTAGCTCCAACAGAAAATAAAAATGTAATATTCTACCTTTGTCTTTTGCCAAATATCTGTCAAGAAAATACCACTCTTGAATAGAGGAGACTTGTCTCCCATAAGGAACTGTGCAGGTATCAAGGCTGAAGACAGCCTTTTTATCAATAGTAGTGGAAGCCCAGGTCTGTTCCTTTGTGTGGAGCCTGTGTTGCAGAATTTTTACCATACTTCTGGGTACGGGTGTTAGAAAGGTTGTTTGTGCCCTCTCCTTGTCTCTCCTTCAGCTCAGAGATGGATGGATAGTTGTTCCATCCTTGTCCTTTAACCTATAGTAACCTGTTAAAGTTCAAGAACTCCATCGGGAGTTTCTGTTTGATGTTGTGACAGAGATACTAAGTGACTCAGCATTTACTGTGAACCGACAAGGCTGTTATATGTGCCTACAAAAATCAATCATTAAGCCTTATAATTGCCTAATTATAATTAATGTAGAGGAAATGCCTTGGGACAATTTAGATAGATAAAAAATTTGGTGAACTAGGCCTATCACACTGCTCTGCAAAGATAGTTTTGCAGAATGGAAAATCCTGAAGTCAGGCAAAAAGGGCTGATGTAAGGCTTTCTGAACCAGACACTGGCTGGGTCAGCAATGAGTCTGTGAGCCATAGTACAGGCTTGGGTCAGGAAAGAGAAGAGGTGGGGATGTTATATGATGTAAATGTGCAGAAGTTCTTGTTTGACAAATGGTGAGCTGGGAGGGGATGGGAGGAGGCAGTCTGAGAGAAAGAGAGGAGGGACACAGAATTTTAGGGAGATGCCATATGCATGGTGATATCCTGCCCGCCTCATATTGCTCAACTCTTTTCGTTTGGTTTGCTTTTTTTCCCCCCATTTCTTGTTAGCATGGTGTGGGAAGAAGGCAGAGAAATGGATTACTGTGAGATTTTTTCAAATGTAAATTATGTATAAATTATGTATAAATATATTTTTGCTTTAGAATCCTAAACAAAGTTTGTTCTATACTTAACCTCATGCTTCTACTTACTACATTGTAAATGCAAAGTGCTGGCATGGTGGTCTGTATGAGGAAGGACATGTTTCAGTTGAGTGGGGAGGCAAGCACGGACTGAGGGCTGTGGAATCTTTGGTCTGTGAAGGTATATGTGCCGGACTGCTAGGAGAAAAAGTAATTCTTCCTTTCTGGGACCAGGAAAGCTTGAGAGCCCAGAGACCCTGTAAACCAGAAAAAGAAAAGAAGACCAAAGAAGCCAGCATGTGAATTGTGCACCAAGAGAAATATAACAAGTGCTTTAATTTGTCAGAAGGACAAGATCTTTTAACCCAAGCAGAACCATTGCTGCTAATAAAAGTCATCACAGCTCACATAAACTGAAGTGGCAAGATTTAGTACTGAATGCTGGGCTTTTTTTTTTTTTTTTTTTTTAATTAAAAAGTATCTATTATTTTTAGAATTAGAAGTATCTATTTATTTTTAGCTGTATGTATATTACCTGAGGATAGTAATACATAATATAATTTAAAACGTATATGCCAATGAAGCAGAGTGTTAATGGACAAAAGTTCATTAAATAAAGTGAGGAAAATTACTCTATTATTATTACTGTTAGAATGACAATGGTGTCTATAGGAATTCAAATATTTTTGACACTTCTATGTGGTCTCAGGCCAGATTCTTATACAACTTTAATAATCAGTGATGTTAATGGAGGCTATATTGATTAATTGATTGCCTCTGTGGGTTTGTCTTTCTCCAGTTTTGCTCTGAAAATCTGAGTATGTCTTCAGGTAAACCAACACAGTACCAAAACTTCTTTATGTTTTGGTATTTCTTCATCACTTTCTGTTGTCAGTAAGTTTCTCAGAAAAAATAAAACAATATAATAGGCCTAAAACCAAGATTGCTGTCATCTAGGGAATCTGTACCTTGTCTCTCCCCCCCCCCCCAACCTGTGTTTGGATCAGGCCTGTAACTTAGGAGAGGAATATGAGTATCTGCTGAGTTGTACTAACTCTTGTTTTGGTTGCTAGCAGGAGAGTTGGCTTTTATAAACAAAGATAATTTTAATCACTTAGTTGTTTTCATTTTCACATTCAGCTTCTTTTTCTAGAAGTTTCTATGCTCACTTGTTAGATAATGTTCAATTCCAGTATTAACAACAAATTTGTGTGGAAATAATCAGGAAATGTCTTAAACACCAACCTTAGTTTTAGTGCAATATTGTTCATAGGAATGTATTACCTAATTCACACCTTTTGTCCCTCTGAGGGACAGACTGAGCACAGATGAGTAATGCTGACCACTGAATGATGCCTGCAATATTCTCTGAAACCCCCAACAAAGCCCATTTTTTTTCTTTGAAACTCTAATTTACTAATTTCTGCTCTTCCCTGTCCTTTTAGGGAGACATTCTGAAATCCTACTGTCTCCTATCAGTATCTTGAGCACCCAGAGGTTCCCTCAAGCTTTTCCAGCCCTTTTCTTTACCCTGACCTCCACTGAACTATTCCAACCTGCTAAAAGTCTTGCCGACATTTCCCAGGCTCCCTCCCACCTCCAGAACTTCCTGGACCCCTCCCAGCTGCTTGTACAAAAATACTGCACTGCTGAGCAGGAGACTGGCTCTGTTCAGGTAAACCATTACCAAGGTTTAAACAGCAATATACTGGAATGTAAAACCTGGATTCAGTAACAGTTCATAGATTGCAGGAAATGTTACATTTTTTACAAGTGCTTCCTGGCTTCCATTAGCTGGAAAGTATAAACCAAGGAAATTCTGTCAGAAGTTAGAACACCTATTGCCATACCCCAAACCTAAAAAATAGAATTTGTTTTAGTGTTCAATGGAACATACATATTTCTCTGCATCAGTAAATATTCCTTATTTAAAGGTTCATAGCCAGAATCACTTAAAGGTATCGAAGTCAGTACCTAACTGTCCTTCAAAATACCTTGCTTAAGAAGCAGTCCCTTTTGGGTCACATCTCCAGTCCCTGACATGACTGCATAAAGCAGCTGCAGAGCTTCTTTGATGTAGAAGTTGAGAAGTCTTCCTGATGTGGGATAATAGTGGTTATCAGAAGTGCCTTGAGGCTTGTTCTATGTATTGTCTGCTGCACTATATGCTGTGGCAATCTGAATGGAAAATTGGGAGATAAGACCTTACATTCAGTTGGCTTGCTGTGGTACTGATACAGATATGGGAACACATGGAATTTCCATGGAAGACAACCATTTGCACCCTGGAGAGAATGAGAAAATGGAGAAATATAAGGGTGATCAGAAGCTATTGATCAGTAAAGTCTTCTAAGCACATGTCCACTATATATTGTCCTTAATAGACAAATATTTTTTTGAGTTAAAAAATCTCTGTCTTGAAGATATATACCAGTAATAAAATCAGCCATTTTTGATTTATAGTGGATAGTCATTCAAATATTGAACTTTAAAATAGGTTGATAGATGAGAGAAATAGTAAAGGCTTCATTTAAACTAGCATGGGAATAGGATAAAAGAATAGAAAGTGAGATAATGAAGCACAGGCAGAATAGATGTTTTAAAACTACAAAGTTGGATGAAACATTGTAAATATTAAACAGGTCTAGAGTATTGAGTAAAATATTTTAATATATATGAAAACACACCAGCAGAATCTGCTTATTTCTGGTAAATGTCTTTCTAACCTAAAAAGTAGAGTAAATAAACTACAGAAAAAATAGATCTTGCTTGGATATTAATCACAGATGTGATTAATTACTGACAGCAGATAAAGCAAACCTTTCCATTTATAAAAGATGAATGGATGAAAAAAAGTGAAAGAGACAATATAGTACAATATTCTTCTGTGTTATTAAAAAGCTGCTAAAAGAGGAGAGTTTGATGTCTTTCTGTGATGAGTGAAATTAGTCCTTCATATATTCCTCCACACATAATACTTTGCTAATTGAGCGGTAGGGCAAAATTGTGTTACCACAGCTTGAAGAGATGTGTCACTGAGATTTAAGGCTTTGACTTCCCATTTACCTTGTTTATGAGAATCTTATGGTCTGGACTTATGGTCAAGTGGTTCATCACTTACAACATTAAAACAAAAAATTTAGATCACATATTCAGATTTCAAGAGATGAAGCTGATCAAATGTATTTCCTCCATAACAAAATGCTTAGAAGCAAGAATACTGTTATCACTGGCATCAAATCCTAGCCTACATAATTTCCCAAACTTCATATGCTATTTCTATATTGTAATTTTCAACTATGATGAAACTTCAATAGTGATGCACCCATCAAAAGTATGTTGACATACACTGCAAAATGCAAAATCTCATGTCTGAGCTGCTGGTGTTATTTTAAATAATTTATTAAGGTTTTTTATTTTAACATGGAAAGGTTAGAATTTCTGCTAACATTTATTCATGGTCTGCTAACCACTCCTAAATAAATACTATCAGCTTTGCCACACATGATCAGCTTTGCACACCAGCCAGAACAAGCAAGCAAAGATCTTTAGTGTCCTCTGTTACCTTTTGAAATGCATTATGTATTATTGAAGTGTATATGGACACAGTTCCCTGTTATCTGGGCTTTGAAGGGGTCTACAGATGAATGCAAAGGGTGAACTTTTCACCATGATGAATCCAAAGGCTATGTGCTTTTTTAAAAGTGGCAAGGAAAGGAAGGATAGAGAGTACTGCTATAACAGAGGCAATGTGTACTATGGAAGTTTAGGATTATGCTAGTCACTTGTAATGAATTATGAACAAAGTTCAGCATGAAGAGGAATAGAAAAGTGTGAGCTAACAAATGAAAAAGATCTTATTGGTCATGTCCATTCAAGGAGGAAGAAAGAATCCACAGGCTGTTCAAGTTATGTGAATTAATGTCTTTAATTCATAAAAATGTTTTATGTTCTTAGTCCATGTAAATTTGTCCTGCTACAGAGTCAGCTATGATCTTAATCCATAGAAACTGAGTAATTTTCTCTGTCTCTAACATTATTGGATAACACTATTTCCTAGTATCTTGACTGATGTTATGGTAACTGAAATTCTCAGAAGTCTGCATTGGCAGGAAATAGTATACGATCTAAATACCATTTTTTCTGTGTGTGAAAAGTCCAGTTAATTGTACTGTGCTAACAGGCATCACAATGCTAAGTCAAGGCAACATGTCTAGAGTTTGTCTGGAATGATGTGCATTTGTCTTAGACAATGGCCTGTTCTCATTCCCATGTTCTTGGTACCTATTTTAAATATTATTAAAATAACTGGAAATTCAGGGGATTTTCTGACATTTCATCACTGCAGCCACATCAAAATATGTCTCCTTGATAAATGAGTTAGTGTAATAATAAAGATGGAGACCTATATCTTAAATAGCCATGTTCAGTTCTTTCCATGTCAGTTCCTCTACAGTCTATAGCAGAAAATAGTGTTCAGAAGTATGTTTATTCTTAACTCGTTTTCTTCCACACTTTAATGAGAGAAAATGATTGCAGTTACAATAGTTTGTGCGTCTTCTTCTTTATCTGTTGCAAGAAACTTTATGAGTTGTAGATTTAAAATCAAACCAAACCAAACAGCAGAATGACACTTCAATGGTATTATATTACCCTGACGTGGCAGTGGTGGAACTGAGGTCTACCCTGAAACCTCAGTTGTATGTATATTAGAATGTGTGTATGTCAGCCTTGCTAACTCAAGTTGCTAGCTAACTACTTGCTAACTACTTTGCTCTTATTTTTAAACAACCTCAGTGCTCCAATTGCAACCACATCATTTGCCTTCTATGCAGGAAATACTTAAATATGAATTCTAGTTTCATTTCCTGGGAATGAAAAGAAAATAGAGATACAAAACTACCTAGAAGAATAATACTATGGATTCTCCTTTTGCCTTTAAATGCCTTTATATCAACATATCCTCATTAGGATAAGGGGAACCTCAGTGGCTGTGAGGGGACAGTCTTGTTTATTGTAGAAAATATAGCTTAGATATTTCCCTCTCCTGCCTTCCCGCACCTATTATTATACACTGAGGTGCTGATGCAAGCCATGGGCAGCAGAAGGCTTTTCAGTCGGGAATGTGCAGGAACCAGCTTGGTATAGGATTTTCAGGTACTGTTGTGTAATGATTGATATGATTTTATTCGGTTTTGATTTGTATTTTGCTCACAGAAATAATATATTCAGGAGTCATGCTAATCATTCTATGAAAATGTCAACCTGGGAGATGACAGATATGACAAAATTACTTACTGGCCTTTCAGCTGTACATGATTGTCTCGTTGCTTGCAACTTTGAACAGGAAATAGAGTAAAGGACATCCTGAATAGAAGTACTCTGGGCAAGTATTGAATATATCTAGGCTTCATATTGATGCACAGTGTATATCTACAAGACTAAATATAGTCAAACTATTACTAATGACCCTTCAGTAGTCCTTATTCATACTGACATCAATTTTAACAGGGTTTTTTTGGAAGAAGGCTTTAAAATCTAACAAAAATGTATCTTGCTTATTCAATGTTAATGCTAGACCATTGCTATTTCTGTATAGTTTCTTTTTTGAAGTATTTTTAAATTTGTCTAAAAATAACCTAATATTTCTTAGATTCTGTCTGATCTCATATTTCTGCAAGAAAAATGGCACTAATGCAATTATTTTTGAAATCTTACAAGGGGCCTTGATTTGTCAAGTCATACATCATTGTGTTTGCTTTTATATAGATCCCCAGGAGCTATTATAATTTTTATTCTCAGCCTTTCAATAAACCAGGAAAATGGATGTGGGAACCGTCATGCTAAATCAGACCGGTGTTCCACTGAATCCCTGTCACTGTCCAATCTATCCAAACACAATTGTTTTAGAGTAGGATGCATAAAACTTACAGAAGATTGGTAATTAAATCTGTTCACATCTTCATGACTGTTTAGGTCTGATTACACCTTAAAACTCATTGTTAACATTAGTTGTCTCTGCTTTACATCTGACAGCTGTATTTCAAACATTCACTCTTATAAAGCACTAGTTTATTATTTCAGCTTTTCCAGAATGGAAGCTATTAAAAATAAAGTGAGAGTTGGAGTGGTGAAGAAATCAAGATGGTGTTAAGTTTATTGTGTTTTGCCTAGACTTAGGAAATAATTAATTAACAAGTGCAGGTGCTCTCAGGAGCAGTAAAATATTCTAGACTATGCTGTCAGACTAGTAAAACACTGTGCTGACATTCTGATTAAACATGTTTTTCCCTGATTGTAGTTAAGTGCCATCTAGCTAAAATGCTTTAGGCGACTCGTACAGAATTAGATATGCAACTGATTTTGTTAAGGTTTTAGCAAGTTGATATGGGATACTAACTAGATTTAGTTAGTGTCTGACCAAATGGTAACTGAACAACTCTAATATCTATGTACACAGCATACCTTGTTATATATGTCACTGCAGTATAAAATAGCTCGTCCAGCAGAACTGCAGTTGGCGTTTCTGGTCACCCTGAAGTGATGTGTTAGTTCTTGCTAAACCAGAAAGTAATTCGTGTATCTCCAAGGAACTGAGTTGACAATCAAATGAAGATGGTTTGTTTCTTCATACATAAGGGTCCATGTAATATCTCCATGAAGATACAGATGATAGATGCTTATTTTGCCATCTACTGGCTCTCTTTTTACTTATGAAGAACAAAAAAATAGGGGTTTATTTTGTACATTTTCTCTGTAATAATTTTCAGAAGTCGTACATAGAAAACTGGTCACTTTTACTATATCTATAATATGTATTTAATCTGGGTTTTAAGATTCTGCAACATTTTATTCTTAGACATTCCATTATTGCTGATTAAAATGGTGCCCTGCTTGTCAATTCAATATTAATTTCACTCTTATGCATACATTGCCAGTACTTCCTAGATATCTTTATAAGGTTATGAATTTGGCAAGTTTGCCATGACCTTTCTTAACAGAAAAGTGAACAACAACTCCATAATGTCAAACAATGTAGTAGGAAACCTGCTTTCTGACCTGATATGTGCTGAAATGATAATTTATGCAGTGTTCTGACTGTCTCAATAGGCCTAAAAAGAGAGAGAAAAAAGGGGAGAGGGAAAGAGAGAAACCACACCTATTCCAAACATCAAAGGCTAATTGCAACTTAAGATGAGCACCTGAATTTCTGCCACAAAGGGAGAAGTGTTGCCAGGAGCAGTGCAATGGCCATTTGGCATTTCAGCTGTCGGCCCTGCAGCATATAATCACAGGGTGTATTTAAGTTCTCTAGCAATTGCAAGTCTACTAAAAAATAGAGTATTCTGACATCCATCAAGCTGAAGGAATGACAGGTAAGAAATACATATGAATACAAATTGCATTCTTCCTGAGCATGCTTTTTGTATAAAAAGTGATTGAACTTGCATTTGAGCAAGGTTTTTTCATTCTTTGTAATCCTTGGTAGCAATATCACAGTGTAATTGTTCTATGAAGCTATTACAAGTATTTAGCTTCATAACAACTACCTGTGCGCTATGCAGCAAGAAATTTTTCACTGCTGCAGTATGAGAGTCTCTGCACCTTTGAAAACTGCATGCCGTTTCCCTCAACATGTCAAAGAATTTTAGGAATGGTTGTGAGGCATTTGGAAGCCACAGCTGTCTTTCTTTCCTTCTCCTTTGGAAGCTATCTGTACTAACAACAGTAACCTCTGCTCCCTTCATGTGATGACATTCCCAGAAGAAATGTTTTTTATGCAATGGCTTCCAGGTCATAGCAAATAAAAGTCCCTGGGTGGCCTATGTGGCAAAACCTAAAGAAATGGAATGAAATACCAGCTTTGTGGTGACATAGAATAGAAATCCCATATCATAGGCATATAACAGTTAAACCCTTGCTTATCTCTATCATTGGGGTCTTCTGGCTGAAAGTTTATCTTCAAGATCTGAGATATTAAGGTCCCTGTGCCACACAGCATTGATACATAGGCTTAATGTTAAGTATACTGGAAATTCTACTGAGTCAACAATAGTCTTCATGCCATCAAAAACTTTCCAGTGAAGGCTCAAGTAGGCAGTGCTATAGAGGCAGGATGTTGAAAACTTGAATGAAAAACAAAGTTTTAAGCCACTAAATGAGGGACATCTTTTCCACTGTAGACTGAAACATGAATTTTCTTTCTCTTCCAGAAATACCGTTCTTGAAACATATTTTCTTCAGCTTCATTTCAGTAGTGGCAAAGGGACAAGTTTGAAGGTCAAACCTTAGAAAGACCCTTTATTTCAATACTTGCAAAGGTGTTGAACAAAACAAAGCTGTGTTGCAAGTTAGTCTCCAACTTGGAGCATTGTGGACACAGCTAAATGGATTATTGGTAGCAGTCTAAACTCATTAATGTATTCATCCTTTCAGACTGAATATACCTTGCTTACCTGGATATAATACCTTGATTTTTTTTTCCCATATAACTTTGTTGGATTTTGCAGGTGGAGTTTACACAGCAAAATCTTAATTTCTCATTAATTTTGTTGCAACTTGTGACTACATAATTTCTGTGACTAAGTAATGACACAAAAATGAACCTTCTGTGTCTGGATTGTTCACCAAACTGAAGAAGCACAGAAACTCTCCACCCTATCTGCAAATCTGGTTCAGCATTACATGTTTACAAGAAATGTGCACATAAAATAATGTCTCTATAGTGAACTACTGCTGCAAACGTTATGAGGATATCTACATCAACGCAAGCCAAAATGGTGACTCAGAACCATCTACTGTAATATTTTTCTTGAATAGCAAGAGGATAAAGAAAGTGCCCAGCCTCTACTATACACTTTATGATTTGTCTAATGACAGAAGAGCTTGAATGCTCAACAATTTTAGGATTAAGTCCAGTGTGAAGTTAAGAAGACACATCTTATGTTCTGATGTGTATAGAATCTTGAGACTGGTCACAACTACCACAAACCCAGACTGAGGCCAGACTCTGGGCTTGATTGGGGTAGGAGATGGGTTAATTTGGTGTAATATCTAGAAATCCTCTACCAGCAAGTCTGCAATAGAAACATAATATGAATTTAAAGCTACTTCTCTGATAAAAAAGAAATCAGAAAGAAAGATTATATTAAATGCAGGGCAAGAGGCCACATACAATCCCATAGCTGAATATTCCTGAGGGGAAAAGGAGAAAGGAAATCAGACCCACATGAAGAGATGCCCTTAACTTGGTCTTGAAGCAAAAATCTGTGGTGACCACTGATCTGAGATCATTTATTCCCCATCTCTATCTGTTAAGTTTACAGATCTCAGCTGGGCCCATTTGGTATTTATCCTTTCTCTAGGGAGAGAAGGGAAAAAACAGTCTACAGACTTCCCAGTCTTTGAAAGCCCAAAATAATAGCTGTTACACTTCACATTGGCTGACCTTTGTGAGTGAGGACATGCCTCCAACTGGCTCAGATATTTTCTCAGTAGAGATGTCAGTGTGCTACACATACTCCACATTACCGAAGGAATCTTTAGGCACATCTTATAATTAGGACTCCAATGAAAACAGCTTTCATTTTCATGAGAAGATTCCTTCCAAACTGCACCTGGCAAATTAAGAATTGTGTGTTTACTGTTTAGATTGTGTAACACTGATAAACCTAACAAATGGTATTACTTCATAAACTAAATGTATGTTTTGTTGTGTAATGCAGCAAGAGATGGTGCCCTAAGATAGTTCTTCAGATAACTCTGCAGGCACTATAAAATAATTACTTCAAAATATGAAAGCACAAGAAAAACTGTTCTTCACAGCCTGTGCTATAGGCTTTATGACCAAGACTTCAGCTGCATCTGGTCTAGCCATTTTCTTTGAACTTCAGAACCGTGACAACAAATGTGGCTTAAAAAGCAAGATTGATTTTTGTCATGATGGTATGGCTGCCTTAGAACTCTTTTCTCCTTGATAGCATATCAGCCAATATAGTGAGGGTTGGAATCAAGTTTAATAAGGCTGTGTCATTAAAAAACGAAGAGGGGAAAAAAGAATAATAAAAATAAAATCAGCTTCAAAAAAAAAGTACTTCTTGCTCCACTGCCTGAACGATAAAAAGATGTCAAGGCAAAAAGAAGGCATATGCATCTTGTTCTTCGTTGCATGATACCAAAGACCTTACTATTTGGATAGCAACTTTACAAGCAAACAAAGCTCTGAGACCATGTGAAGAGCTTAAACTTTTCAAAGTGTGGAGAGAGGTAGCAAAGGCATTCCCAGTCTTGGCTTAGTTGTAGGTTGTATTTTAAGCCCCAAACCACAGGAATTTAAGAGAGGCTTGGGAACTCTATTTACATTGGTGTACAGTATGGCTGGATTCTAGATAGAAGTGCAGGGAGCAGAATGAAAGGAGTGTGCATATGGGATATTGGTCTTTTACAGTTACTAGTCAGACTAATAGGTTCTAGTTTTCAGCTGCCATATGGCCACCACATATACATTTCCACATCCTGACATCAGCTGGCGTGAGGTTCAAAATTATTTTTTGTTCAAGGCTTTCTCTATTGCAGTTGAGATTTTAGAAGCCAGAATTAGAAGGTGATGAATCCTTTCTGCTCCAAACAAACACAGCAAAAGTTGAAAGCATGCAGATTGGACCTTTTGAGGATACCAGTTGAGCATTTTGTGGGAAAACTGTTTCTGCTTACATGATCATGCCGCTCCGTGTATTACGCATCTAGGAAATATAACTTAAATGTCGTGCAGGAAATACTGTAACAGGACATAAACAACCAGCCATCATTCCCCACTCTCAGCTATTTCATCAACTTTCTGCTATTGTTACAGATGGTTTGACTAAGACCACAGAGAAGTAAGTCTGAGCACCCCTCCTACAGGAAAACCTGCAGTGCAGCATAATGGGTAAGGAAATCTCTGCAAACTCTATTAGAGAGTTCTCAGTCATTCCAAATGAGGAGTGGAGGAGGCAAGGTTTGCTTTCCTGTAAAGGGACAAAACAAATTCCTGTGGATATCAGCTACAGTCTGATGTCAGTGTGATCCCAGGCTATCAACTGCAGAACAAACCATTCAGCTATCAAGGTATCTAACAAATTTGCACAAAAGAGAATCCCCAGGGAGAAGCCTCAGGAATAATTACAGACATAATCTTATTATGAAAGAAGTCCCTTATAATATTTAAAGGTTAAATGACATCAAGGCCCTCCCAAAATAATAAAAAAACCCCAACAAGAAACCAACCACCAGATCATCAGGGGGATTGTTTCTGGTTGTTAGAATATCAGAACAGTGTGGTAATTCAAACATTGTAAAGGACATTTGTTCAAGACACCATATGATACAATTCACTGGACAATGAACTGCACACACAAGGGAAGAAAAAAGTTTCTATGAAAAGAACCATCTTAAGATTGCAGGCAGAAAATTCAGCAAATGAACTGAACTCTTGTGAAACTACAATTCGCAAAAAAGATGATTTCTTTCTGGATTATATACTAGTAGAGGCGTCTGGATTCTTAAGACTTGTTAGAGTTTCAGGTACCTATGATGCCTTTGCACTGAAAATACTTCAGTTTACTAACCATGAAGAGTACTTCTGGTATTCCTAATCAGTTGTGGTTGTGTGTGTGTATTGGGTTTGCGTGACAAGGTTTTGGTAACAGAGTGGCTACAGGAGTGGCGTCTGTGAGAAACTGCTAGAAGCTTCCCCTATGTCTGACAGCCAATGCCAGCCAGCTCCAAGACATACCCACCACTGGTCAAGGCTGAGCCCATTGTCAATGGGGGTAGCACCTCTGTGATAATGTATCTGAGAAGGGGGGAAAAAGCCTCTGCACACCATCAGCAGCAGTCAGAAGGGAGCAGTGAGAATATGCGAGAGGAACAACTCTGCAGACACCAAGGTCAGTGAAGAAGGAGGGTGAGGAGTTGCTCCAGGCACCAGAGCAGAGACCCCCCTGCAGACCCCGGTGCAGCCCCCAGTGAGGCAGGCTGTGCCCCTGCAGCCCATGGAGGTCCATGGTGGAGCAGATCTCCACCTGCAGCCCCTGGGGGACCCCACTCAGAGCAGGGGGATGCCTGAAGGAGGCTGTGACCCCATGGAGAGCCTGAGCTAGAGCAAGCTCCTGGCAGGACCAGTGGACCCGTGGAGAGAGGAGCCCACGCTGGAGCAGGTTTGCTGACAGGACTTGTGACACCATGGGGGATCCACGCTGGAGCAGCCTGTTCCTGAGGGACTGCAGCTCATGGAAAGGATCCACTCTGGAGAAGTTTGTGGAGGACTGTCTCCCATGGGACAGACCCCATACTGGAGCAGAGGAAGAGTGTGAGGAGGAAAGAGCAGCAGAGACAACAGGTGATGAACTGACCACAACCTCCATTCCCCGTCCCCCTGTGCCACTTCAGGTGGAGAAAGCAGAGAAAATCAGGAGCAAAGCTGAGCTGGGAAGAAGAAAGGGGTGGGAGGAAGGTGTTCAAAGATTTAGTTTTTATTTTCTCATTACCCTGCTCTGACTTTATTGGTAATAAATTAAATTAAATTTCCCCAAGTTGAGTCTGTTTTGCCTGTGACAGTAATTGGTGAATGATATCTCTCTGTCCTCATCTTGACCCAGGAGCCTTTTGTTATATTTTCTCTCCCCTGTGCAGCTGAGGAGGGGGAGCGATAGAGCAACTTTGGTGACAACCTGGCATCCGGCCAAGATCAACCCACCACAGTGTGTCTCAAGCAGGGTGAAATTGGATGTCTTTGTTTAGAATGAAAGAAAAAATGCTGCAATGTGACAGGCAGTTCAAAACGAAAGAGGAAACATAAAAATTCTTGCTTTAAAAGAGTGGACATGAGAAACATGCAAACACTCTGTGAAACAAGTGAAAGTAAAAGTATTCTGAAAGAAAAGGTTGGCTGCAGCGTGAAGACTTGTTCTTTCATTACATGCAGACTGGACTGTGATAAAACCATGGTTGTTTGCCAGTGTTGTTGCTGCCTGTCTGATGTATACACTAAATTTATATACACCTTAGCTCTTCAGGTTGTGGCATAAGTCTAGAGACTGTTAATTTTGAATGTGTGGATCTGGAACATGTGAACTGTCAATAGCATATCTAATTATTACCTTGTTTGTTTAACTGATACTTACATCCTCCAGAAGAAAGCCAGAATGATATAAGCTCATCATCAGGCATTTGAGTTTCTGCTGTTAGAATGGCAGACTGATCCACCTGCAACACCTTACAGCAGTTTATCTATTATGTTATCCGTTTTGCAGTTGGGGTGCTTTCAGCTGCCATTATCCCATTGCTGATTTTTCAAATAAACACTATTAGAACTTTTAGAATCCTATCATTTGTGTTTGAAAAGAGACTTCCAAGATAAGAATGCCACCACCTCCAGCCAAACCCATCTTTTTTTTTGTTTGTTTTTTTCTTTCTGTGTGGTGTTGGCAAGTGCTTCTGCAATTGTTATGTTATTGACATGCAGACCATTGTCGAGAATGGTAAGACAGTATCTTTGTTGCCTGTACGGCTTCATCTGGCTCTTTCCATCTGTTGATTCCTCTGTAGACTGTGAGATATTTTCAGTCAGGATTGTAATATTTTTCGGTGTTTGTAAACAGTGTAGAGCTGGGACTCCAGCAGAGTTCTTAAAAGCCCTGGTAAACAGCAATAGCATCAGGCAAAACCAAAATAGTGCATGTGGTAGAAATACTTTCGCTGGGTGATTAAGTTTAGTAGAGAAGACAGTAAATATTTTTCTTTTTTTTTTTTTTTCATGTTTTTTAATGAAGTGAATGGCATTACCAACATGAGTAAATTAAAAGAGCTGCACTGAACAGATTTATGGCCAACTTGACATCATAGACATGAAGTTTAGGAGTTGCTGGGGTTATTTTAAGTGAAATAGCTAAATGAAAATCATGGGTTTTCTAGTGATTTACATGCTGGCTGGAATCTGTGCAGGTAGTCTTCAGTGAATAGGAAAGGAAGTGAAATCATGGGGTAATACATACAAATGGAGTAATACATACAATGAGTGAACACAAGGAAAGAAGAATTGTCTAAAGTAAAAAAATGGTTGACAGAATATTATATTAAGTAGTGAAACAGACAGATCTAGGAAGAAAGAAAAAAAGAAAGAGGGGTTTTGAGGGAAGAGCAATCAGAAAGTAGAGGCAGATATTTAGCAGTCAAGAGCATCAGTATTTGAAAATGTTTAAGATGTCTGCCTTAAAAAAACATCATGGGGAATGAATTAAATAAATTGAACATGGAGTACTTTAGCAATCAATTAAAAATCAGGATAAATAAAGTAATAATAATAAAGATTTTTTTAAACAAAAAAATCAAAGGAGTTTGCAAATAAAAATTGAAAAAACCAAAGATTTAAACCATTATTACTGTAGCTTGGTATTAAAAATAAAAGAAGCAAACTGATTGTGTTTTACAGCATTGTTATCTGGAAAACATGTTCAGCAGCTAAGTTTAAAAGATAGAAAGATGGTAAACTATCAGTGAGAGCTGAAGCGCACTAAACAAGTATAGACTGTGTTACACAGACGACTATTTTTCAAGTTACAAAACTGTCCATTTTGGTGGCACACTTATTTTAAGATGCAGTTATTTTCAAACACCTTCCTTTGAAATATTTATTTGGGATTTGATGAAGCATTTCTGTGGGGTATCTTAACTAAGTATATGAGAGAATGGTAACAGCAGAGTTGGTTTTCTGCATCAGGCCCACGATCCATGTAATCTGGGTCTTTCTGACTGGCCACCAAAAGTATTTGGTTCAGGAATATTAGAACTAAAGCAAACACTGAGGAATACTTTTTTAATATGGATACAGCATTCATTTATTCACTAACATAATGATGCTTCTCCTTTACGCCTCATTTCTTTCCTATATTTTTATTTTGTTTGGTTTTTTAGATTTTTTTTCATGCCTCAGTCAATCATTGAATAGACATTTTTTTTAGAGAATTTAAATTGGTGGTTTTCTTTTCTGACCAGTAAGAACTAATTCAAAGGCTATCTGTTTTTTCCTGGATACCCTTAGGAAGAATTGGGCAAAGAACAGTCCCACAGGAATGCCTATTATTTCCCCCAGTAGCTTTGTGAAGATTCTTGTAGAATACTCCTAGCTGTTTTCTTTGAAGAAACCTTGTTAAAATTGCATTTGTGACTCAGAGGTGCCAAAAATAGGAATGAATCCAGGAGGCTTATTGCATGGAAGGTGCATTGTATGTGGCACAGTGTTAACAGTATGAGAAGAAGTATACAGAGCTCGTGGAGTATACCTGTGATCTACCATGTAGTGCCTGTTCTTGCTTTGAAACAGCTGGGGAGGACTTGTTTCAAAGTTTTGCTTCCTTACCCTGAATTTTGCAGCTGAGAAGGTCAACTGAACCTTTAGCACAAACAGTCATAAACACAAAAATATGTTTACATATACAAAGTAAATAAGTATATAAACCCAGAGTAATTTGTACATTTGTACAGGGACACATTCTGCTCTCAGTTATAGCTGAGATACAATCTTGTTGACCCAATTAACATTACCCAAGGGCCAAAATGGCTGAGGCTGAGTGGCCCCTTCCTTTTTAAATAACATTATTATTTGGAGAGGCAGCTGTAGAGTAGTGTTAAAGTGGAGGTTAATAATCTAATTGTGTTACATTTCAGACTAATAAAACTGTAGCATCTGAGTGTGATTAATTATTAAATAAGATGGAAGATCCTGGGTAAAGTAATAAAGAAGACATGATAAAGACAAACTTATTACAATTAGTGAATATCAGTAGGGTGACACATGGTAGCTTATGATTAGATTTCTCCAAGAGAAATTGGAACAGCTACAGTCAGTAAAAATGAAAAGTAATGAAGGGATAAAGAACCATGCTGGATATAAATGAGTACAGACAGTGAATATGAATAATAAGATGATTTACTGAAAATTGCTTTGTTGTTTTAAGGATCAGTGGTGTCACAGAGAACTCTTAGAATTCATATTGGAGGTGAGGTTTTCTGGGGAGACATTATAATTTCTGCTAACAAATTGAGGAATTCCTTCTATTTATATATGCAGTAAGTGCATTGTGAAAATGTGTATAACTGTTTCAGTGGCTTCATATTAATTATTTTCACAGGAAAGGTTTCAAAACTGCACAGTAATAAAAAAATGTAGTAAACAGTAAACTGAAATGCTTTGCCAAACAACAGACAGTACTGTATAAAAACCTAAATAATTCAGAATACGGTAGTATTTTGTAAAGCAAAGGATACTGAAAAATAAAATGGGAATTTTGGGGAGAACTTGGGTGTTTGTTTTACTAGTTTTAATGGGTTTGGGGTAGGGCAAGACAAAAATCTCATTGTGAAAGTAACTGCATGCTAATGCAAAAATAGCAGAAGCAATTAATAGAAATGCAAAAACTTTTGAAAGACAGTAATTCTGTCTCAGAAATCAGGTCTTTTGAAGACTGTTGAGAATTGTTTGGCTTCTATTTGTAGGGAGAATTTGGTCAGATTTCAGATTCAGAGACATTCTTCTCATTGTGAAGTCCATATTTAGGCAGAGATTCCCAAGCTGATGATTTGCTTGAGAGAAAAATTTATCTATCTCCAGCTGAAGCTGTTTAAAAGTTTCACATTGGCTCAAAACGGGAGTTGGAATAGGCTGTGTGTAAGAAGGTATTTTACTAATCTCTGTAGAAGATTAACTAATCTTTGCTGCTTTTTAAATTAAATTTTTTAGCACTGCCAGGTCAACCAGTTTCAGTTGCTAAACATGCTATCAAACCAAGAGATTTCTAAGATAGATGTGCTAGAACAATCTGGTTTAAATAGCCAACACTGAGCAATATACATTGTAAAACAGAAGTAAAACTGTACAAAGTAAGGCAGGATCAACCCAAAATAAAAATAACCTCAAATCATGTCTTGCTGTTGTTCAAAGTAACACTTTAGCAGATGTTAATGAAAGTTGTTTTGTATCAGTATAGGTGGGAAATTTTTAATACAGTCAGACATGGAGGACTACTTCACTTACGTGGTGTGAAAAACGATTTCCTTTTTTGCTTCCCACCTCAGTTCTTGTGTATAATGCTATCCCCATTTACACTGTTTTCTGGAATAGAAAACATCTCCTGGATTTGTTTGCATTCAAAGGAATGAAGACTATTTCCAGACATTAGGAAAATTGTATGTTAAACACATTTTGTAGTTGAAATGGCCTCAGTACCTTTATTTGTTGTGCAACAATACTGTAAAAATCTTGATGCAAATAGCAACACAGAGTTATGGGGAAGCAAACCAAATGGCCATAGATCCTCATCTGATACACTTTGGCTCAGTGACTAACAGTTTGCAGGTTCCAAACTCTACAACGGCTATCAAGCTCTGTAATTTTGGGTTTGGAGGTTTTCCCACTTTACCACATTAATTAATGTCTTTCAAGCTTCTATTTCATACAGTGCTGCTTCTAGGAATGGTTGAGACGAAATAGGATAATAATTCACGGGATTGCTATGCTTTTGCAGAATGGATTCTGATAGTATTTTCATTTACATTTCTGTTGAAATGAGTGAAGGAGAGTCAGAAAGTTTCCTGGGGGATGTGTAATTTCTTCATTATAGACTTTACAAATTGGTGCATATTCATAGATTAGGAAGCAGCCAATTTTAGGGGTAGTTACAATGCTCATATATTTGCATTGGCATGAAGTTTAGCTGTCTTGGGTTTTACCTCTGAAAGATGAGAGCAATCAGTCCTTAAGAGCTGACATACGCTGCAGCTATAGTATGTCTTATTAATTCAGTTTTGATAACGCTGTAAACTGTCGGTAATGTTGTAGATAATGCCATATGATACGGGAGGGATGATGGAAGGAGGGAGAGAAAATCAAGTGAAAACCAATTGGAATCAATTTCAAAACAAATAAAAGAGGTTTTCCATTTAATAGATAGCTGATTAGTGCAACTCCCTGTCAAATAATGTTGTGGATAGTAAAAATCTACATAAATTCAGTAGAAGAATGGAGCATTTAATGAAACAGAAATTAATTGAAGATTACTAAATATACAGAAACCTGAAAATGCTGAAAATGCTTTTGAAGGCTGGAAGGTTTTAAGGACAGACAATGTATATACTTGCCCTGTTCTTACTCAGGCATCTGCCTATGATCCCTACCAGAGACCAGGCTCTAGGCCTGACAAACTTTTGCTGTCATTCAGGATGGCTTTCTAATGTTCCTTTGTATTAGGAATCAAAGTTTAACATTTACTGAATAGAGTAAATAATTTTCATTTACCATATATTATATATAAAATATAAATATATAAAATATTCCTTACCTGAATAAAAAATATCCACCACAAATATGTGTAGTCCCTCATTTTCTTCTGATGTAATATTCCATGAAAGAACAGTGATGTCATTGTATCACTGCCTGTCTCACTATGAACCATTATTTAATTATCAGGAAAGCTTAAACAGAAGGTGCTTAGAGGTAAGATTTTTGTATGAGAATTTGAATGCTTAGCTTTATAGTGGCTTCATTTGCCCAGAGCAGGGAATCAGAATTCTGTGACTACAGGGTGTCTTCATTGGGGCATTGAAAATAGAAGCATTAGAGAATTTTGGTTATATGACATATACTTTTTCTAAAAGAAAATATTTCTGCAGCCTAAAATGAAATACACATGGACTAACCCCAAGGGCCTTACAGTGAAAATCACTGCAGGCAGAAGGGTCCACCCATACATATTAAATTGTGGGATAGTATACCAAAAGTGTAACCTCCCCAGCTCCATGTATAGCACACTGAAGGTTTTCCAAACACAAAACATGTGGTCAGTGATATATCATTTTGGATGCCTTTCTGATAGCATCCCATAACCCCTTTAGCAATTTTTCTGCCTTCATAAGATAAATGGTGCCATGCATTATGGGGTGAGAAGTCTTTGATTTATGAGCATTTCAAATGAGCAATGTGTACTTGTTCATTTGTTATACTCAAGAACAGATTCTAAAAAAGCTTGTGTGTCTTTTGCTTTGGTTTATTTTGCTGAAACATTACAAAATTGAATTTTAATATTTAAATCTGGCAAGAAAAAAAATGCAGAATTTTATTATTTTCTGAAGCCTGGTCCAAACTTCTTAAAATCAATGGAAATCTTGATTTAATTTTGGTTGGCCTTTTATTGATCACAAAATAAAGACAGATTCTTTTACAGTCAGGCTGTATTAATATAAAACTTTACATTTAATTCTGTACTTCAATATTACATTGTTCTCTCTTAAAATATATTTTATTTTAATGCTTACTCTGCATTCCACATGTTTAAATGGATTCCTTTTATTCTCTTTTCAATTATTCATTTCTAATGTCTACTAGGGTTCTGCTGCTCCATGACCCTAATTCCTCAATTTGTGATTTATTCTCTTCTTACAAATAGTCATTCTATTTTGTCTTGTAATACCCTGCTTATGTGTAGAAACATTTGTAGAAGACTGAACTTATTTCACTGCAGTATTTATGCATGAGGAATTATGTGGCAGTAAAGTAAATGGTGAGTGAATGGAGGTCATGTCTTTACTCTTTCCTCCTTTAAAGCAGGATCAGTGAGTGTGATCAGCAGCAACTTTTAGTTCAGCATCTGCATTTAATCAGAAGTTATTTCCCCATTTCCTAGACTGCTTAGTGTAACACTTCACCACTTCATCTCTCTTCCCAGCCAACCAGCAATAACATAATGGTTTCTAACTTTCTCTTTTTTTTTTTTTTTGTCAGCCTTGATAAAAAGTAAGTGACTGATTTTCTGTAGAGTGGTAACATAAGTAAAGTAAACGACTAGACAGAACTTTCTGCAGTTTTGTACAGAACAGTGCAGGAGTGACTCAGCAACACAGAACAGGATGAAAATTTTAAAATCATTACATTTAGTTTTAAGTTCAAATATTAATTTTAGTTTACTGTAATTAAAGGTGTAAAATAGCAGTGTTTTTCCTGTTTTCTGGCACATCAATGACATTTACTATTTCTCAAGACCCATGAGTTTGCATTAAGGCATCCTCAGCCTTGAATCTCCCCCTCCCTATCCCAGACAAAAGTGCTTAATCTGCTCTTCCATGTAAGCAGTGGATCAGAAACAATTCATGGGATCCATGGGAAATTACATGAAGAAACAACAATTTAACTATATAGAATTGAAAGAGATTTTTACTTTTTATTTTTTTAAGAAAAGAAGCCTCCCTTTTCCTGTATAAGGTTTATAGCCACAAAAACATTAACATTCAAGTTCCAATACAGGTAATTCTTTGGAAGGTAGAAATGTGAATTTCTTATTTTTGTTGTTGTTTTTTTGTAATCAAACACCAAACATGAGTTTGCTTATATTGAAAGCAAAGTTGGACAAAATATGTTTTAAAATCATCATGAAAATCTCACAGCAGATTTAATTAGAAGTAGTCAATACATAAATTAAATATTAATTTCCTATTACTTTTATTTGGGCTGATCTCACATCAGATTTGTAATTACATTCTGTTTCCCTTATGCTTCCCATGTCTTTTTTTCCCATCATGCCCAGATACTATGCATAGATTTTTATGCTATATATGATATATATAAAATATCACCACCACAAGAATCAGATCAGATGGGCCCATCTGGCTACACCCAGAAATTATAGATAAGAAATAATCAGTAAAAAAATCCTAGCTTTTCTTACTTCATGTAGGTGAGGAGTTCATGTGACCCTGTGCAGATGGATACCAGACGGAAGCTAATTGCCTGTTGACTTCCAGATCATGGGAACTGGGGAAGATTCCAAGAAATTAGTAAAATATGGAAAAAAAATAGTTAACAAGTTTACAAGGTAAAAGTTCAGAATCCTGTATCAAATGTTATAATTTTAATAAATCTTTTGCAGAACTATGCTCTGTCTGTGAAAGTGAAGGACTTTAGTGTTCTGCATGGTGGCTAAAATCTGTCTCTTAAAATACTTATAGAAAGTGATTCTTGTCATCTAAGATCTGAATTAGCTCAGAGCTTAGACCCTTGAGGAAGCATATCCTTGATGTGCAATAGTAACATGAGGTAAAGTACAAACTAAAACAGGGAAGAAAATATGTCATCTTAAGTAGAAGTATTGTTCACTCTGCAGTGTATTGCACAGAGACTGTAAGGCAGCTAGTATTCCTTAGGAGTAGAACAGGCTTGACTGATGACGATATTCAGCTCCAAAATCTTTGTTTCCCTCTTGAGAGTTTAAAGAGAGAAAAAGAACTGTGATTCATGGGTTGTGAAATATAAATTTTAAGTCTTTGTCTTTCATGAGATTGTGTTACACATTATCCAGATTTTCCCATCACTGAACTTCCAGGCGCAGCTGAATGTTACCATTTATGTCATTAAGGAATGTCTGGGGGCTGTTTTTTAGGGGTGGGAGGAGAGAGCTATGTGTGGTGGGTTTTTTTTTTAATATATGCTTTTCTTATCTGCTCAGACATCCATTACATCATAGAAGCGGCTCAAATTAAAGTTATTCTGCTACCTTGTGGCTGTAACTTGAAATACCATACCACAGTGGTTTAATTTATGTAGTTCTCCATTATATTGATACTCATTCCACTTGGCACTTCTTAAACTGCATCCAGAATATTGTATTCAGTTTTAGACCCCTCCCAGTAGAAGAGATATCTTTCTTGTACCAGAGGCTGTGTCAGAGATCATAAATTGATTTTTCCTCACCCTTCTGTCTCACCTTTGAAGCATAGAAACAGAACACGAAGGGGAAATCTTCACTACTTGTTATGCCTGAAAATATTTCAAACTTTAATGGGATCAGTCGAGGGTTGATGAAGAATGTCATACATAATCCCGGAGAACTGAAAAACGTAACAACTCTAACGTTTAGATGACACAAACTGTATGTCTTCAGGATCAGAATGTTATATGCCTCAGTGTTGCATAAATCCCACCTTAGTTACCCTTTTTTAAACTCTTCTTACATATCTACCTTTTGAATTTTTTTTTTTTTTTTTTTTTTTTTACTTTTCTTGAAATGAAAAAGGCATTTAGTTCAAAGAAATCATGTATTAGGCACTTGTAGTGACCATGTGTGTCATACTTCCTTGTCAGTGGTGGGCAATGCACAGCGTACAGTATTTGTTCAGTCTATCGAATAATTGACCCATAGCTGTCTTTGAGACACTTCTAGAAAGGTCTTCCTGTGGACCTTGAGACAAGAGAAAGGTGATTTTGTAAAGCTGAACTCTTCTATTGGCCTATTATCTCTTTTTCTGAGAGTGTTGTAGTGTGATGTCCATCATATGCCTAGACATACTTTTGTCCGGTAGTAAAAGTAGACTGTATAACCCATTTTAAGTGAAAATTTTCCTATCCTGACTTAATTAACGTGAGTATAAATGGCTTATTATAAGAATGACCATGCTGAGACTTTGAATCTCTGTGCCTTTCCAGTTGCTTAATTTTGAACAGATTATGCAAATGTTCTTTAAATTCCTAAATGTTGAGAATTCCTGATTTGTGGTGTTCAATTGTAGATATGCTGACATTAAAGCATTGCTGACTTAATACTTAAATAGCATAGTAATAGTGAGATAGTCTCTAGCATCAGTCTAACCATAACAATAACCGTGAGAGAATTCAAATATCCAGGATCCAATTCTGTGCAGGTATTTTGAGAAATACTTTATATAGCTTTATTTTCTAGCCCATCTTCGGATGACCTCAAAAGACCTATTCTCATTGAAAGCAGCTTTAGATCTGCCATGGTATTTGTAGCTGTTTTCAGCAGGAACAATTTGAAGAACTTTTAAAATAGTTTAGACAGGATAGCTTCTTAATAATATTAAATTTCAAGCCATATTCTAAAGCAATATTTTATTTGTGCTAATATTGACAATAATCACAAATGACTGCAATGAATCATTATTGTTTATTATAAGCCAAATATGCAAATAAGCTATTCCTTCATAATCTCCAAACTGTGTTGGATTGAATCAGATTTGCTGGAGGAACTGTCTTCATCTTGTATTTTATGTAAAAACACATTAACTAGATTTCTCAACACTGTTTTCCTGTGTTTTTTGTTATATTAAGAGATATCAAGGGTCATGCTGTGTAAAGAGAGAGCTTTAGAAGGTCTCTGTTTAACATAAGAGAAGTAAAAAGCCTTCATTTTTGAGTTATCAATTCAGAATTCCATTAAAGGTTCAAAATACTTATTTCAGTACTGTTCTGTACTTTAAATATTGAACAAATTTTGGCTTTTGAAACTGGAGGGCAGGGTCCTACTCACTATTGGCAGAAGCATATCTAACACAAAAGTAAGTACAGATCAATGTCAGAGAAATTAAGGAAACATACATCAGAAGTTGTTTCAGGAAGCGGTTCTGTGTTGGGGAAGCTGCTAATAGAAAAGGAAAAATCTTCCATTAATATTACAACTGAGGCAATTAGGTATGGAGTGACAAGATCATGTAAAACAGAAGCCAAATAATTGTAGATTTGTATGGGCAGACACTGAACACCATATTTATACAAAAACATAAAACTGTAAACATTTTCTTATATTTTTATACCGAGTAGATGTTCAGCTGGCATACAAAAGATGGTTTCATCTTGCTGTGGGAGTCAAACACGCAGTATAGGCTTTACTTTGCTATGGAATCTCATTCATGATATACCTCACTGCTTACTTTTGGTAGCAAGGTAGTTCTGCAATATAGAAAACAAATCTTCTTAGAGGGCACCATGTACATTATTTAGTACAAAATCAGCATTAGCTCTTTACTGCCACTGATCAAATTACATACCAATTTTTTCTTAATAGTTATATCATGTTGACAAAGAAAGTTATTTATTATCAGTAATGTTGAAAGTGGCCAAAACTCTGCAATTAAAAAATCTTATTTATTTTTCTTACAGGAAATTTGTAGCTCTAACTTTATTCATAATCACAGGGTACCAGCAATACTCAGACTGGAATGATAACACAGCAAATCCATGAATCTGAAACTTTGTTTTTTTCAAAACTTTCAAAATATATGTCTTTATTACAACATGGCTGCTGGGTGGCTTGGATTAAAAATTGTTTAGTGTGTTTATTAATCCCATTTATGTTGATGGGATATGTTAGTACAGAAGCTTATGTTCCTCATTAATTTTTGAGTTAGCGTCATAACTTTTTTTAGTCTACAGCAAGAGATTCTTAAAGGGAAGACAGAAAATTGTCTTTTGTGAATGGCATTGGATTATAATAGGACAAAGCTTAAGTGTGTGAACTAGATATGAAAGTTATGTATTCCAAAAGAGAAGACCAAATGTTTTTTCTTTGAATGAAAATCTCAAATCATAGATTAAAATTTCCCACTACAAAAGAGAAACCTAGAAAATGCTCTCACCCAGACTTTCCCATACATCCTGTTTTAAATAGTTGAACAGCAGTTGCATTCAGCTGTTCCTTCATACATAGAATCATCTTTACATGATTGAGTGAAAGCTCTTTTATTTTTAGCTCCCATTATTTTAATTACATATACAGTCTGTCATGAAAACTGGGTTTATGTATTACAACACTTTTGGGACTGTCTGGTGCTTGGAGCATTCTCTTTGAATTTTTATCAGTGGACCAACTAAATTAGCTAAAATCAAGATTCCAAGTTTTCCAAATGGAGGGGATTTTACTGTAATTATATTTTGATGCAAAAGGTGCACTCATTTCAGACTTGTGACTCTTTCTCTAGGTTATAGTCTTCTCGTCAAGTTAGTTTTCATTCTTCAGTAAAGGAAAAAACACAACTGCTACTAAAAATTCCCATCCTTCTCATCAGAAGGACCTGCTCCCATGAAAGATGGAGGAAACTGTTGCTGAGTTAAGTTCTTTGGCTAAGGATAAGAAATAGAACAATATGATATCTGGAAAGATTTTCCAGAAGTCTACAGTACTGCAGCATCATGTGACTATTGTAGATGCAAACTCCTCTGTTTTTATGTGGGTTTTACAGCTATGAGCATTTACTCTCTGAGACAAAAATGTATACCATTTCCAGTCAGGATGGTTTTTATTTTGCTCACAAAAAATGTCTCTAACTCTTTTTTAAGCTGATGGTAGGCAAGAAGGGCCACTTTTCTACTTTTCCCTTGTATCATCAATAGCCAAGAACTGTCCAGCTGGTTCTTGACCAGACTGCAGCTTTTTTCTATTGTATAGAGGACTGGCTGCAAATATTTGAGTATTAGTCATTTTGTAATGCACTCATTGGTGAGGCTGTACTCCTGAGTTTGGGAGAAAAAAGCTGGAATGGCGACTGGATGGTTCCATCCCACTGCTCTGGAATATACCAGACTCAGATACAGCTTTTTCTGGGCAGTCTTGGACACCACTGTGAAGTCAGGACCTAGACAGTGCTCTCATTCTGGCAGATAACATATTGGAAAGAAACAGCAGGAAGGAGCCAGGCAGAAAATGAATCTGGCAAAGCAACAGTTAACATAAGTTAAACAGATCTTAGAAGTGTTTTCTAGAGATCTGACTGTGTGTGGGTTTTTTTGTTTTTGTTTTTGTTTTTGTTTTTGTTTTTTTTTACCTGAGCAGATCAGCTAGGTGATTCAGTCCTTTCATACGTTTCTTCTCATCTGCTTAAGTCACCTTTGCTTGTCTAGGTTCTCCTTTCTGTATTTAACCACTGAACTGTAAAGTGTGTAAGAAGTCTGCAGTGTTACAGTGCATATTACATGCATTTATTTATTTGGTTTTCTCCAGCTTCTCACTTGTCTTTCTGTGTGGAGGTGGTGTTTATAAAGTGTTGTTTACATGATACTGATTTTGTTCCTGTTTTTGTGGTCCTGTTTTTGCTCCTATGTAGGCACTGCCATAAATACATTGATAATGATGCAGAAATTACACAGCATGATCACCCACACATAGCATAAGGTAGAACAGTGCAAACTGTCATTTTTTCAGTTCAAAGGCTCAATTGGGCAGTAATAAAAACAAGCATTTAGTGTATGATAATAATAGTCCCATTACTACATTGAATAATGTAAGATTACTCATCCTAAGAATAACATTATGTTCACATGGATAAAGGAAAACATTAACAAAAGCTTCCTTAGCATGAAGGGTTCATCTGGATACAGGTAGATATATTTACATCTAAGCTACCCTAAGGTCTGTGAAATGACCATAGAGGAATGCTGTGATTAATGTTGCTCTAAAATAGATGTCTGCAACTGGTCAGATGAATCATGTCTTAAAAGTGTCTCTTTCTTTTCACTGACTATATAGAGACCCTACAAGGATAGGCTCAGATGTAAAATGTTATAGAAATCTGAAGTGAGGTGAAATGAATCACACCTGAGAGATTTTGTTTATTACTGATAAGAAACACAAATCCATAAAGATGAAAAGCTAGATTTATATGTCTGTCAAAAAAACAAAAGCTGAAAGAGAAGCTACAGTCATGACTTGGTAAGAAAACAAAGCTAAAATACCCAACTTTCCATTTTTATGATGTCACCTACTTAGTTCAGTTATGTCCATTGCCTAAAGGCTTCCTACTTTCCAAGAAATATCTTCATTGGTAGACTAGAAGCTTTGCGTAGTGGAAAACACTTCCAGTTTTGTTGTTGACATTGCCATTGTGAGTTGCATACTTAAAAATCTGTCGCTGGATACTTAGCTTCTGATGGACCGAAAGCACTGAGCTCCGCACTCTCACCCAAAATATCCTGTCTCAAATAAGCAAATGGACATATGGTTTTTAAATTAATTTTTTCTGAAATATCAGGTCAAACAGTGAACAAGTCTGAAAATCCCCAGTAGCACGTTGGGGAGGAGAAAACACTGCCGATTTTCAGTTCAGTTTCTACCAAATATACTTGTTTTCTCCACTGGACTAAAAACCCAAACAAAACCAAAACAAAAAAACCCACATGAGAAGAACATAGGCATGAAGATTTCACCAAACCCAGAACTTTTTCTTTGAATTACTAAGGCCCTGATTTCATAACTGGTAAGCAGAAACCAGGTGGTCTATTAATTGGATCAGGTTTGCTTTCATGTTTTGCATGGCATCTCTGGCTATGTATGATCAATGTAAACTTTCGTAATTATTATTGTTATTTTAAACATTGTATATCAACATCAACATTCCTGTTTAGTACTGTAGAATTCATGTCGCACTTGAAGATCCGAAACCTTAAGGTATTACTTAGCAAATAAATTCAGCTTATTTTCTTAGCATAAGGAGTTAGTAATGTAATTCAGCAAGCAGAAAGACTTCGAATTCTGTATTTGTAGAAAGCAGTTGTGTGCTAATTTGGTGATTATGTATATCCCCACCCGGTATCTATATTTCAACAATACCTGGAGTAGAAACTCTGCACGTAAGTTTTGAAGGTAGGACCTCATCAGCTGTCTCAGGCTGAAGACACTATTGCACTATCTATTGCACTGTTACCGATGTATCCCGCTTAGTTCCTCTTACAGTTATGTCCCAAAAGATCTATTTATCTGTGGCACATTACAGTTGCACATTTTTCAGATGTAAAGTTTTATGTGGGAGGAACTTTTCATGAAAATATGTTTTCTATGGGAATATATTTAATCTGGCAAAAAAGTTGTAAAAATTCTTTGAAGTCAGTTAAAGCATTCTGACTTTTTCTGGTCTTTCAGTATTTCCTAGTTATTATGAAAATGAAATACAGTCTTCTTTAGTTCAAATTGCTTGTCACTTGAAATAAATGATATGTTATAAATACAGCTTTTCTGACCCAAAGTAACATTTGGAAAAAATGTATTTCATGGCAGAATTGGTTTTTGTTCTGATTTCTAATGGAAAAAAAATTTCATGATTCTCAGCTGTGTTTTACCTGCCTCTGTTGCATGAATGTTATGATTAAAATTATATATATTAATATAAATATTTGTATCGAGCCTAGAAAACAAGACATGTAATTAACAGTTTGCTCATACACACTAGGATTTGAAATTGCTAGGTAATTTCAATGACATTTCAAGGAGGGAAGAAGTCTCAACAATAAGTGTGTTTCTATAAATTTTATATATACAGCAGCTAGATGGGAGAGTGGAACACAGGTCATTCTGTCCACAGAACAAAGTGGAGGCAGAACTCAACACATTTTATTTGCCAGCAGATGGTTGCTGGCTAGTCCTTCACACCAGTCCCATACTGTTGATTTTTTCCTTGGTGAGGTTATGGAAGATGCATGTTGAATAACATGAAAGAGCAAAGAACACGAATTCTTCTTAAACAAAGCTTTGCCACAAAAACAGTTTTTAATTATTAAGGTAGCAACTTTAACCTATAGTCAGCAAGTAAATGCTTAGCCTCAGTTTATCTTTGACGTCTATCACATTGGACTAAGATTATCATGTTGGACTGGGGTATGGTTGATGTGATTTCTGATGATCTTACATGAGACTAGGCCTGACTAGCAGAGAATGCTTTTGAGAATGCTGTATCTATACTGTAGACAAATCAGTGATTTTACAATATTCCCTGATATGACTTAAGATCTATCTTATTTATGATATTTCTTATAGTATTATGCCTATGCTCTTAAAATATGCAGTCATAAAAAAATTTAGGTGAAAGGGTCATCTGCAGGTCTTCTACTTCAGCATCTTACTCAGTGCAGAACTCAAATTAGGCCTCAACACAGGACTCGCTCGAAGACTCCTGTTACTTCAGGCTCTTGCTCAACACAGGATTAATGTCAAGGTTAAATCAGGCTGCTCAAGGCCTTGTCCATTTGAGTTTTGCAACCCCCAAGAATAGATGTTCCACACCATCCCCAAACACATCTTCCAGTCCAGATAGTGCTTCAGCACTATTACTGAAAATAATTTTTTCTTCATGTACAACTACAATTTTGCGTGTTACACCTTCTCATCATTCTCTCTTCTCCTTATGCATCTTTCAGAAGAGATGGCTAGAATGCACCTTCCAGCAATGGAATCTGCAATTAGACCTCTTCTTCAGGCACACACACGTAGTCCCCTCAGCTTCTCTAGCATCATATTCTCCAGTCCCTGATCATCTTAGTGGTTGGCTCTCTTCTAGATTCAAGTCTATCAGTATCTCTTTTGTACAGGGTGAGGTGTCAAAAATTAACCCCACTATTCCACATGCAGCCTCACAAATGTCTAGTATAGTTTACCACACTGTTAATACAGCCCGGTAAATGTTTCATCTTCATACTGCAAGGGTTCACTTCTCAGTCATGTTTAAATATGGTGAATATCCCTCATGCCCATTTTAGCTGTTATCAGACACAATTTTCAATAAGCACCAAACAGCTTCTGTCTCCAAGGGAGACTTCTTTTTTTTTTTTTCACTCAACTAAAACATATCAACAAACTGAAACATTAACCGAAGTTGCTAACCCTTTCAAGGTGTTTTGGCCTGTATACTTACAGAGTAGTGTAGAGTTAAAGATGTTATTATTGTTACTGCTCTTCTTGTGTCTTTTCTCTCGTTTTACAATCTGTATCCTATGAATATGGCGTTCTATTCATCTGAGGAAGACATCCCCTGACTTCAGTATTATGGTCCTTCATAATTTTACACTGTTTTGGGGGTCTGCTTTATGAACAAATTTGCAGGCAGACAACTCCATTCACAGGAGGAGCTGTAATTTCTGCGTTACAAACCTTAGCTGAACACTTCTGTTGAGACATTTTGCCAGCAGGCTTGTGAGCAAACAGTTTGAGCCCTCCTGACTGGTTGTTGCAGTCTTTGAAAATGCACTTCATGAATCTACTACTTTGAAATGTTATATCTACCGTGTCTGTTGAGCATTGATCTTGCTCTCAAGTCCAGCCTCACCTGCTGTCAATTCTGTTAATCTGCAGGAGAGCTCTGTATTTCTTTGTTTCCACTTTGGTAAGACAGAACTCCTTACTACATTCATGGTTCACATACTTCCAGGTAGTCCCATCTCTAAGTCAGTAGACTGGTCCTTGATCTCATTTCAGTCACATGGGGAGATAAGTGAGAACAAAACATAGTGTTTATGAGCTTGAGCCCTAATGTTTCCTAAATCTTCCCATTCTGTATATTTAGTTGTATCATGTGACCCAGCATATTTACATGATGTTTAAGCTTCTTTAGGAAGTTTTTTCCTTCCATGTTTGATTCTGCTCATTAAGATGCTACTACCTGACTCATCATCTCTGTAGTTGTCATCCATTCTAACTTTCCAACCATGTTTCTAGCTGTATTTCCACTGAGAACATTATCTTCTGAAATGATATGTTTGGCATTTCCCAGGAACTGGCTATGTCCAAACATTAAAGTAAATAGCTCAATGTCAGCATCTTCCAAACAGAGCAGGAGCGTTCTGACATTGGCATTAGCACACATTATAAATTATCATTATTTTTAGCTTGAGGTGCTAATCTAGGATCAGGATACATACTATTTTAGGACTTCTATGGGCACAGTGAAATCACAGAATCACAGAATCATCTAGGTTGGAAAGACCTTGAAGATCATCCAGTCCAACCATTAACCTCACACTCACAGTTCCCAACTACACCATATCCCTCAGTGCTATGTCTGCCTGACTCTTAAACACCTCCAGGGATGGGGACTCCACCACTGCCCTGGGCAGCCCATTCCAATGCCCAACAACCCCTTCTGGAAAGAAATACTTCCTAAAATCCAGTCTAAACCTTCCCTGGAATAAATTGAGGCCATTCCCTCTTGTCCTATAATTTATTACTTGGTTAAAGAGACTCATCCCCAGCTCTCTGCACCCTCCTTTCAGGGAGCTGTAGAGGGCGATGAGGTCTCCCCTCAGCCTCCTCTGCTCCAGACTAAACACCCCCAGTTCCCTCAGCCGCTCCCCGTACGACCTGTGCTCCAGACCCTGCACCAGCTCCGTTGCCCTTCTCTGGACACGCTCGACTCATTCAATGTCCTTTTTGTAGTGAGGGGCCCAAAACTGAACACAGGAATCGAGGTGCGGCCTCCCCAGTGCCGAGTACAGGGGTCAGATCCCTTCCCTGTCCCTGCTGGCCACGCTATTGCTGATACATGATAGAGGAAACAAGCTTATATAAGTAAGGTATATGGGTACCTAAGATAGGACCAGTAATGAGGCACATTAGCAGCATGCTGTTCATTTCAGCCTTATGCAGATAGCTACCAAATCAAGAAGAATTCTTTGGAAGACCTCGGAAAAGTGAGACTTGCCCCTGCTTCTGAGGTTTATAGAACTGCAGAAATCATAGTTGTATCAATTGCATCCAGGTGCCATGAATTCACTGCTTCTTTCTGCTCCATCATGTATCCATAACTGTTAGTACCGCCAGCTGCTCCACTGACCTGTGGACGTCCATCACATTCCCGCCTTCATTCAGGAGACACTGAATTCGAACTGTGGCAAAAGTGGATTTCACCCTCTCAACTTCCTGCACCTAGGAACTTGCTACAGAAACTCCATCTCTCGTGGCTAAGTGTGGATGAAAATATTCTATATCTTTCATTCTTTAATAGAACATTGGCATTTCTAAGATCCAAATTTAATTACAACATGGGAGAAAAATTCTATTCAAATAAATTATTTTTTATAAGTTATCTGTATGAAACTAAGGTTTTCATTTTAGTTTAAATATGTGCGTTTTTTTCATCAGCCACAAGATGGGAGTATTGACCTTTAAAGCCGTGGTTTAGTTTTTGGTTTATTGCTTTTTTCCCTTGTGCTGTGCCAGGCAAAGACTTTGAGAAACGTTTTGTTCCCTCCTGAACAAGTTCTCTGCAATGAATTAAACTGGAGAGAGTTTCTGGAATGTTTAGAAAATGTTAGTCATCCTTATTCCCAATATGTATCCAGGGAGCAAATGTCATGTGTACATTAGAATTCCTTGTGACTAAGCATCACATTTCTCTAATACAAGTTCTTTTTTCAGCTCTGCAATGACCTGATACCTTTTCAGATAATGGTTTCCCTTCAGCAGTCTCACTAGGCTGTAAGGGTAAGTGGAGCAACAAGCCAAAACATTTCATGCTGCGTTTACAGATCATCTGCAAGTCTGAGAGAGCACAGTTTACTTGATAAAATGACCAGCTCTGAGTAATTCTGAGAATGAGAAGTCATATTAAGAAAAGAATAAGAAATAGAAAATACCAGAATTTTACTACATGGGCAACTGGAGGACTACTTTTTCTGCCTTTAGGATTATTTCTGAAAGGTGTGAGCATGCAGTGATGTCCTATTTGTCATGTAACACATAGTGGCTACAAAAGCACTAAAGGAAAATGGACCAATCCCAAACTATTGATTCGAAAATTTTTGAGCATTGAGGAAGTTCATATATGAACTTGCTTGGCCTGTACTCAAAGCATTCATAACTTTTGGGACCTTTTTTGGAAACATAGCTTATGTGACCCATACCCCTCTTACATCTGAAACACAACATCACCAAAGCTGCCTCTTTTTGTTTGCTCTTTTTTTTTTTTTTTTTCTTGTAACAGCAATCCTCCCCTTCTTCAGTTAAAGAGAGAAGCATTTTACTAAGGAGTGTGTAGGAGGTACCTGCATACATTGTTACCTGTTAATGGAGTTTGTATACGTATACAGATGTCTGTGAACAACTTTGAAAAATTGTGACATGTAAGCAGGCATATGCTTATTTCAAACCAACTGGTCCAAAGAGAGGGAATGACTCAACCATTACATGCCGTATGCAGATATTAAAGGAAGAATATTCAGGCAAAATATAATTTCCAGTTTGACTCATTAGATGAATGTTACAAACAAGAAGCGATTAATGGGTTTGAAAGGTAATATCCTAACATATTTTCCAAAGAATTTGGCTCCTATTCAAATACTAAAAAGAAAAAGCAGTTTTTTTCAGTACTTACCATCGAGCAATTTTATTTTAGACTTTATTGTGCACTGTTGTTTTTTTAAAGTAGTATGCTAAAATTTCATTCTGATTTATTCTTTCCCATGAAAAACTCTTAAAACTGATGCTGGATTTAAACTAGTTATTGACAGTAGGAAAGAAGAACTCCTTATTTGATATAGATGATAGTACTAAAAAATGGATTAAACTATTATATTTTGCATTGGTAAACCCCATCTTTTTGGGATTTATCAACTGTGACTAGCTGTAAATTATTAGCCAAATTTTGTCTGCATTTTAACAAGCTAAAGACTTAAATCTTCTTGCTTCTCTATTGCAGGCTCACTGAAAACTTCTGAGCTTTTGTTCCTTCCATGCCTACAATAAGGAAGAGAAAGGCTGAGCTGACTTGTGGCAAGCAGTAACAAAACTGCAGCAGATATATTAATGCTCTCCTTAGATGACTGGGCCTCCTTTTAAACCTGAGACTCTGTCTTCTCTCACTGTCATGCTGCTAGGAACTTGATATTATGACCTCTCCAAGGATGAAAGAGACTAGTCATAGACATTCACAAATAGCTGAGGAAATATTCTTTAGACATAGTGGTGCATTTATAGAAATAAAAAGAAGTCTCAGTAAGAGGGGAGGAAGGAGAATACAGCATCTTCATGTTTTCTCCCTGAATGCAGTTGTACTATGAAAAATGACTGATGCCTATTTGTACCATATCTTTATTCCTTTTATATATTCAGAATCAGACCTGTGTTCCTTCAGGTCAGTAAAACATTTATTTTTGCTTTCCATTTCTGTTAACTGTGTAACTATTTAATTATGCAAGAATCTTTCCCTTAATATCCATTCACAACATAGTTTACTGACTTGCAGTCAGTTTAATCCTTTCCAGTCTCCCACACAGAATTAAGGTAGTTTCTGGAAGAAGAGCATAGACACAGTAGGCTTCACAAAAGAGTATTCAGTGTCTTCTGAATGTAACATTACGGTTCTTCTGTAGTGTGCCCTTTTAGGTCTTCCTACAGCCCTCCCAAGCCACCTGGTGCATATTTATGGAGGAGAAAAATAAGTAATTCCCAGGTGGGAGGTAGACTTGACTCAAAGAGCACAGAAAATTTAAAACTAGTTGTTTGCTGGATTACTCCCTTAGCCAGGAACTCCTAAAGAAAAATAGGGCTGGTTTTCTTCCCTTTCCCAGTATATTTTAACAGGAATTTGGGGTTTCTGGATGTTAAACTGCCTGGTAGGAAGGCAGCCAAAGACCTCTACCAGCTATAAATTTTTTTGATTAAATGAGAAATCCTTTGATGTAGATGTGGAAAGAATGAATCAGACAATATCATATTAGAGATACCGCTTTATTTAAAAATGTTATCTGAGTTCAAGAACCACATTACAGTACCAGACTGTGTCACTTCTGTAAGAGTTTCAAGTAGGATCAATGGATTCTACATACAGTGACATTGAAGACAGCAATGAAAATCATGCTCCTATGTGCCCACAGGCCTGAAAGGCTGAATTCAAGTCTTTTTTGATCCTCTGTGATAAAATGGGAACAAAAGGAAAATCACAAGCTGGTAGGGACAGGAGTCACAAGTCTCTAGGCAGTGCCATGCCTGAGTCAATAAACAGCTATGAGAGGCTTCAACACATCTCATTAATTTGGGGATATATTAAGATTTTTCTCATTGCCTCTTGTAGGAGACTTTCCACTGTATAAGTGGACTTCAGTGGACTGTATTATAAGGAAAATAATTCCACACAAGCATTTTATAGAGGTGCCTCAGCACTGTGTCAGAGCTTATGAGACAGCTCAGTCAGGTTTTAGACATCTTTCATCTTTTTGCTGTGTCTCATTTACAAGTCCATTAATTTCAAATGTACTGGCAGTCTCAAGGAAGCCAATGGTCCTTGCCACATGTGCTTATAGGCTTAGTGCCTAAAAGGACTTTATGTATTCCTGAGATGTTACCCAAATGTAAGAAAACATGTTATCGCTATTGTGTTATTGCAAGGACAACATTGATGAGCTGCAAGACTTTTTACTGCAGTTGAATTCACCTGTTATCTTACCACAACAAAATTTTTTGAGTAGTATGATCAGTATGGTAACAGAGTAAGGTAACAAAGCAGCATCACAGAGGTATGAAAGAGAGGCATAATAGCATGAAGAGTTCTAGAAACATTTCAGTTTTTCATCTGCAATAGTGATAAAAAAGTGCCCCCCCCCAAAAAAAAAAATAATTTAAAGGTCTAACAGGAGCTGAAGTAAAATGCTGGTAGCATTTTTAATTCATTGAAGGCTGTGGCCAATAAAAAATATTTCCTATACCTTGTGCAAGTTTAGAATGTACTGTGGAACATCTATAACACAAACCTTGTAGAGGTGGAAGAGCAACAGAAGGCATTTCTGGTCTTAGTATCTCCTTTAAAATGATGTTTTGATTTTGTTCTTTCCTTAGGTTGCAATCTGGGTGTAGCTGCACTGCCCAAGAAGCCTGTCTGTATGCATAAATATCACATATGTCATGTGCCGCACTGCCTGTTTTCTCTGCATACTCCCTGGTACAGTAAAGGCAGAGCAGGGAAGGGACAGGGAGAATTGAGGATCGAGTGGAACTGGAATTCAATTATATGCCTGCTGTAGACCCATCCTCATGATAAAAAGTGGCATTACAATTTTAGCTTTAATCATCCCTGTCTGAACTCTCTTTGATGTTAAAGATGGGTTACTCTGATCCCCCTTTCTTGTCATACTGTGGGCAAGTATCACTAAATCAGGTAGCAAGATGCAGACCTTTCATGGAACCCAGACATGAAGAGAACAGTTTTCTCCAGCCCTTGAAAGTACATGGGATTGATCTGTTTGCTGTACAGTCCCCAAGCCCCAGGCTAGGGATAAAATTTCTTAGAAGAGAGGAAAACTAAATCAATTCTCTTCTGTTGCTGGGGTAAAGTTGGTCAATAGCTGATATTTTAAAGCACCTCCATCAACAATTTATGAGATTTATTCAGTTTATGCGAAAGAGCACTCCATAATCATCACTACACAGTGATGGCCCAACAGGGTGTTGCTAACTGGGTATCATTTAATAAAAGTTTTTCAAGTGCTCAGCATGCTTTCATCAGAGGGTGATTTTTGTTTTTATCCTTGTTTTGTATGAACATTAGGAGGTAATCAAGAAGTTATAAAAGTTGATGATTTATGAAGCTTTTGAAGTGGTGGGTGAAATTGTAGGCTAGATATAATGTTCATATTGATCACACTGTTGGTAAAAGCATGATAAGACTGTTGACTAAAAGTACCATTAAAATAAATTTTATGACAGGCTGTTAAATATAGATTTAGTATTATTTTCATACCTTGATTTTGGTTAATAGTGGTCACACTGGGCTGTATAGTATTGATAGAGGCATAAACCTCATGATTACCAAAACTGGTGGATAGTCCTGGTGTGTTTTCAGAATTGGGAATGTAATCACCAAATCTCCCCTACACCAACTCTTTAGTTTCTTAGGTTGCCAGCAATATTCTCTTACATTAATCTTCTGAAATTTTTGTTCATGCTTATGGGTGTTCACCCCAGTCTTCTCCTTCAATACCACATTCTCCTCTTGCTTTGTTGGCAATTTTTTATACAATTCTTCTACTCTTTATTCCTTTTCCTTTTTTCATATCCTGCAACTACTTCTATTATTACCTTTCTTGTTCCAGTTTTGAAAGCACAAGGGAAAACAAAGTAATGATTGATCTTTTTGCATACGTAGTCCCATACCCATTAGTACTTATCACACATTATGCACCATTTACAAGAATTGTGAGAACTTATTTTTAAAATTTCATAAGTATGTTTAGTTCAATCCTTCTTTTTAGCTCTTTTCTCTTCCACTACTGTTTTTTCATTTCTAGCTACTTTCATTCTGAAGAGAGGATCAGAAGTTATATTTCTGTTTCTGATAAATAACCATCAAAAAACAGAAATAAATTTGGGCCAAATTTTGAGTCCTCAGTTTTATACATTTTATCTTTACATCTCCTTCCACTACTATATTTGCATTCTTTTTCACTGGATCCAGCTGAAGAGCTGGTATCTAAATATCAATGCCTTTTCAATCTGCTAGTCGTTAGATAGGTAAATAGATGTGTACAACCCCTATATTGGGGGAAAAATCTAGTGCTAACCTTTAGGACTGTGTAGCTCCCCTCTCTGTCATTTTTGTGTGCAGATTTTTGTTTCTTCGGTTCTCTCATATTGGTGCTGACTGTCATTTTTCAGATATAAATACTCATTCATATACTTTTGGAATGAGGTCTGGTTTCTTTGTCTCATTTAGTTTATCACACACCTCGTGTAATCTAGCCATGATATGAGAATGCCCAATGCTATTATGGAAAAACTGCAAAATCTATTTTATACTAATACAGTAACATGTTTTCAGAGTAAGCAAAGGTAGTAATGAAAAACACTTGTCAAGGATCTCATCTGAGAACACAGCTGCTCTGGTTTGTATTTGTGAGTGATCATCTGAGGCTGCACGGTACAGATCTCTGCAGGATGTGCTGTGTTCCTCTTGAAGAATTACTCCCCTTCAATCTAATCCACACAAGCAACTTACATTCATACATGTTGCTACCTTTCCTCTTTCACATAAAAGTAAATGGAGTAAAGATAACCACAAAAAGATTATCAGTATGGCAAAAGCAATCAGAAAAGGACTCTTTTACTCATTTAAAGTTAGACTAGGTATTTTGTAATTTCTCTGCAATCTTCTTTTGACAAAGAATAAAATTGAGTTTTAGTTTTGTTTCTCTTCAGAAACATTTCAGATGCAGAGATTCACTAATGTTAGTTACTGTGTTCATTACAGTAGCTAAACAGATGTTTTAAGAACAAATTGCTGAAGACACACTTGTTGGAATTTTTTTGCCAATAATAGAGGGTTTTTTTTATTGTTCATGCAGTTAAAGATACCAATATACCTATGAAAAAATCTTGACAAACTGAGAAATGCTGTCAAATCTGGATGTAGTTTTCATTTCTCTTAAAAATATGGTGAGTTACCTCTGGAATATCTCTGAAGCTGGGAAATTCTAGCACATATTGGAAGGACTTTCCAAACGAACAGCTGTTGGTATGGCTCTATTCAAAGGTTTGATTTCAAAAAACACAAAAAACCAGATTGGTAGGACTGTCTGTGAGCCTGTTATATACACAGAAATTATACTGGATATTAAAACTAGACTAAATTAGTGACTAAAGAGTAAGAATAAAACTTGTCTGTTGCTGTTACACTTTAAATATATTATATAATCTTTCCTGAAGATAAAAAGTAAATTATATCAATAAGTGAAACTAGATTTTCCACAAAATAAAAATTAATAAACATTATTCCTAGGATTAAAAAATTATGTTATCTGTTCAATAATCGATTCTCTTCTGAAATGCTTAATTTACCTATCTTTGCTGAAATTTGAGATAGTAATAAACTGGGATTTGTTTATATTTAACGTGAACTCATTCCTTTTTTGATAATGAAGAAATAATAGTGAAGAGGAATTTAACTTGTAAAGACAGTAGATTTTCTGCGGTTTGTCAGGCATATTCACATAATGTGAGTTTGAGAGCAAGATTGTTGTGAATTAAAAAAACCCAATGTTTCAGTTTTGGGGTTTTCTGTGAGACGTACAGTGAAAGGCTAACAACACAGAGAAGAAATTGTTGTAGACATTACACATTAGAAAATAATTGTGGAAAGGAACACAAAGGATTGGGGAAAGGTTGGCTTAAGAATGACCTGACATAATATTCACATATGTGAACTCTGAATGGCTGGCTGTTTTTATGGACATTAGACAAGTATGCAATTCTTTGAAAACCTGTCTAAGCAATATGGGAGGTCTCTCTTTTTCATTCATGATGATATAAATGATAACAACACTGATAAATATTGAAAACTAGGAGAGATTATATCATTGTCAGATTTTTGGGTTTTGTTTTAACATTTAAGTAAACCGTTATATATAAATCAACTAAGCCTTGCCTGCTGAATCATTGGTTTGGCTTGAATCTTGCTAGGTAGAATACCCTGTCAGAGAGTTGCACCATGTTCTCCTAAAGGTCCTTATTTTCACCTGAACAGATGTGAGAAAAATCTTTTGTAGTGTGTTAGAAAATTGACAAAAACTTTTCTATGTTTATGCACTGGACACTAATCTTTTTTAGCATGGATTCCCACATGATACAAATCAGAACGGCTCTGTTGAAGTCAGTGGAGCACATCAATCAATACTGGCTAAGGGTTTTGTCCCCAGTCAGTGTTTTGATGGGAAGACAGAAAAGGGACACTTTTCACTGTCATGTACTGAAAAACATCATATGTCTTACTGGGTCAGGCTAAAGACTGCCCTTTGGAAAAAAAAAAAAAAAAAAAAAAAAAATCACTGCCTCTTGGCTAAGCAAAAGAATTGTGCAGTTTTGAGTACAAACAATAGAGCCTTTGAACTAAAGATGTGAAGACATGAAAATGTTTATTTACAGGGAAAAATGACCCACTTCTCTAGGAACGTGACCCAATTTAATCTGCTAGAAAAAAAATTGAAAAGCTATTTGACCTAAATTTTCTGAAGCAAAAGGTGTGTGGCAAACAGAGAACTGTCCATAGAGTTCACAAGGCAGTGTCGTTTACAGGTCACTTGCTCCATGAGTCAGACAGGTTTTTGTTTCTTTTAATAGGCTGTGATTAGGAGCATAACCTGAAGAACTTCCACAGAGCTTTGATCTGTGGTGTCACTCTTTTGCAGCTGTCTTAGAGTTGCAACTACGCTGTAAACACCAGTATCACTTAAGTACACTCAGAGTCTTAGAACAGGCTAAGATAACATTTGGTGATAATAAAGTACCTTCCTCCAGCAGATGTGCAGAGACAGGAAGGCCTGATTGTTGAATTGTCAGATCTGAGATAATTTGGTTAAAGCATTAATCCCAGTATGGTTGTCCCAAGAGCTCAGCCTACAATACCACTTCTTTCAGAAATGGGCACAAAAATTACAATTTGGTTAGTTCATATAGTCAGTATGGTGGAAATCTCATATGCCTTTTGGCCTGAAAAAAATGTATGCTTGCTTTTCCATGCAGGAGTCTCCTGGGAACAGACCTGCTTCAACTTGGACCTATTTCTTGTTCTCTACATATCCATCAATGTACTGAATCACCAGAGACAGTAAAAACTGAGCCACTGCAAAAGTATTTATTCATAATATTTCAATGACAAGTCTTTCCATGAACTCTCCTCAATGTGAATACCTATCTGCAATTTTAGATAATTGTATGAGTGGCATGTGGTATTCAAATCATGTTGGTGCTTTTATTAAAAGCTCATATATATCCATTCCTCTTCTCAAGTAAATCAAAAGTTTGATGGACATTACTTCCTTCTGTCTGCAAAACTGCAAATGCAAAATGACTCAGCTGCTTCCTACTCTGTTGCTTGCAGAATTATGAAGGGACCACTAACTTGGAACAGGGAAAAATATGATCACACTAACATTCAAGTTTTTGGTAAAACTGACTACGTGAGATAGCAGTAGCAAAAAAAGGTAATTTGAGACTGTGACCTTCAGTCACACTGAGATCAGCAAAATTAGTTGATTTGTGAGATACTCTTCATCATGGCAATTTCAGTATTTGCTCCATAGTAATTTCTTCTTGTATGTGTATATGCAATGTGTGACAAATAGGAGAATGGAATTTTTAATTAATGTTTTTGTTCATTTGTTTGTTTGTAGGTACTTTGTGTTACCTCTGATACTTTGTATTGCCTCTGGATAGGCAGTAAAAATTCCTGTGTAAACTTGGGAAGCGACTGAAATGTGCTGGAAAGTAAAATAAGACCGGAGAATATCCTCAAAGGATATGGTGGCCAGAGGTAGGTTGACATTAAATCATTTTAGTCAGTCCCAGTAATTCTCCCTTTCTCAGTGATTTGCCTTACTACAGATAATTCTTGTGGTGTCATAAAACTTCAGCTTTAACAGATTGATTCAGTGGGTATTACTGCTAGGATTTTCTCTGCTGTCATGATATACAAAATCATAACATCGTTTGTGGAAGGCATGGAATAAATATAGCAGCATGCTGGAGAATAACACACTTTCACTCTGCACAGATCTCAGTTTTCTCTACTTTTCTAAAAGAGAATGCACTGTGTAGTTCATTCAGCCACTGAACATGCCTTCACATAAATGTATAAATGCAGATATATGGTATGTGCAGGGCCTGAACTGATCTTTATAGTTACCCATACTCAGCTCTATCTATATTGCAGAAACTCTAATAAAAGTCAAATCAGTCTGTTGAACAATCTGGGAATAAGTATTCATATCTTTAAAAACTAGGAGATTGGCAGAAGAAGATAGTAGTTAATCACAAAAATGGAGCAAACAACAAAATTCTCCCAGCCCAGGTGTGCATATGTCATAAATAAAAATGACTCATGAATGCCATCATATCAAATTCACTCCTTCCATTTTCAAAGATTTTCAGATACAAAATACCTTTCAGTATCTGTCCAATCTGTCCAACTGAAATGCTTGCTCATTCTGATGAGATAATTATCTAACAGTATCAATTTTGACAGTGATTCTCAACAGACAAATGGTTTATCACAGAATTTTTCAGTATCTGTAGTGATTCCAAGTTGGTAATTTTCAGACGCAGGGTTTATCTCCCCTAAACTAACCAAAGCTCTCCAATTACTGTTTGGAATTTTCTTGTTTTCTTCACAATACTCATCTTCAGGTTTTCCACTTTAATATTTGCCCTTGTACTGTGTGGTGCTAAACACTACTTGTTTGTCACAATGACAGATTTAGAGTCTTGATTATCTGTAGTGTTCCTAGTCATCAATAGTGTGCATTCAAACATGAAATTTTCACAAGAGACTTATTTACAGTAAAAATATTAAGTAAAAATAAGAGCACTACTGGTTGTTATGCAATTGGAAATAAGTAACTGAGATTGGTGACTGAAATTAGTGGAATATTGGATTGTTGGGACTAAGAAAGTTTTTTTGGCAGTTATTTTAGGTATGGTTGTTTAAAAATTATCTGTTTTTTTCTTTGAAGAGTATCTATGGTCTATACAGTAGTAGTCAATAAAATGTACCTCATTATTTTTTATTTAAAAATATTTCTTGTGTTTGTTAGCAGATGAATTCTCCTCCAAATCCTGCTGTGCAGAATTTATTTAAACATAACTTCTGCAAGTGAAACATAGCAGGGTTTTTTTTGTTCAAGAGAATAAGTTGATTTATGCACGGACTAAGTGCTTCTGAAATATCTTGCAGATTCAGTCTTACAGTGCTGCACAATTTGTTACAGAGCTGTGATTCAGCCCATGGCTTGGGAGCAAGGAATGAAATAAAAAAAAATGAAAAAAAGGAGACCCTTTCTCTCCATATGTACAGAAGATATAAAATAAATTAGCATTGCCATGTTTTCTAAAATTCCTTCTAGAACCTAATAAACACTTTAATAGACATAACAGAATGACTGCTTAATAGCATTTATTTTCCATTGTTGCTTTAGTGTGATTTTTGGCCAAATCCTGGTTTCAGAAGAGCCCAAATAATAGCATAGATGTGCAGTACCCTCCCAGTCTGACATTTGGAAAGAGAAGTGCTGTAGAAGTTGTGGTAGTCTTATGGCCTGCATCTTGCTCAGTTTGTTTCTAGCGCTTTACGCTTCCCCCTGCTGAAAGAAACCATTGCCTACATTCCTTTACTTGAAATAATCACTTGTTTTATGGCAGTTAATTCTGTTAAACAGATTTTGTTCTTCCTGGTTTTGGAGCTACAGCCTTCCTGAGCATTTAATCATCATTATCCATTCCGCACAACTCCTTCTTTTCCATACAGAGGTTTACCACCTATAACATGGGGTGTGTATTCAGAGCAGTGCACCCTACACTCAACAGTCAAGAGGGCTGTTCATCACAGATCTCATCCGAGTCTTCATGATCTTATGATGCAGCTGTTCACCCCAAATTCAATTGTTCCAGCTCATTTTCCTGAAGTACTTGTTCCAACACCTGGCTATCATTATTCCAGACTCTTATCCCAAGCTTTTCCTCTCGAAAACTACTTTTTTGCCAAATTCTGGTTCTAAGACAAAGCCCAGAAAATCAATTCTGGCCATTGTTTACTGGGGAGGAAATGGAATCCTTTTCCCAGTTTCCATCTGGGAGGAGAGGTGCTATTGGCCTAACAAATTTCCTTCATCATTTGATGACCCTACCAGCAGGTTATGTGCTCTGCAGATTTCCCTCTCAGAGAGAAAATCCATTTTATTTTAACTGTCTTTCCCTTTTCCAGTCAGCCTCACTATCATCCTACAGTTCTTTTTGCTTTTGGCAGCTCTCCCAGAATGCTGGTCTGAAAGCAGAAAGAAACCGCACTGATTCTGCAGTTTCCAGAAGAGACCAAGGCTCCTTATTACATATTTTATGCAGCTGTGCTTTCTTGGCTATCTCTCTCACTTTCATAGTTAAATCCCAGTCTTTTTTGTCCATAGCACATAAAGATTTCTAAGATGATCAGGTCAATGTCTCATTGTGCACATTTGTTAGAGGGGATCATTTCAGAGGTGCTTTGCAGTGAACCAGTCTAGTTCAGTTTTAGTGCACTGGAATGCGGAATTCTCTTGACATTGGAAAGAATATGTGCTTTTAAATATTGGTAAGCAGCATTTCATGCTAAAACACACTAATTTATCAATATACAAACTGTATATATCACTATTAAATCACATTAAATATGTTCACTTTTAGTAAACCTGTACTTTCTTCTGAGCTCTGTCAAGGAGATTATTTAAATATGGATTTAATTCGTGTGACTCTGTATATGTGTGCCAGTATATATGTATATTTTCATAAATATGTTTATACAGAGAAAATATGGATACTTTCATATATAATTTTTTTCAAAATATAAAAGTAATTATGATGACTCATAATTGACAAACCAACCTTTGCAGTACAAATTCCAAAAAGGCCTTAAATTGCTATTAGAATATATATCAGCTAGAGAAATCATACACACACATGCACAGAGACAATACATTTTTTTCCAGATGGGTAATACAAGTTTTATTTATATTCTACAGTCCAAGGGGGAAAAAAAAAAGAGGCTGTCAAATCTGTTCATTTAAATTGTAGTAATTTTAAACTTCTTGATAGATTTCAGGAGAAAATTAGACATTTTATTATCATTAACATCCTAAGATAAATTTTTAGCTTCAGAACTCTTTTCAGGGGGGAAAAAAAAAAGAAAAAAGAAGTAATTGAAAATATATTGGGAACATTTGGGATAGGTAAAGTATATATATTATTGAAGGTTAATGAAATGTAGTTCTAGGTTTATAAATATGTATTCCTGTGATATTCTCTTTCTTTTGTCATAATTGCCCTGTTTGCACAAAGGAAAGGCATGGTCAGAACCGCTTACCCTGCATTTGGAGCTGCTCAGAGAGCAACAGAAATGTGTTAAAGGAGTCTGTAGCCATGTGAATTCTTAGAGCTGGCTCCTGGTGTAGCTCTGCAGATTGTATAGAAGTGAAATGTTTTCTTTGTGGTTATTATAAACATATGCTTTAGAAATTAGGAGTCAGATCTCACCACACTTTATGCATTGAGGAATTGGTAGGGTGACAGTGTCATGGACATTTATACAAAGAATGAAATGGCTCTCCCTGTCCAGATGGCTGCCCTCATCTCATCCCTACCTTACAGTCCCTTTTGTGCGCAGGTGTCAGTTCAATTACATTTCCTGACACCTGATAGATGTGCTTAGCTGGGGTTTCTAGATCAAGGATTTTTCGTGAGGTCCAGTGAGAATGGTGAGAGAGTGAAAGCAGCAATTTCAGTTATACCCAAAGTTTGCATTCTAGATGTAAGAAGAACACTTTTACTCTGGGTAGTATTGTGTTATGAGAAGCAAGAGAACAAAGAATAAAAAACCCCCAGAGTTTCTAATAGGGAACGTGTGGCATAGGTTCCTTCTGTAGCATAGTGAATGGACTTTCCCTCACACAGCTGCAGTGGTTTGAGCAGATCAGGGAACTTTAAGACTCCACGCAGGCAAAAATAGGAACTGCTGCACTGCAACTCTGTGGTTGTGCAATTTGAACAAGGTTGCTGGGTTCAGATCTTTTTTATTACCTGGATTTTAGACATGCTGGGAGAATTAACTAAGGCTTTGTACAGCTAATCTCCCATCCTGAATTTTTCTTGAAAGAATGGTAGAAAGATGCAGCTGGGTTGAAGCTGGGTTTAATTTGGCTGACCACTTCTCTCCCTGTTTCATTGACTAGTCCTCTGGTTCATCTCATACCTCTTCCTAGACTCTTTTATGGGCATAGATTGCACTGTACTGCTGTCATCTTTGCATTTTTGTAAATACTAAAGTTCATTTCAGCATGTGGCTCTTTTATACATCATCTTGAGGGTGTGATATGGCAGCATTCCAACACTAGATAAAAAAATAGAGTGAAAATTTAAAAGTCCTTGAACACACAAGTATTTACAGCAAAGCTGTGCATTCATACTTGGTATAGGCTTTCCTAACACTGTGATACACCAGGGAAGATACTCTTCACATTCAGGCTGACATTTCTGTGCAGCTGTCCTCTAATATGAATTTTTAGAAGGATTATATGAACTGTGGATGAACTTTTCTTGGCTACCTAACTGCCTAAAATTTTCCTTCATCACAAAACTTCCAAATTAAAGTTTGTTTCATAAATGCTCCACTAGTATCAACTAAATGATTACTGGATGCAGCTGCATGTGTTATTAACTTCTGAAGTACAATACTTTAATGATATCTTTTTAATGGGTTTAAACGTTATTACATCAGAAAGGAAACAAGTATCTTACTTTCATTTATAGTGTGATAGACTACAAGAGTTGGGAAGAAATTTTTCTTCCCTTATGTAATTATCTAGTTACATTAGAAGGGTGAAAGGGGATTTGATTTCCACTGAAATCTCAGGTGCTGGCCTCTACTGGCAATACCATGATGACTAGCTGAAGTAGATGAAGTAGCAGTCTATGTTAGGATGGAGACACCAATTATTCATAGGTTTTAAGACACAGAAGGGACCATTATGATAATTTAGTCTGACCTCCTGTATAACATAAGCCTTATAATTTCACACAGTAATTCTTGCACTGAGCTCCTAGTGCATTCCTGTGCATTAGTAGAACAGTTTTAATAAACCAAATCCTGAAGTCTTTGGCACAGAACAGAAAGAAGAAGTCAATAAGAGGGAAGAATATCTCAGTCCTTTTTCTGTCCCACTGAAATTGATAATAGCTTTACCTGACTACATAATAAAGGACAGTTAGTAAAGGATTTCAGAGCACAGTCCCATATTCATATTCTGAAATGTGAATAATGTAGAAAGTATATGCTAAATTTAAAGATTATGTTTTAAACTGAAGAGCATTATAGAATAGTATAGCTTAGACTAATTGTAAATGGTTCATTAAAATTTATGAATTTTATTTCTGTACCAGCTTTAGCACCACAGGGACAGTTAGAACACACCCGATTTACTGTTAGTGTGTTCCTTCTGCTCTTAGCATGTGCTTCTATTTTGACATTATTTTTGGGTGCCAGAGATCTTTTAATGCACACAGTGTCACCAACCTGTAATGCTGAGACCTGCTTCAGCTTATCTGCGGAGTAATGTAACTCTTCCTGAGCATGAAGTTCTCTATGTTCTTTCTTGATTTCTGTCACTAGCTTGTTTCTCAGCTCAGTTGACTGACTTGTGTTCCTGCAGCTGAACCCAAACTTACCTACAGGTAGATTTTTTCCTATGTTTTCCCTCTTTTTCTTCTTCTCAGTTCTTTCAACTTCATTCTGGGACAGGAAGATGGGGGAAGAGAAAACTTGCGATACATTCTCACAATGCAGGTATATAAACAGCTTTATACTCTAGTACTTTTTTTCTGATGAGTGGTGGCCACATGTGTCTTAGCTACTCCTGGGACAGCCTAAGCAATGGGAAAGAAAATTTAGACAGTTTCAGAGGAAGCGTTTGTATTCCTCCTCTTTCACTTTCTGTACTTGTATCACACTCATAGCTTCTATTTGGCAGAGATAAATTCCTCAAAGGAACTTATCGAGTACATTCAATATGCTATTTTTCTTTTAAAACTTTTTAGAAGGTGTCGAATCTGAACACATTGAAAACTATTCTGACAAAAGGAAACTGTTTTGTAAATTTTCATAGGAGTCTGTACTGGGCAGAATCAACTGGTGTGATTCTGACAGAAGCTTGAGATGAAGATCCAGTATAAATTTCAGTCCTTCAATGGATCTGCAAATCGAATGAGAGGAAGTGTGATCTGGATCATAAGTTCACAGAGTGCATTAAAAATAACATAAGAAAACCATTATATAAAGGAAACGTTGATTACTTACTTCAGTAGTGTTCAAGCTTTCCTGATTTTTTTTCTAAAATATTTACGAAGTGAATCCCATGGCTTATATGGAAATACTGGCATGTGTTCCCAGTATTACAGATCAAATAGCAGGCTGTTCTCGATACCTATATTTGTATACTAATTTAAGGTCTAACCTGCTACTTTAAAATAACATTAAATTAAGGAAGTAAATTAGCAAGGAACACTATATGTTTTCATTTTAAACAATCAACTCTAAAAGCTTGGTTTCCAAAACTTATGCAAAAATATTTTGCATATACTGGTTAGTTTAGAAAACAGCTGTATGGCACAATATTGTTAGCAAGATTAGTAGCACCAAACCTGAAAACAGACTTTATATATGTATATATATATATATATATATATATTCTACATGGTGATGGAGGAGGCAGTGTACTTCAAAATTCTTTGCTTTTGGTGACTATGCTTCTAAATCTATGTCTGTCCTATCTTTAGTAATATTACATTTTAGTCTTCATTGCAATGGTAAAATATGAATAAAGTGTAAAAAAAAAACCCAGATTGTGAGTTTAAGGTGGATTACACCAGCAATACTCATCAACTTTGCACATATGTCTGTACTCAGGTCTTTGGAAAGAACTGAGGGAAAAAAAAAAGATCTGTTTTTCTTGTTGTCTATCCTAGTACCTATTTGTGTTGTTTTGCCTGGAAGTAAACCCCAGATGATTATTTTCCCTTTCACTTGACAGTCAGTTTCATTCCTGTTTCTCAGGTGCTCATGTTCTCTGTGTGTGTGTGTGTTCAGATGTTTGAAGCATCAAGGAAATGCATATATTCCTCTTCTTGTACTTACTGCTTTTTATTTTAGCTGCATGGAAAATTAACATTGTATTCACAGTATGCCATTTCCTTCAAAATACATACATAGTTGCATTAAAGAATCTTTTGACCAATCTACTCATACAAAGAGATCTCTGAAATATCCTGACTATATGACCTGAGTTTCTATTGCCAGAATAAAATGCAATTGGAAAAAGGGAGTATATGCAGGTTTTATTTCAATTTATTTTCCTGCTTCTTTGATGGCCACTATAGAAATTACACAAGCTAAGGGGAAGAAAGAGGTAGGATTTAATCTACTGCATCATTAGTTCCTAACATTTTCCTTTTGTTCTGCTGATACTTAGCTATCTGTCAAATGTTCCAGGGCAGTCTGTGTCTGAATTTTATCCAAACACGAGCAAAATACAAAAGAGATTTGGCATATTGACACATAACCTCAACACCTATACTTTACCATAAAAAATTTGTAGATAAGAATTTGTAGATAAGATCCCCTGTGTGTGACCAGATGTAAGCATGTCTACAGATAGGATAGCAGAAAGGTAGTTATATTTGTAGATGATGGAAGGTTGTTCTGCTGATTAAGGATATCAGTTAAGCTCAGACACCAGAGTGAAAAGAGCAGGCGTATTTTACTAGTGATACCAGTGTAATACAGAAAACATACAGTAAGAAAAAGCAGAATAGTGCACTTAAAGCAGCAAACAGCAAAATGCAGGGTAATACATTAAATCATTACTACACGAGAGAGAGAATGGAGATTAAGAAAGATCCATCACCACTTTCACACTTTACCATCACCCAGCCCCGCAGTGGCTGGGCAGCCCCGGTTACAGCGAGGGTTTGCAGAGCCTGTCCCGGCAAGGGGGAAATCCTACGCGGGGCGTCCACCCGTAGGTGAGGCTGCCAAAGTCGCTGCAAACGGGCCCAACCTTATATACCAGAGATCGACAGGCCAGAAGAGCTGGCACCTTTGTTCTGAGCAGAACATTTCTGGTTTCATTCTCCTGTTGGATTCCACCCAAAGCCTGGCCAGGGCTCAGGGGGGGAAACCAAGGAGTTTCTAACAAGGCCAGATACTTGGGTTCTCACCCTTGAACAAGGCTAAGCAAGGGAAGTTGGAGACATTCTCTCCTCACCACTGATTGTATTTTGTCTAAGCTGCACCTTTCACTGGCAAGTTTACGTACTTTGTTAATGATTACACGCTAAGCAGCTTCGGCTTGGGGCCTGTTGTTCAGGCTTCAGTACTTCAATGCTTTAGCACTTTTTACATCAGCATAAGTGCATTGTTATAACTTAGTACAATACCTACTAGCACAATGGCTTTCAGTTATAAAATATACAGGATTCATCTATAGGTCAGCTCTGGCTTGGGCCAGTTGTCCAAGCATTAGCACTTCAAAGGTTCAGGAACTCTGAATGTAAATCAATTGAGAAAAGGGACTTCTCTATAAAATAGAGATTCTCAGCTTACAGGCTGAGTTCCTCAGGCAACTTGCCAGGAGAATTCATGTGCTTTATTCCTACTTCCAAAAGTTTTTTCCTGGGAAATTTTGAGCTCTGATGTAGGTCATGTGGCAGATAGCAATGATATTAGCCTTCTTTTGATCATTGTCTTTCCTGGATAATTACTCCACCTCTTGCAATGTTATACAAGCACAGAGTAAATAAAATGCATATGAACTGTGCCATCCATCACTGAACAGACTATATAAATTCTTTATTAACTAGAGGAAATTTGCACAGGCAGGCACAGAACTGGAGACCAGTGTGATATCATAAGAAAAGGACTTGGGAATAAATCCCAGAGTATGTCCCAAAGTCTGTTCTGCAGATGTCCTTTACCATGTAATTACACAATTTCAGAATGGTTCTATTATTATTTTTATATATTTTCATTATCGTTAATTCACATAACCATAAGGATAAAGGAAATGATAATAGTAATTACTTTTTCCACCTAAAATTAATATACAGATATTCTGATGTTATGGTACCTTAGCTTCAGGATATTATAGCTATTATTTCTGAGTTGCTATTTCTGATATAAGTAATTGCAAAGGAGGGCAATCACAGGTTTAATTTTGTGGCTGGATTTTTTAATTTCTTTGTCAATACAGGTTTTTGTCTCTGCAAATGTACACTAATATGCTACATTTATGCCCCAAACCCACCACATTTTATTGAATTTTCATAATCATTTTTTGTCCTTGCATTTGTTTTTTAGGAGTATTGGTTTATTTCTTCTGTAGTTAGCTGGTCCTGCAAACATATAAACAGGCAACATAAGAAGTAAAGAAGTCAGAATTCTGCCTCAATCTTTGTCTTCTTAAGAAAGAATGAAATATGAAGATATCTGTGAAACTGTAGCCCCCTTCTGGATTTAACTCAGAAGTATATAAAAACAGGATGTAGCAGCTATTTGGAACTATAAATAGTAAATCTAATTCCCAGTAGTTCTTACATCCTTATTCCTCAGCAATTAGTGTGTATGTAATATGACATGTATTTGGTCAAAAGGAAAAATCCTATCCCACACAGTCAAACTCTTCTCAGGCAGGAAGGAAGCACCTAAAACTTAACCTTTGAAAATGGACGCAGGTTCAAGATTTAGATATCTCTAGGCTGATGTTTTCAGAGAAACACGATTATGAGCCGAATAATTTCCCATTTTGTCCTCACTCTTATAATCTGTTCAGGGTTGGCTAAAAAAGGAAATACCAATCTGCTGAGACAGTGAAACTGAGGACAGCCTGTATGAGCATTGTAGATGCTTCAAGATTATTTCCTACAGTTCTCTACAGTTATGCCCCTGTTGACACATTGTTCATCTTCCAGTGATTCTTCTCAATCCAAAATTAAACAGTCAAAACTAGGATAAGCCAATGGAGCACTGGGCTTCTTGAATGATGAGAAAGATATCTTAATTTTTGTTATTTTTTTCAGATGTCCCTCTCTAGCATGGGAAAAAGCGTTCTCTCTGTGTCTGAATTGTCCATATATCTGGGATTTACTCTGAAAACTCAGTTAGGATAGCAGATGGCTAGGGACCTCAAACTGTATGATACAAATTTTATGAAAGGCCAGTCTGGGCCAGAACACCAAGTGATAGATGTAATCACATTATAAAGCAAGACAGTACTGGAAAACAAAGAAGAGGGATACAGTCTGTAAAACATAGTTACAGTCTGATGAAAATATAATAAAAAATATATGGTTTCATTGGAACTCTCTAGTGTAAGAAAAAGGGAAAATGGGGTGGGGGGTTCAGCCTCCAAAGATCAAAAAAATCGTGAGCTATCAAGAAGTGTGGCTTAATTTTAGTTGTTTAGGTTTTGCTGGGGGGTTTTTTTTGTGTTTTTTTTTTTTTTTTTTTAATCCTTTACATTGATTTAATAATACATTTTTTAAAAACTGGGAGTAAAAGGAAAGCAAGAGACATAAGGTTTTAGAATTTATTTTTTTTTTTTCAGCATTTACTCAAAAGCACTTTCCTCTTAGTTTAATTACACTTTGAAACCTGAAACTTTGCTAGCAATATAATGTATTCAAGCTAGATGGTTGACCTTCTGTTGGGAAAAGGTGAATTTTAAATCAGGTAGTGTATTGTAAAATATCCTCATTTGTTTAATGTGTTTTTATCTCTTATGATTCTATCATCCCTGATTCAATTATCTCAGTGGTGACTCCTGGATTTTCTTCAGATTTACTGCAATAGGGTTTCTCTTTCAGGTGTATCTGATATGCAGAGGAGTTTCCTCCTGTCATTTCATTCAGAGACCGATGGAAATGCTAATTTTCTAGGGAGGAAATCTTTGTCTGCAGTTTTATTAGTAATATGACTCCAAATTATCTTACAGGTGTTTTTCAGTGGTTAGGTTAGACTCCATCTCAATCTGATAAGGCATTCCTAATAAAAGGAAATTAGGCCAGTACTCACATAAAAAATAAAGTGCCATATGTGCTGACTTTTCATCGTGATCATTAAATCCCAGGAGCATATGTGCACAGTGTATTCAATTCTGAGGAAACAAAGAAAGTCTTCATGAAGCAGTTACAGTTTTCTAACAAACAGCTAATTAGGATCAAGATATTAGGTACCCTGGTTAACGTAAGAAGAGAAAGAACATATCTGTAAGCAGACAACTCCTCAAACTGATCCCCTTTTTCAATCTTGATAGTTTATTTTTATGCATGAGCATAAGCAAGTATGATCTGATATATTCTGAAATATAATTTGGCAAATAAGAGAGCTATATCTATGCCATTTAATCACATACCTATGTTTAGAAACATTTTATAAAGATTTTTTTTTTTTTCCATTTTTTTTTGTGGATTAAAGCCTTCCAAGTCTCACAGACCTTGTTTATAAGCAATATGACATAAACAGTTCAGAGACTGTAAGCCATCCATTATCACTTTAAATCTGAAGAGTGAAGTGTACCATGTATATTTTATGCTTTCATATTTATGAAATTATAAACCACAAAGGCATGCACATTGTAGTCAATGTGAATTTTTCGACCAGGTTTTAATGTTACATATATTTGCGATCAGGTACTGCTGCCCCTTAGTGGCCTATCTATGAAACAGAGAATCATTATTCTTAAAAGGATCTCCATTACCAACCACAGCCGGTATTCAGCCAGTGTGTTTTGTATAACATTTGCATACACGTTACAGTTTAATTTTAAAAGAACAATAAGAACTCTGTGCGTTGACATGCAATTTGGTTTTGGTCTTTATATTGACTACTACAAAATGGCACTACATTTCAACCTAGTAACGATATATAAAGTAGTAGACAGAACATGGGAAGATATATTTTTAGGGAAATTCTATTCCATTGAGTTCTCCAAAGCAGCACAAAATGGTGCCTTGTGTAAAATTTTTTAATACAAGTAAATGTAAAACCCCTACAAACACTGGGAATATTTGTGCTTTTCAGATTGCAGAATGTGTTGTAACTTAAGAAAAAGGTAAATGCAAGCTGCAAAAGTCAATTACTTTAGTTTTCAGCAGGGGTAAAATTTACTAAGACAAACCTAAATGTGCTATGGAAAATGTACAGTAAAGTGTGTATAACACATTTTGGTAGGCTAAGGGCTAATGAAGGTGCTTAAATTCAGATCAGATTACTCAGAAGCATAGGAAGACATGGTAGTTTTCTGAAAGAAAAGCTTCCTTTCTTTTTGGAAGACTGTTTTCTCCTTTGTGGAAAATAAAACATACATTTAAAAGAAATACAATGATGTAGTTTATCTTTGATTTATTTTGTTATGAAAACATTATTCAGAGATATTTTTTTTAAAAAAAGAACTCAATTCTGCCCCCACCCCCCCCAACCCCCCCAATTAGCTCTAGGGACAAATTAAAACCGCAGTTTCTAGCTTCCAGGAAAGTACAGCATGTATGTGACAATATGACCCAGTGGTGACATTATTATTTTTATTTAGAGCATTACTTCTTTCTACTTAAAGTCCAAATTTTGAAAACTTTTTGGTTAGAATGAGGTATGACACAGGTCAATTCTCAGAGGTTTTATATTCTCACCACCTTTGAAAATTCAAACAGTTTACTGAGGCCTTTAGAATTGAAATGCCTCATTTTAAATTTGGAAAAATGAGGATTACAATTACACTTGTCATGAACCCCAGGAAGAGAACTTAGATATAGATGTCAGTCAGGATTAAAAAAAAAAAAAAAAGAGTAAATAAATCAACTAAATGAATCAACTGAGAACTTTGGTTTGACTATGGAGGTCTGGCTTTGGTTCATTCTCAGCATTGTCTTTTGTGAACTTATTAGGGAGAGGCTTAAAGACAAATTGACTTTTCATGTGCTCAATTAGATGTGCTTGCAGAACAAAAAAAAAAAATATTTCCAGTACTGCAAAAAACTTGCACATTCTTGAGGAAAATTATACATAAAATCTACAGTTCTCTTAAACTATGTAATCGTTATCGCTTTCTAAATAATGGCTTTTTTTCACACAGTCTAAAACCAGCAGTGTTGTAAAACAAGGTTTATTCCCGTATTGGAGAACTGAAGCCTGACAATTACAGTACATAACCTAGCCAAAGAGCTGAAAAGATGTGGCAGGAGATTTACTACTTTAAGCAGACATCACACTGTATGGGTGAAAATTATATCAGTGATGACAGGTTTACTAAATTCTAAAAGTTGCTCAAGAGAACAGCAGTAGCACCAAGGCCATCACACCAAACTCAGCGTGTTGCTCTCTGTTCACCCCCTGTGGCACATTACTGGATGAACTTTCTCTGACTGTGAGCAATTTTTGCACTTTGGAACACACTGATGTGAGCCCCGGCTTCTGTCATTGATTTGAACTTAATCTGCATGTTGCATCTTTATTGTATTGCCATGATTCATTTAAAAGCAAATGCTTTTGAGCATGGCTGACTGGCTTTCACAATAGGGTAGGCAGCCAGAAAACGAAAACACTTCAGTGCTGGGTTTTTTTGGCTTATGTCTGGAAGGGAAAATGGCTAAAAACATTAGTCTCTGCTATTCAGTTTTGACTGTGTTAGCTAAGGGGGCTGGATTCATTATCCATTTACTGTTTCCTGTCCAACATCTAGTTGGTGCATTATGTTCCATGTCTCTTTCCATTAGCTGAGCCCTATATGATGTCAATTGAGAAAAGCAGTAGCTGGACTTTATAACATCCTTGTAATGCTATGACAAAGGCAGAGTTATACTGTCCTTTTACTTCATTCCAGTGTACATTTTACCATTATATTTCATGCCTTCAGCTCAGCTGCAGTGATAGAAAAAGGTTCAGTTATAGCCCAGCTGGAGTTTTAAAATTTTCGCTGAAACATTACATAAGGGAGCACTTGATAGATGGAAAACAGTGTTATTCCTTTCAGTTTACCAAATGTAGGACAGTGATCTCAGTAACAGGCTTGACAGCATCATAGATACTTACTTCCCTTTGGAAAAAACAAACAAACAAACTAAAACCAAAACCACAACAAATATATCAGTAAAGTTATTATATATTATATAATTTCAGAATATGTTTTGCTTTAGCCCTTATGTCACAGAGAAAGCATTTCTGATTATGGTAAATTCAAGGAAGGTAGATTGAACCAAAATCTTATGAGAGACATGGTTAGATTTGGAAAGAAGTTGGTGTTATGTGATTCAGAAGACTGGAGCCGTAGGAAGGCAGTCTCTCTCTTTTTGCAAGAATTGCATGCTCATTCAGAGTTGGATTGTACTTTGATTGAAATTCACCAAAAGCAGAATCACAGCAACTGTACAATTTATTACATTTTATTTCATGCCCAAATTTATGTTAAAGATATATATTCTGTGTATATATTATACTTAGAAAGCAAATATTGGTTGACTTAATAGCTACTTTCAATAATCATGGCAAAAGACTTACACAAATCTGAAAGGGCAGAGAGAATAATTGGGACAAAATCTTCAAGTCTCTCAGTAGCCTATGCACAGAGCGTGCCCGATTCCTGTGCAAGGCTCCCCATTTGCCTATATTGTACAGGTGAAACACAACTATGCATAGAGCTGCCAGGCAGATACAGCTCTGCCTGTGGAGACATACTTAAAAGTATCATGAGACACTGTAACTACAAGTGCTTTTCCTACTAACCAAATCCAAAGTACTCTATGAGCATTATTAGGGATGGAGTATAGCAATGTCTGGTTAGGGTTAAAAAAAACTGGTTCCATTTTGAAATGCCTATTTCAATTCACTGAAGTAATTGTCAGTCCTTTATCTTGCAAGCTGATATTTTCTAAGTTCATGTGCAGAAGGTAACAATTTTTCTCTAAAAAAAGGCAGCTGCTGTGTGAAAATTTCTTATGGCATGAAAAGAAACCAAACATTTATTAGAGAAATGCACAGTGGTAGAAAGTGCATGACTAGGAGAAGGAGAGACTTAGAAGCAGATATCTGAAGAAGAGGAAGCTAAAATGTGGATGGCTTACTGGACTGCTTTCTCTTTGCTGTATGTAAACACATTATTCTCAGTATATATGTATTTTTATAAAACATTGTGATAAGGAAGTATTTCACACACATCACAACAAAGTATGCTTAATTTATTGTATCATCAGTGATAGAAAAATAATGTGTCCCTAAGGAGTTCACCCCTCAAAATTGTTCAAAGAATCCTTTTGATACCTAATCCTTTTCAGAGCTTTTTATTTGAAAAAGAAATGGGATTTCTAATGTCTCCAAACAGAACAGATGCACACAATTTTTAATTTTTTCTTTTTATTGATAACTCATTACAGATTTACATGGTCGTAGGAAAATTAACCCTTTTCTCCAGTCTTCTCAGTTAATGGGATGGCATTTTTTAGTTTCTCCACATGATGATCTACCCTGTCCACAGCAGTTCCCCAATTCTTTACACAAAAATGACTGTCTTTTTTGTCTGGACTGGAGCTCCTGAAGTTATTTGGTAGCATCATATAGATTACTAACCTCTGAGGCTGTCAAAAGACATCAGACTACAACTATGTTTGTGCCAGGCTCTCTAGCTATTATGGCACTATTATTAATCCAGAAGTAGACTATTACAGAAGGCAAACTCCTAATATTAGAAAAGATCTCAGAGGTCCTCTGGGAAGATCTAAAGTACAGACAAGAAATGAACAATACTAGAGTACAGTGAAGCTTTGAAGATCCTGAAAACTGTGGAATTGCTATTGCTAATGGATCCTAAAGAATGTTTAAATCCCAAAGAGAATAAATTTTTATTTTACAGAACATATTCCCATTATATTATTAGTTAAAAGAGGTTGTGCATTTCTTCCTTCCAGCTTTTCCCTATGTCTTTAGTAAGAAAGCATTCTTAACTGTACAGTATTTTGTAAAAGTAGTGGACAAATGAAGATTTAAGAACAGTTAGCTGCCTTGTTGCCATGGTTACCAAGAGTAATCGACACTGATTGCTGAATACAGTAAAATAGAAACAGAATGTACCACTTTAAAGAGGGTATGTCTAGAATTTTTAGAAGTAAATTAATACATAAGAAAAAGAAACCAACACAATTTATTTCAGACTGAGTTCTCTACTCAATATAGTTCTGTGGACAAAGTATATTTTATAGATGGCAGGGTGATAAAAAAATACCTCTACCGTTGGAAGTGGTTTTAAATAATGTAGCTCTTCAGTTCTGTCACTGGAAGAGTGTGTGTGTGTGTGTGTGTGTGTGTGTGAATGTGCAGACATGAATATCTGTTGTAGGGAAGTAGACAAATAGTGTCCTTCATTCCGGATAAAGATAATAGCATACAATTTGATCTATACTGTGTATGGTAAAATGTTTACTTATTATTCTAGATTATAGACAGTTTATGAAGTCAGGTTGTCCAGAGTTCTGGTCCATGCCATCATTTTACATGAAACTCTTAAATAAGGTGTCTTAAATATAACAGAAACAAAAAAATTGGGAGTTGTATCTTTCAATACACAATGAATTTGGATATCAAAACCAATACACCTGGTTTTGAGCAACTAGAACACAAAATGTCTCTGTATTTTTGTAAAAACAGCATATTTTTGCTCTTTTATTATTGCTTTTCTTTAACAGCTAGAAGGCTTGGACAGAGACTAGATATTTTTTGTATGTTTTATCCTTGAATGTGTGTTTGGACCTTAGGATTTATGTTTAATGATCCAAGTTAGGGTTGATTCTGCTTTAAAGCTGGGAGATGGACAGGTATGATGAATTTACACCTCATTTCTTTATGATTTTTTTTCCATTAGAAAAGGCTTTGTAAGGGGCAATTATCCCCTAAGCCAGAATGTAGGAAACAATGAGATTGTTTTTGTATTTGTTTAGTGCAGAGGATCGTTTTCTATAGCAGTGTAGATTTTATTAACTGTTAAGTTCCTTGAAACACTTCCAGATTACACAGAAATAATATTAGATCCAATGACTTTCACTAAGGAAATTGAAGTAGATTTTCTAAGTACGTGCATTTAGACACTAAATACCATCATTTTCAAAAAACCTCAGCTTCTCATAAGATGAATTTTTAAAAGCTTGTTGGTTATTGGGCACTTCTGAAAGTCTGGTTCCTTGCTTACATGTCCAAAATTGGGCTACATCATTAGCAGATACAGAAGCTAAATGCTCAGGATTCTCTTGAATCAAAAGCATAATCTATTTTCACATTGAAAAGAGATTTTCAATTTTCTCATGGTGACTCATGCATGTAGTTTAGTGGGCAACCACTTAAAAATGTAGTCTTGGCAAAATGTTTGAGATCATCACCAGAGCAGCTAGGAAAGAGAAAAGACTGATCAGTAAAAAGCAGCCATTCAAATCCAAAACCAAGCCTGGATGCAACTTCAACTCAATGTTAGTAAAAAGGAATGATTTCACCAAAACCAGGGACTTTCAGAGATTCCAGTGAAACAATTAAGAAGAATTAAAACTATGAATTACTGTATCAGTGAATAAGAAATAACTATCGTTAAGGCAACTCTGTGGTAGCAATCTTGACTTATGCTAGCAACATCTTCAGTGGGGTTGAATTGGGACTCCATGTCCAGAATGTTGAGAACATACAACCTTCCCAAATTCAGACTTCACTTTGTCTCTGTTAGCTTTCTGTAGAACTCTAATAGTTCTCAAAACTCAGATGGACCCTACTCACATATTTGTTTCTGCAACAGTATTAAGCAGGATTCATCACTGTGATGTATACTGAACCCTTTTAGATTGGGATCTAAAGAACAGCTTTGAAAGTTAGGGGAAGGGATGGCTGGACTAGTCTGCCTGCAAACCAGCTTAGTGAAGAAATGGATTTCAGAGCGTGGAAAGCACCTCTCACCTGATGACTGTGAGTTACTTAAATAAGTAAATGCCAGTTCCCAAGGTGCTTTCTACAGCACCTTGCTCTAGGCAAGTGGTACTTGAGTAATAAAGACAAGGAGATTAGAGTGAGTCCTCTGGGAGTACTAGAAGGGGATTTTCTAGACTTATTTCTTCAAGGAATGGAACTACTTCCGTTGCTGGGATTAAAAAATTAAAGGTAATAATCCTCTAGCTTCTTCTCCTTCTATCCCCATCTGATGCTTTCATTGTCAATGTACCACTCCTTCTGTCATCCATATCTTCTCGCACGACAGATTTACTTTGTGTGGGCATGAAGTTTACTCCGGTCTGTAATAATATTGGGGTAGACATTGATATTTCACCACCCTAAAGATTACTGATTAATGAGTATGTTGGAGAAGTGATGTGAGCTGGCTTGAGGTGCTATGCACTAATGCGGAGTGAAGGCTCAGGAGGCTTTGCTGCTCTGGAGTGGGAAGCTATGCGAGAAACCTTCCCCATTCAGCTGCTACTGCACCCCACCAATCCCCCTGGGGTATGTCTATGCTTGCAGTCATGAGTAATTGCAATGTTTGCTGTATGTGTAAATGCACATTAGCTAGGTTTAGAGGTGGAAAACATAACCCAGAAGCAGGGTAAATAAGCTTAGCAAGGGTGTTCTGTGTACCTGATCAGAGATGTTAGTAATAGCTCTTGTGCACAGACAAAGCTGAATTGAATTGCTGCTGTGACAGCTGTATAGACAGATCCCTAGCTCTTAAGAGGGCTACAGGCTTCACAGTCCTATTCTTAAATTGTATGTATGTGGTTTTTGTTTTTGTTTTAAATACATATACCAGTGTTTTCTCCTTATTGTTTTCCTAATACTCGAAATCATAAAATTATATTTGGCTATCATGCTGTCTGATCATATAACTAGAAAATGATATTTTTAGTTTGAAAAATTAATGCTACCCCTGCTGGTAGGTAAATCTGCAGGGAGCATCCTGTAGCAGTGGCTGTTTCACTCCAGATAACAAAGCATTACCCACAGGTTTAATTTTATTATTGCTTTTAGTTTTCTGCCAAGGATGCCTAATAAGAAAGGTCAAGGTATCATCAAAGCATAGACGGATTTTTGCTGAATGACATAAAACTGTCAGAGATGCTGAGCTTTGATGTTCCATTAAGTGATCGATGTAGATGACTGACTTTTGGCTAAATGCTGCCCAACTCTATAAGGTCAATATTTGTTAGTTCATTGGTAGAATAATTAATCAATCAATACAGGATGCTTGAAGTCAGGAGAAAAATATTGCCAAGACTGTATGTCTGGTGCTAGTAACTAAAATTATTTCACAATGTCTTTGGAGGGTTATTAACTCCCTGTGTACAGAATTTATATATAACCATCACATTTCTAGTGGAAGGAAGAGAAAAAAAAAAAATCAAAGTGCAGAGCAGTTCTTGTAACCTTGAGCTCCTAGAAGGAAAAAACCTCTAACAAGCAGAGTGCATCATCATTAGTTCTTCCCTTTCACATCATCACACTCAGCTTGGAAAATAATTACATGCAATTTTTCTATTTTACAGTTGGGCCACATGACACAATGTTCTTTCTTTAGAGCTCCTGCTCCAGTTCTCCCATTTTGTCTTTTATTGTGGTCTACAGCATTGCCAGTAGCCTCTCAAATGTCCCCACTGGAAGCTTTCACAGCCCGGCATGTACAGTGTCTTGCACAATGAGGCTCTGAAAAATCAGCTGGGACTTTTAGAACACAGACTACTGCAGTAATATTAATGAATGGGGATAAAGGGCTTCCACAGGTACTCTGGGTATTTTCCAGATATAATAGTGTTAAACTTAAAAATTCATTTAGATTTACACTCTAATACACCTCACATGGCTTTCAGCTTGTATGCTAAAAGTGTGTATAGACTTCTTGTCTAGAATGCTAAGATGAGCACTTCTTCACTCACTTCATGTGTCCAGGATGCTTTCAGGCTTTGAGAACTGAAAGGAAGACCTCTTAGTGGATTTCAGATGTTTTGAATAAGTTTAAACCAAATTCCTTCTTTATTTATCTTATAGCTGTGCATACACAAATATAATCTTTTTTGTCACAAATTTCTGCAGTGTGGAGCACAGTGAGATCTTGATCTGTGTATGATACATATATAATAGTATATATACTATGCATATATTTATTCACAAATGTATATATATACTCACACACACATACTAAATATACCACACTATATATTACTATAAAAATAATAAATCATAATGAAAGAGTGCTTTAAAAATAATTGCATATAATTGATGGTTACATTCAATAATGAGATCCAAATATCTTCTTGAAAATTAAGGAAATGCCATGCTGAATATTTGAAGAATAAATAGCTAAACCCCTCTGTAAAGAAAGAAGTAATAATATTTTTTTCTTCTGTTTATCTTCTTACCAAATATAAATATCAAATTCAAAATAATCAATATCAAAATTAATTAATAGAAGTGGGAAAGAAGGGAATCACAATACAGATACTAGCTTTGCTAGGATCAATCACTTACAACTTGGAAAAAGTAGAGAAAGAACAACTTTATGGTGTTTTCAGTGCTGAGAGGCACAGCTGTATTTTGTCAATGCTCAGGATCTCCATGCCAGCTGTCTTGCAAAAGCTAGACCTAAATAAGGACATCTCCATGGCGTTGATTTTTAAGTAGCCTTGATAGGGTTTTATGCATCAACCACGCAGTCTGGTAGAAAGATTCTGCAAGGGAGAGGCTGAGCACTGGTATGCTGTAGCCACTTGCTTGCCATCCGTGTTCAAAGTATTGGGGCTGCACCAAGTAGGATGGGGAAGAAATTGTAATCATTTAGACCCTGCTTATCCTGACAACAACAGACGACTTTTACTTCCATTTCAACAATGGAGAACCAAGAGCCTACATATCTTGAATTTAGAGCAGGGTGAGAAACTGTGCTCAGATTTACCAGGCCATAGATTTATTTTGTATTAAGTGAAAATACATAAGCTTCTTGGTACTTTATTAAAATTACTGGAAGTTTGATACACTCTTATAAGGAATTTAATTCAGATGATATGATGATTGTGGTACTCATTTTCTCACAGTTACTTCAAAGCTATGGGTTTATGAGGCCTTGTTAATTGGTAACTATATTATTTGAATGATTTTTTTAAAGAGATGTTTTATTACAGAAATATTTATTTGTGATTTAAGTTAGTGGAACCTAGAAAAGACAGGCTCAGAGCTTTCCTCTCATGTTATTGGTTAGTTTGAAGGTTGTATAAAGTCAATCTAAAACCAAAATTACAAGAAAATTCTCTGACATAACTTCTCCAACAAGGTGAAAGTTTCACATTTTAGCTATTCAACATATTACCTCATGGTTTAATTTTTCTGGATGTCTATGTAGAATTAGAGGAACATACTTCCCTTTTCAAATCCTGTAGTAACAGAGATACATTTGCCTTGTACTGTCATCTACTCATTCAAATTGAGATGACCCAAGATGTCAGATGGTCTGAGCTCTATAGAAAGGAAAAGGAGCACTTCAGTGAAGCTTCCTATGTACCATGTTTCACTGGATTATACTGGGTTACGGTGCCACAGCTTGTTATCTCACATCACAACTAACAAGTCATGACAGAAATATGTCAATATGGACTCAAGGTACCACGACACTTAGCTCTAGCAAATGCATACAAACCAGAAGATCGAATGGCATTTAAATAGATATTGTACCTCAGTTACCATAACTCCCTTTTCATCAACAGTTTTCACACAGTGATTCTAGAATTTTGACTCTGACAAAAGGCTGTCACAACTCAAGCTGTGGTTACAAGCAGGGTTTAGGCATCTCTCTGAAATGGTAAAACCTGTTCTGTTTGTGCAACAATTACTTGGAAAAGCAGGTATCTGAAGAAAATTTTTTTCCCCTAATATGGGACTGCAAAAATAATCTCTAAATTTATGTGTTACTGTTATTATGCTCTCTGTTGTACTCCATCAGGTTGCAAATATCTCAGTATCAGGTTCTGTATAGACATGCAGAAAGATATATTATCTGACTCAACATAAGTAAGATGGAATTTGAAAGAATGTTGGAAAGAAAGCTAGGAGTACCAAACAGCCATTTTCACTGAGAATCAATAGCATCTAGGTTCTGATGAGAGTGTAAGTTACAACATAACAATCTCTTTACTATCAGGAGATGCTGGAGAGTTTCCCAAAGGCCAGTATGTTGCTGTCTCTGTTTTGTAGAAAAGGAAGAGAACAATGAATTGATTTGTTCAGAATGATCCAGGAGATGAGTGGCCAAGGCTAGACCAGGGGTAATGCCATCAGAGAGAGGAGTAAATACTACTTTGTCAGCTCGATGTGGTGCATGTTCTGTGACTTCTGATGAAGAAGTGCTTTAAGGAATAACAATATATGCAAAATGTACTCAAAAGTCACCTGAAGTAAAAACAAGTAAAACTGGCTGCCTACAATTTTCTCCTTTTTGAATTTTTTTCAATGAATAATCTTCAAAACAATTATGACATTGATAAAAGTTATATGTTTTAAGAATTTTAACTATTAGAAGTAATCTTTTTCTGAAGAATTTTTTGCAAGTGAAATTCTTGACATTAGTCACTTTCTTCACTTGTTTTTCCCCTCCAGCTGAAAGCATTTACTTCAGAGGCAAATGAAGAGTTTTGCTTTCTGGGAATATTACCTTAACACCATTTTCACCCTTTTTTTTTTTTTTTTTCTTTTTTTTTTTCTTCTCTGATTGTGGGGTAGAAATACAAGCCAAAAAACCTGAAAGATGATCTGTCTTTTCCTACTTACCCATCTTTCTTGTTTATGTTTGGTTGCTGTAAAAGAACACAGGTAGAATATTTGCTATTATTTAAATGTGAGTTTTTTTCTTGAACCCTGTCAGAGTAACAGTATAAAACTACAAAATCAACAGCTGTTAGGAAGGGTTCTTACAAACAGCGTTAACAAATCTCTCAGAGATTTTATCCTTTAACATGCCTGGATGGCATCTTTAGCCTGAGCTATGAGTTATATTCAGATGCAGCTTGGTACGGGGATGAATAATTTTGTTTCAAAGTAGAACAGTCAGCAGATGAGTTTTCTGAGTCAGACAGGTTGGCTATATAGAGGGACTGAAATAACAACCGATATTGTGGGTACAATAGTTTCCCGGATTATAGTCCAGTTTCACTTCCTGTGAAGTTTCCTTTGCAGAATGCAGCTGGACAGAACTAGGCATTTAGAGGTTATGTTGTGTATGTAAATGGTATTACTCAGTACACTGACATATATTTTAACATAATTTTAATGGGCAGGTTTGTAGGAAACCTGATGCCATACACATTTGCTAAGATCTGTTATACCCAATTAGGAAATGCTGCAGTTGTGGAAGTGATATATTATGAATTCTGGTAGGAGGAACTAAACATGAAAGTGTTGTTCTCCTTTGGCTGCCTGGGGGCTGTCTTAAGTGCTAGGCTTTTGATCACAGTGACAGTTTTAAACCCCTTAAGAAAACTAGAACTGAGAATAAAAAAGCTGGCAGCTGTGGTTCACCTCTCTCTGTCTCTCTCTCTGCCTTCCTATTATCCTAAACCCTTGAAGATCTCTGGAGAGAGATACAGCTCATACTGCACATATGATGAAACAGCACTCATCATGTGTCCCCTACAAGTACACTATATATGTCCTTTTTACTTCTGTCAGGTTATTGAGACTACTAAAAGGCACGACCCTCAAGATATGAACGCGTTACACAAGGCGGTGCAAGTTTATAGTATATATGATATCCTCTTGTCTGCATTAATTTTGAAATCTGTTTGCTATTGAATAGTAATCAGGCAGCAACTAGTTTATGGTTTAAGTAAATTAAACTGGGAAGCTAATTAACCTCTTGGGGGGGGGAGGGGGGGGAAAGGAAAAACAAGTTCTTGATTGGAACAGGGAAAGCTTAAAAACAGCCTACATAAATAAAAATGTAATTTAATGGTATATTAGTTATTACATGTTTAAAAACTTTCATGTTATATTTGGCCAATGGAGGAAAGGAGATAAAACCAATGTTAGGTTAATAATAAGTCTATTCTACCTATAGATGCTATTGCTGCAATTAGGACATTCATCGTCACTCTAGGACAAAGCAGAAACCCATAAGTGTAGAAATACATACCCTCAGATTTTATGTGCAAACACAAAATTAGGCTTTTTACAAATGCAGCTGTGTAATTATAAATTTTGCAGGTATAGCTGGAAAGATCTGTTCAAAACAGAGTTAGTAACAGCCACTGTAACATAAGCTGTTAAGATTTTTTATGGAAACTCTAATGCCACCCATACAAATTCTTTATCACAATTAGTTCCACTGAATAGCTACATAGGGAATTGTAGAGACAGTAGACGAGCCATTCCATTGATGGCCTTGAAGGACATTGTAATGATCTATTGTCCAAGACCATCACTGCTGTGGCTCCTAAAATATATTCTCCACATACCACTTCCTAAAGTCATCATAGTTTATGGATGACAAGGACTGACTGCATATTTGGGAACACCACCGACAGAAATTAGGATCCAGTTATGGTTGAGAAAGTTTTCAAATTCCTGTACTGCAAGTGAAGTGGAAGTAAAAGATAAATAAAAATGATCTTCTAATATAACACCTGATAAATATGCTTTGGTAGAATTCTAATATTGACAGCTGACAGACTGATAAATCATTTCAGGCTCCACTTAAAACAAGTTAGATTTCTCTTACTGTAGGAAAATTTTGACTTCAAGGATTAGATCAGAATCAGACAGAACTGTGTTTGTGGTAGGTATGATAAAATGCACTCTTTTAATCGGTAGGTTGAGACTAACATTATTCATGGAGTTTCTAAAGATGATAACAGATTCATGCAGTGTTCTCTGAATCCTTCTTTGAATAATGGGCATAACATTGGGTTACTAGACTAAAACAGATATAGCCTCCCTTTAAAAAAAAATTATTCACTCTGAAATACATACTTTTTTTTTGTCACAATAGAAAAAAACAGTGCATGAAGAGGAATATAGGAAACATGTAGTGTCATTCATAGTAGATACATTGGATTTTTCTACATTAATCTATGGAGGGGTTTCTTTAGCAATTTTCTTTGGGGTTTCCAGTGCAGATGTGGAAGCACCATGCAAGAAGGACAAAAATCCACTGATTTGTTAAAGCCCCGTACTTTCGTTACCCTTATATATTTTGGTCAGGGTTGCTTCTGTTCCTGTGTATATGCACACAATAGCAAGAATAGTAAATAAGCATGGTTAACAGTGATGTAGTGGGTGCTAAAAATATGGTTCAGGTTTTCCAAACCAACATTTTAGGGATATTCTCAAGTTGGAGATGAGTGTTCAAGTTTATTTAAACCTGTTAGCTGAGAACTATAAAAAAAACCCACAAAAACAAAACAACCCCAAACCCAAACAGAACTGTAGCAAAAAACAAAATGTGGAAGAGATTAAATTGTTCAAAATTTTTGAGGTGAACAGAAAAATACACTGTTAATCCCACTAAATTCAGAATCAACAAGGAAAATGACAGAGTAATTGAAAGAGTTGATCTGGCTCCTCGGTCCTTCTGAGCAATTAGATATTTATACTGCAAAAACATGTAATCATCATAACTTTGTATTTTACAGCCAAAAGCTTTCTAAGGTTGAAAGCTTATTAAACAGATAAGTAATGGAGAAGAAATACTTCAGCGCTGTATATAATGCAAGCAAGAGTCCTATGTATTTTTATAACTTCCTCTCTATGAAGGAACCCTGGTTTAGAAAGGTACTATTTAAAGTACTTTGCTGAATGATACTTCACTGAATTGGGCCTGTAGTCATTGCATTAAATATGTCAAATTTCTCACCCTATAGTTACTTTCTAAAAGATACACAGTCACTTAAAATCCTCTTCTTCATATTTGATCATGTTGATAAAACATTATCAACATTTAAATTACTTTAGTAGTCTCAGTGACAGAAATCACACCAAGCAATATAAATCATTCTAGATTCTCACAGGCCAGTAACTTATTCTCTAACTCAGAAACAGCTGGATCACAAACGAGATACAAATTTTAAACTCCTATCAGAATTTTAATTTGGAGTTTGTCAGATCCTGTTCTAGACATTAAAAAGGCATCACATGAAGGTCCAATATTTGCTACTGGAGAATACTGGAGTCAGGATCTGGTTTCAGACTTGAGACCTGTCATGTAGCATAGAGAATTGATTTTAGTGAAGTCTGTTCAGAACTGCCTTTATAGTTTGATAACAATAGGAACTGCCATATTCATGTTCATTAAAGCATAGCATTAAAACATAAAAATGGTATAGTACAGTATTTATGAAGAAAAAAAAAGGGTAATTTAATTTGTTTTATGTTTTTCTGTCCAAAAACTTAAATGGTAGAGAAAATTATGTTTGTTTCTTACATTCATGATTTAAAAAAATCCAAGAAAAAACACTGGTACAAATTAACTACCCTATGTTACAGTGATTGTTTGTAGTGTAAATAGACTTTTCTTTGTGCATACAATAATGTTATCTTTAGCAACCTGTCCTGCTTAGCAGAAGCTCCTTAATTTAGCCACATAACTGCTTCAAAACACTTCTCCTTGCTTTCTTTTCAAACAGCCATTTTTTTCTAGTACAGTTCTGATGACCTTGATGGGTATTTTATCCTGTTTCAGTTGTCCTAATGCCCCAGTTAGGGTCTCTGATATCTTGCTGATAATTTCCTTGCTGTGTTTGTAGGTGATGACAATTTTGATAAATTACTTGGACTTCTGTAGTATTTCAGACTAAAGTTTTATGCTGGATCTCATTTGATTCTTAGTTTATTACTTCTAATATTCAGTGACACGTCTGTTAGGTCATAGTGAAGGCACAATAAATAAAGAATAGATAATGAATAAAAGATTATTACTAATAAAGAGGTGTTACCACTATGAATTATTTTTTCTGATACAACAGAAAGACCAACTCTATTATTATTTCAAGGACACTTCACTCCACGCATTTGCATAAACCACCTTTTATTAAAAGTATCAGAAAAATATATGCTCGATTACTCAGTTATTAAAGATTGTGTTCTGTGTATCCACATGGCCCATGTACTAGAAAAATCCATCTAGATAAAAATTTTTGTTTTGGTGGAAGTTTAAGTGCCTAACACAACAATGAATTTTTAATTCAGTAAGACAAATAGTTGACTAAAAATCCATTGATTGTGAGCAATGTGGCAAAAGGAAACATCTGATAAATACAAAACCACATTGAAACATCTGCCGAATCTTCACTTACATGTTCCAAAAGAGGGCAGCAAATGTCTGCCGATCTGATGCTTTTCAGTTCTGGTCAGCAGTGGTCACTGATGGCAAACTGATGCAGACCTTTCCTATATTCAAATCTTAAAGTATTTATGATCAGAAAGGATTTTTCAGGGAAGGCGTGTAAGTCTGATTGGCTCATCTGTACAATATTTATATTATAAAATATTAACAAGAGGAAGAGACTGAATGCTTGACTTTATCTTATTCCAGGCCTGGTAAAATACAAGTCAGAATAAATAAAACAAAGTAATCTGTGCAGTTCAGAATAACATCTCTTCTAGGTTCTTTTACACCCATATTCAATTTCCTTCTTTTTTTTTTCTCCGCTATAATAGTGAAAACATTGTATAAAAATAAATAGCTATCCTTCCCCAACCCACATTTACATGCAAGAAACAAACAAAAAAGTATTTTGCAATATGGAATTCTATTTCTTACAGTACAGTAGGGAAGTTGTAGAACCAATGTACCTTCTCAGAAAGGTTGAGTAGAAAAACACGGATGAAATTGAGACTTTCTTCTGAAAAGTTAATACATTAGGTCCAAAATACTGCTTCTTCTCAGAGAAAAATCTGAAAAATAGTGGATGTATCTATTTAATTTATTGAATATTCTATTGTTCACATTAGTACTCCTTCTAAAGATTCTCCTAAAGATTGTCATCACTGTGAATGTGTATTCTTACTTTTACACTTGCACACATTTATGCATGCTTTTATGAATTTCCTTTCAACTCCTATCTTTTCCACTTTTTTGTACGGTTACCAAAGTAGCTAGCCTTTAAACACAGAAAAATAAGGAAGGAAAAGACCTCAACTGTCACATAAAAACAAAGAAGTAGTTAAAAATCTCTCTTTTTAATAGGGAGAATAAAATTGGGATTTTTAACAACTCTAGGATATTTCTGATTTTTTTTCAAATCCAGAGTGACTTTTTTAAAAAAATAGGATCTTGAAAATAATGACACAATATATTGAAGGTGTTTTGGTTTGCTTTTGCAGTATTGGAAGACATTTCATAGAAAAGTCTGTAAGAATAGCTTGCAAGAATAGGAGATAGAGATGTAAGATAACGTAAAAAGGCACATTGTGTGTTATGAATAAAATACCTTGAAATATGTATGTTGGTAAATTTTTGTAGTGTTGAGGTATTTGAATTCTCTGCACTAGTTCAGCATGTTAGAAGGCTTTCAGCCTATCTGCTTTTAGTCTGCTTTCCAGTGTATTAATATTATGTGTTTCATTTAAAAGCATTTGGATTTTCTGGATGTTATTTCACTTGTTACTAGTTGGCTGAAGGTTAATGTTAGAACTTCATATTCTTATCTGAAAGATAAGAAGGGCAGGGCTAAATTCAGACTTAAAGCAGGTCACCTCGGGCCTTGTCCAGCTGAGGTTTCAAAACCTGCAGGAATGGAGATTTCACATCTCTGGATAACCTGTTCCAGTGTTTAAACATTCTCATGGGGAAGAATTTTCTGTATGTCCAGCTGGAACTTCCTTTGTTCAACTTCATATCTGTTGCCCCTTCTTCTTCCACTGTGCACGTCCCAGAAGAGTCATCTGTGTCTTCTCGATAACTTTTTCATACACAAACACATCTACAGAAGAAGTTTACTGGAAAAGCAAAGGATAAACTAGTTTTCAAGACAATATCCACCAGGATTGCAAAGTCCCATTCTGTATGGTTGCTAACTAGCCAGATGGGCCACAGACTGTGCTGATTTATGAAGGTACTCTCTGTCAGGGTCAGAACATTGCATTTGCCCTTGTTGAGCTTTATGAAGTTATTGTCTGCCCATTCCATCATTTGAGCGTGATGACCTTCAAATATGCACAGAGGAAGGAGAAATGTACTGTCCATAAAAACAATGGCCTAAACTGTAGCAACAGAGATCTAGATTAGATGTTAGGGAGGCAAGTCAAGTAGTAATGAATGTGAAGGACCAAAAGTGGTTGCTCCAGAAGACTGTGGAGTCCCTATCATTAGAGGTTGTTTCAAATGGATTAGAGAAACATTTGGCAGAAAAGAGGTAGGGCTGGATCTACCTATCCTGGTATAAAGGGAATCATTAAAGGCAAGCAGAGATGAGATCCCTGCCAATACATTTGGTTTTGTAAATGGGCATTAGGCATGTGCCATGAGGCTGATTCCCCAAATGATGGAAAATTTCAGCTTTCCTTTTACCACACAATTCTTTAAGGGATAGTTTCTGAAATGCATATATTTAATTTATGCAAAGAAGCAAAAAGTCCCATTTTCTAATAACTAGACTAAACTTATCAACAACATGTAAGTTGGAAGGAAATGGAACTTGGTTCTGTTGGTTAGACATTGAAATTGTTTTGCTTCCCTCCTCCATTTTTTCATTTATAAAACAATTGGGTTTGCTATTTCTTTCAACATTTTTAAACTCTCACTCAGTAGCTAAATAAATGTAAACAATTACAATGCTTATGTTGCTACTGCAACTAATTGTAATATTAAATTCCTCCTGTGAATGGAATTTTAATGTTCTTGGTGGTGTTTTGTCAGCAATTTTCCTGCTGTTTAAAAGATCAGTGTCTAATGGGATTAAGGTGGATAATCAAATCACAAACTGGAATCAGGGTATGAGGTTTGGATGCCTGGGGAGTACTTCCTTACTGAATATGAATGAAAGATGTTCAGTGCTTACAGTGGAGAAAAAATACATGGAAGACCATATTTTCACACTATGGTGTTACATAAGGCTTCCTCGTAAGGAATTTGGATTCCTTTTCTGATAGTTGGACCATTGGACAACATGAAGAATAAATCCAGCTCATTTTCCAATGTCTGGGATTGAAATAATATTTCAAAGGTTTTTATAGTATGTCACGTTGTTCAGAGGACATGGTTTTGCCTACAATTTTTAGTGCAGCATTGAGCCTATTGCTGGTTTGATTTTTTTTTTTTTTAAATCTCGAGCTTTATTTATGGGTATACAGTGTTGTTGGTAATGTTTTTAATTCTCCCATCTCAGAGACAATTCTGGGCTCTGGGCATATGTATATATGCAGATGAGAGAGATGGTGCAAAAGGGTATGCCTGGTATTAGATTACTTCCTGCATGTGATCTTCATGTGGGAGCTATGAAACTTTGTAAATGGTAAAAAAATGACTGGTAGTAACTGATTTCCATGTAAGAGTGTTATCTATACAAGTTGAAATAATAAAAGGAGAAAAAAACCCCATAGCTATCAAACTCCTGTCAATTGCTCTCAGTTCTGCTTTAAGTACTCTATGTAAACTGGAATACAGTGATAGGCAGCAGGCAACCTGTAGAAGAGTGTAGGCATCAGGAAAATTCTCTTGTGTGTTTGGTTTGGTATGACCTATGCGTATAACTTCTGTAAGGTGTCTTCCACCCCTCTTCCCTTGCATCATTGTTTTATCTGAGGAAAGTTTCCTTCTATCAGAAATAAAATAGTGTTTATTTAGATGGTTATGGTTGACACAGGTATTGAATGGAAGACTGTGTGATATGTCTGCAGTAAAAACTTTATCTGTATCTCTGTGCTCTGTAGCTATCAGTAGCAGATAGATGTCCTCTGCAGTTTCTGTGGAGAGAAGCATATATAATTTAAGCATTCACCATTGCTTAAACGCATATGTTCCAGAATACTTCCTCATTTATTCAATGCCACTTTCTTATTTTCTAAACTAGGGATCGTCCTGCAGCAGAACAGAGGCCATCTGCTCAAAGATAATAATTTTAATCTAATGACATCTGAACCTATACTAACATATAGTAGCATATACCCATCCTGGCAGTAGTACATCTGTAAATGACTGTGAAAATGAATCTAATTTATGTACATTTAAACTGTGAATAAATGCTGACTTTTTAATATATTTTGTCAGGCTGTTTCACAACTGGCTAAATTCCAGTCTTAGAGCAGGGTAATTTTATGTATTTCAATTTCAGTGTATTTATTCTTAACTTCTAGCTGATTTTTCTTTCACAACTGTTTAATACTTATATAACTCCTCTAAAGTAATAACTCTTCTGCTGGTTGTGCATTCCTATAAGGCAGTGTAAGACCTTATATATTTGTTAGTCTGTTAAACTGGTTTCTAAATATTCTCTAGAGACACTAAAAAATATCTTTAGCAAACTGTAAATGACCTGTAAATAGGTTACATTCTGATTATACGTACTTCGTTAATATATTTTCTGTATATTTAATATGTTTTAATAACTTCTTTTCCAGTTGAAATGATGTAATAATTAAGTTTCCCTTTTACTGAAGGGAAAATTTGTGTTCCCCATCTAGCAGCATTTTTATTACATGCATTTTTCTACTGATGTTTTTCCTTAATCAAAGGATTAGGCAATGGTTTACAATCAATCAAATCAAAGGCTTCTTGGCAATGGTTTGTAAACATATATCCAAATTCAACTCCTGTTGAAATTAGTGGGAATTTTCCAGGTATCTCTATGGCAGCCAAGTAATATTCTTAGCATAACTACTTTGCTTAGTTCCTGTTTAAGAATGTCTCTTTGTAGAGTTGTCCTTGTGCTAAAGCAGACTGTCTTGCACTCTTGTTTTCTTGTCTGGAAGATAATATTTATCAATGATGAAATACTTTTTTTTTTCTGCAGAAAATAACAACTGATCTTAAATTATTTTTTGTGAAAATGTGTATTACAATGCTAACAAAATAGTTTCTTCCCACTTTTCTCATTTTAACTCTTAGAATGTTGATTTTAAGAAAACTCTGCCTAATCATGTGATTTTGAGGCTTTCATACTGAATGCCTCTGTAGGCATATTGCTAAATAAAAATTATATTGACAGATGTAATTTTGATATAATTTCTGACACTGAAGCCTAAAACACTAAATAATTATAGAAGAAAAATATTTTGGGCTTTGCATAATCACTTAGATGTGGTTCTGATTTTTGAAAATTAGGAGATGCTACACTAATATCCTCAGACTGTCCTGTGTGCTCTTAAGACATGTCATGAAACATAATGTCCACAAGAATAGTTCAGTGATGCAGAATAAAGGAAGAATCAAACCAATGAGAGAAATGGCAGCTGTCAGTATTTAAAATTGTAATGAAACATACATATGTGATTTAAGATGGGCTAGGTCTTAAAGGAAGAAAAGGTAAATAGAAAAGTTATTGCTGTCAATTTAAAAATCACAGTCCACATTCTACAGGTTTTGGATAAGGACTACTTCTCTTCCTCTTACAAACATTTTTTTGCTTAATGACTTCTCTAGAGTTATACTGATATATATTGTCTGAGGGTATGACCCACTGCTTCCAGACTTCAACACCTTAACACTGCAGACCACATGCAATAGAACTGTGCAAGAATAAAATGCATTCACCAGCCCATTTTTTACATGGCCACATTAATATAGAATAAAAACTTATCTGTGAAAAACGGGTGGAAGCACTGAAGTGTCAGCGGTTGCAACACTGACCTTTACAAAGAAGGTTATGCTCTGTGTAATATATTTGTTCTGGGTACATGTTTGCCAAGAACAAAGAGGTTAATGAGTACAGAAGGACTCATTCTATATCTTGTATTATTTAGCATGTTATACACACAAAGCCAGGGCATTAAAAATACAGTTTAAAATAGTCTTGCAGGAGCCTGACTTCCAGACCCTGAAAGGCTGTGTAGTGCTGTGGCCTGAAAGCCCAGACAGACATAGTTAAGTCTGTCACTAGAAGAAACTGAAATCTCAATTCCAGAAATATCAAGTCAATTATCCCACACAGCGATGTTCTTCATCTTCCTGTCGGTCATCCCAGTATCACATGTGTATGGTAGTAATTTAGAACACCATGTGCCTTGTCCTGCCTGTTCTGCATTTTCCTACACGGCATATTACATGCAGTATCCTTTGGTACCTGTTGAGATAGAGTATAAGTCATGGTTTCTGTGGATATTCCCCTGCTGATGTACACAAGACAATTGATGACAACTGTATTACTGCACCTTTTGCTGGTATTATTACTGATTGAACGATCCCTTTCAGTTGTTCATCTCCACCATTTTCCTAGTCATTTTGCTGCCCTTCTCTCTCATTCCTGTTTTGCATACCAGCTGAGTGATCTCTGATTGCCGATTAACTCTGGTGAGTCTTCTGAAACATAAGCAATTTGCTCAACTTTGAATGTCATGTGTTCAGGTTCCAACTTATGATGATGATTGCACATTTAGTTTAAAAGTGTTTTGCACCCACTTTCATTGCTTATTCAAGTCCTATAAATAAGAAAATTTGAAATGCATCTCTTTACTGCTGTTGATTGACTGAGCCCCCTGAGGCATAACTGTCTCCAAAGGGCTTAATGAGATGACAAATCGTTCAGCCTTAAGCTTGTAGGAGATATGTTATGAACATCAGCACTGGATGCATAGTTAAGAGCTGTGGATGTGATAACATTTACCATCTGTACAAAGAAACAGTGTAATTTATTGAAACAATGCAGGTAACAAGGCATTGTAAGTAGCTCTTCTCTCCCTTTCATTTCTCCCCTCTTTATGCTGATTGCAAGATTTCACCTATCCACTGGGCCAACAGTAAGTCTGACACATGCTCTGTGTCCTTTTTTAGGAAGATAGCTAATGACAGTTCTCAGCTATCCTCATTTCGTTAACCTCAGTTTCTTTTCTGCTTTGAGACTGACAAGTCTGCTGCTTTCATCCAGATAGACAGCAGTGTGGAAATTCTCAACAGCTGAGTGTAATTCTTTATTTGCTTCCTTGAAGGCTGCATCCCCAAAGATAAGAATGCAAGTATAAGTGGGGGGCCACTTATTCCTCTACAGAACCTGTCAAAAGTAAGGCAAGTGCCATATTCTCCAACTTTAACCCCCAAAAGGGTTGACTTTTGACCAGGTATAGAAACATAGTCTTCACAATGTTAGTAAGAGTTGTCATTATTAGGGTCATGAATAAAGAGAATATGCCACTCTAGAAACTAGATTAAATCCGGAGTTAATTGTGATGACTGAGACAGCAGTCATCAGCTGAAGGTGAATCCTAATTGTCAGCATGACCCAAATTCAGGCCAGCATGGGCCAAGAGCAAATATATGATTAAATGAGGAATCAGAATCACTGTACAAAGGTCTGTAGCATTGCATTCCCTTTGATAACACCACTTAAATACAGCAATAGATTTTGTTGATGGTTATGTTTCTTTCTTACTTGATTACAAAAATCAGTTCTAAAGTGCAGTTTCATAAAGTGTTTAGAGATCAGTTATTCTATGTAGCGATTGCCCTATCACTACAGAGCAAAGGAGTCATTAACATTAACTATCTTTGCTACTCCAAAGCCATTTTATTTTATAACAGTTACAGACAAAGAGAAAAACGGGACATTAGGATAAACTAACACTATATAGATTCTAACACTAGAAAAGTAAGCGTCATGAAGATATTTAGATTGAAGGACTTACTAGGTGTCATTTTAAATTGCACATCCTTTAGATTTCCCCCAGAGAGATTGGTAATGTCCTTTAGATTATAACATATCTGTGTAAAATGAATTCCTGCCCCCCTTTCCTACCACACCTCTCCATCCAAGAATGAGAAAAAGGGATAGAGTTTGAAATATAACATCTTGGAGAATTATACTTTTTATATACTCGTTGAGCTTATATATAACAGAAATGCCACTTTTATAAGAAAGATCTTAATTCCATTTACAGAAGATATATATTCTTAGGACATCCAGGGCAACACAAATTTAATTTAACTTCCTGACCGCTTCTTTTTTAATTTTTTCATACATTCCACTAGGTTACATATCTTTCAGGATAGTATTTTTTCCTTTGGAGAAAAGTAATTTTTTTTTAAGAAATCACACCATCTCTTTCTAATTCAGTATAGGTTACCTGAAAGCATTTTTGAACTTAAATGTTGGGAATCTTTGTTCACATTTAATAATATTTTTTAATCTTCAATAAGTACTCATTTTACACAAGTGGAAAGTAGAATGCTGTACTAAAACTACTGATCTGGGAAAAAAATTGTGATTGCTCAAAATCCTTAGGAATCCCCAGAAAGCTACACTCAACGGGTCAAATCTGTTCTCACTTACACCTTTATGTACACAAAACTGCTTCACTGAAAACCACTTGATTCCTTACACCACAGTATAAGGAAGAGGCTTACTTTGACCCAAGGTTCTACATCCTGTTTAAAATATTAAATAGTAACATTTGTAGCTCAGCGTTTATATTAAAAAACAAAGGCATGGATTATCTGAGAATAGAACAAATTCCTTTTACTTTTATGAACTAATATCAATAAGTGCTGCACTGAAGGGATTGATTCCTTCCACAGTTGACTGCAATTTCAGTCTGTGCCATAGCCTGTTTCACTTTCGTTGCACAATATAAACCGACCCCAGCTGCCTTTCTTCATCATTATTGGATTTACTGTCCCCATTCTTTTTGTCAGGGTTTCTCATGATTATTCTGTCTTTCCTACTGGTGTTTTTGTTACAGTTTTCCTTGCCTCTTTGTACCCTTTCCTCTCCAAGGCTCCGCCTGACAGTTACTGATCTTCTAACTATGTGTTATGCTGAGCATCCTGGTAAGCTTTGAGCACTTCTCCTTAGAGGATTGCTAGTTGGTTTTCAGAGACTCAAGAATCAACTCTCAGTACATGCGTTGCTGCCACTTCTCCATTCAAAAGGGATGGAGAATGCTTCTGTGCTATTCAAATATATTAGCCATGACCCTGGGTTTTACCCAGGTTGTAGTGACAGACTAACGTCAAACTCTCTTACGAAAGTTATGCAGATAACAGTTGCTGTGAAAAGGAAAAGGAAGCTTCTCAAAGGAATATATCACAACTCAAACTCTTAAAAACTGTATCCATGGGCCAAATATCAGGGAATTTTTGTGTAATACAACAGGAATTACCAACTCCATATCTTGAAACTAGTCCTAAGATCATAACTCAAGAGCTGAACAAACCTGTACTTTGCAAAGTTTGAGTACTTCCATAAGAATCGCTAAGTCCACATATGAAATAACATTTTAAACTCAGGTTAATTTGGGTATGGTCAGAACAGTGAATCTACAATGTAGATAACAAAAAAGCAATTAGATTTCCCATAGAGCCTGCACAGCCTGCACAGCAAAGGCATGCATGTGTCTTCCTCCAGGTCCTCTGGAGGGTAGTGATCCCTTTTTCATCTGCTTGCTCCTGTTTCTCTTCTGTGCACTTTACCCTGTAATATGACAAAATTATTGGGTTTGCTTCCTGCAAACCCTCTGAAGATCTGAACATGTAATAGATCATCCCACTACCTAATAACTGTTATTTCAGTTTACAGACTAACTATATCCTCATGATCTTACACAGGATTTCTGGACTAGTTATTTCATCTTCATCTCTCCTGAGACTTGGTTCAGAGCAAGAATATTGCCTTTGCTACAAGCCTAAACTCTGCTTGGGTTTGTCTTTCTTCAAACTCTATCTGCCATAATGATAGTCTGTGGAGATTTAAATTTACATTTTTAATGCCAACTTGATAGTTACTGTTTTTACTATTCAGTTTTCTTTATTTCTCTGTTAAAATAAATAATAAAATGCAACTCTATTCACCAGTTGCACAGATATAGTTCTAAGAAACTGTGTGATCCCTGGGGCTCCCTCAAACAAGGGGAACACAGTCACTTCTTAAAAATGTATAATCTAAGAACATATAACCCATATTCTTTTCTGGTGGCAACTGTGAAAGGACTGTTTGAGATTAATAACACTACAATAGATCACATTGGGAGAGACTAGGTTTTATGTCCTTTATTTATTCTTTTTCCTCTATTGAGTTAAAGACCAAAATATTTTGATTCACATCTTGATTAATTGTACTGAAATGTAATATTTTAAATATGTTTTCACAACAAACGATTTTTTACACACTTGCTTTTCCATTCAGCATACATAACCTTGTAAATTGCTCTGCAGTGCAAGCCCTCATCTAAGCAAATAAACCAATATTATAAAAACAACTGCTTCAGTGAAAACAAACAAACAAACAAACAAACAAACCCAACCAAAAACAACTAAGGGAAAATTTGTTTCTATCTTCCTGGAATGGACTTTCAATGAATCACTATTCATTCTGGGTCACTTATGGAACCAGCTCAGTTTACTAATGACCTTAGCTATTATTTCTGCTGCAGATTTTAAGGTTAACTACTAGTCTTTTGCACATTGCTAATACATGTTTGAGTACCACACATAGTTCAGTTACACTTGCACGTTTGTGTTTCAAAATATGATTGTCAAAAGGAACCCAAAGCATCATATCATTACTACAGCATCTTCTCATCAATGTCTTGCTGAACCTGTTCCCTAATTTTTTTGATGCATTTAACCATAACATAGTCTAATATGTTAAGCCATGAAAAATAAACATGGGTGGTTAGGTATAAATCTTTCTACTTCTGATGTTGCCATGGACTTGTGTGATTCATAGCTTAAAGCCCTTGATGCAGAACTAGCTACAGGTAGTTGATGCATCTATTTTTTGTGACCAGAAAGTAATTCCATAGGCTCAAAATATGTCGCAGGATATCCTGCAGAATTCAGGTGGTTAGAGAATACTTACCTCACCTAGAAAGCAGGCTTATTACAAGTCAGACTTTGGATACCTAAAAGCTACAGTATCCAAAATTATTATTTCTTTTGAAAAGTTGCCCTCTATTGCTCCCATGCATCAATAAAAGATTACTATGTAGTACTGTGGGTGCTTTTACATCTTGATCAAGTTTATGCAGAATATTTTGATCATAGGAATAAGATAACAGAAGGTACGAAAATAATTATAATCAACATTGTAGCTCTTTGGCTATTTTTTTCATTCTAATAGTCTGTATTTTGTTTTCTCTGATGTCTTCCAGTATCAGTTTATTTAAAAGGTATTTTTCTTCCAGTCCTTTATCTTTATTCTTAGTGGGTTGGAGTTTATAACATTAATTTAGTCACTCTCTCTCATGTTTTTCTCATCTTATTTTAGTTGTAACAAATTTTCCTCAGGAACGAAGCTTTAATGTCTTTTAACGATGTATCATTTACGGAAGAGTGCCCTGGTTGTAGTATATCCACTTCTGGTTTAATTAGACTGCTGCTCTTCTAGGTTCCTTTCATCTTTCAAAATATATCCTGCCATTCTCTATTTTCCCCTTGCAATTCTTCTATCTGTTTTCTAATTTTCATGGCAGTTGAAGAGCTTGCCCACTTTTAATGTTCTTTGGCGTCAGAGAGCTTATATACTAGCTTACAGATAACAAATCCTGGTAACAAACTCCCATGCTCAGCAAACTCAACTATTTGTTTTTCCACAGAACAAAAGTAAAAAGAAACATGGATCAGGAATAAAGGAGAGGTTCTTCACAATAAAAGAGAGAGAGAGTTTGAATTAATTGAATTATTTATTTGGTGCACTTGTATCTACACTAACATAAACTATATAATGTTTCCTTAACACTGGAGAGTAGTCATATGCTATAATGTTAATGAGTTTCTCCACATTTTTGAATGTGCTTTGAACACAGTGGTTATGATAATCTCCAAAGTGTCTGTTGGTCATGATCTTCATTTTCTTAAGAACATCCAGAGTCACACTTTTCCCTCTCTTTCACGGTCAAGATGAAGCATCTGCTGTCTGCCATCTTCATTATCATCATAAAGAATGAGTTTAAAAGCTAGAAGTCTAGGAAAAGTGTGGAGCATGCACTTGAGAAATAAGTGTCCTGGAAAACTGGCAATCCATGTGTATGCAGTTTTTTCTGGGCTATCATTCCTTGTCTTCCCTTCCATTTTTTTTTCTTTCACAGAATTAGCTTTGTCGGCAGTATTGTATAACTGATTAGTGGATGAGAAATAGATTGTTTGTTTTTTGAAGCCGAGAACTTTTATTTCATCTTAATTATTTTTTAAAAAAAGAAGTTTCTCCAGGGAAGGGTGGAAGAACAGTTCTTTTTAGGTTCTGAGTCTTCCAAATTTCAGTTCTCTGTGATCTAGATAAAATACTGGATCATACACATTTCAAATGTTGTTAGCATTTCTTAAAATATTGATGGTTTCACTTCACAGATGGGAGGGGGCTAAATAAAGAAATGTTAATCCCCTTTGAGCAGTAGAAAACATAAATTTATTTGTTCCTGCAACACTCTGTTAATCAATGGCTCATATTCAGTTGAAGGCAATTTAATTTTACGTTGTAAGTTTTTATGGCAGAATAAGCAAGGTTTAACATCCAGAGAACCACATTTCTTTACTAACTTTAAAATTATTGACAAATAATCTGGGTTGAATATCTATGTCTTTTTAAATCTTTATTATCGACACAACTGTAAATTACTGAATTAATACTGACAAATCTGGATGGCTGTGTGATATTTGGTCAGTGAATCCATATTGTCCAATTGAAGTCAGGATTTCACTATATTTTGTAGAAAGATGCAGTAAGAGATTATTTAGGAATAAATGTTTTCTAGGGGAAAAAAACCAGAAATCTGGAAGCAGTCTCTTCTTCACACAAAGGGACCTGAAGCAGAGATGCAGTGATTTATCTAGAGTCACTAAGGGTCTAGCAGGATAATGTGGCAACATCCTGCACCTCAGTGTGCTTCTTCCTATAGGACTGTCTTTACAGAATTATTCATGGCACACAGAAAGAAAACAAGTCTAAAATATGCGAAAGGCACAGTTTTGCCCAGGCTTTATAGAAAGGAAAATGTCTCCCAACACTCTCTCACGTTTTGTTCTCTGTAACTCTGGAATTAATTCTATTTGGAATTTCTATATTTCATAGCAACTTTAAAAATTATACTTAATAAATCTCTGGCCAGAGGCTTTTTCCTTCATTTTATGCCCAGTTATAGAAAAAAAAAAAAGGATTATTTCTTTCCAAATGCCGTCTGTTTCCAACTGTAAATGGCTACTTGAATTAAGGTGGTTGCTGCTCCCAAGTTTAAATTTTAAGAAAGTTTGAGAAAACTGTCATACTATTTTTTTACATGTGAGCTAGGTATAAACAAATCCCTTAAAACAAATCCCTTAAGTTCATCTTTGAATTAATGATAGAAGTGCTTTGCATAGCTTTTAAAAATCACTCTATATAACAGTGAATTTTATACAACTCAGTCTCATCAGTGCTATAAGTCTTCAGAGGAACTGAGAATGATTTTTTTTTTTTTTTAAAAAAAAGAAGAAATACAAACCACACCTGTATCATTTAATCTGATTAAGGAAAAGTTAATATTTTGAATCAAGGTTGTTGCTGAAGTCCTAATGAGTGGATTGGTATTGAATAAGAATATATTATTTTCCGATATTGTTTAGAAGTTCATAAGTTTTCTTTAATATTTGGAGACTAGGTGATCCTTTCAGTAAAACGATGATAATTTACAACAGTTGGGACCAAGAACAACTTTTTAATGTATATGCTATATTGTAGACAATTGCTGGTCATAAAATTTCATTTTCACTAGTCCAGTTGCAAGGTACAAATGAAGACAGAATGTATTCCTGTCTACGCTGTATTCATCCAAGAGTGACTCAAAATAAACAGATAAGCTACATTAACGTAACCTGAACAAATATGAATAAATTATTATTCCAATTGTGATATATATTAGCAAACCATCTCTTGATCTTTCAAGTGCTTTTCTTTCAAAGTGCTGTATGACAGGATGATGGCAGATGGCTCGATATGAAATGTCCAGCTCCCATTCCTCTTGTCTGATGGCAGCCACTCAGTGTCACATGATACTTTTACAGCATCAGAATATTAATAATAAACTTTATCTCTGCCCATGGCAGGGGAATGGAACTAGATGATATTTAAAGTCTCTTTCAACCCAAGCCATTCTATGTGTCTGTGGTTCTAACCTCATCTGTGAATTTTTATCTAAATTAACACTTTTTATTTGGCTACTTATGATTCAGGAACAGTGTCTCCAGTAAACAGCTCCATGGTGAATATTGTTATGTCTGAGTCTAGGAACTGTCTTTTCCCTCTTTTAAAATGAGGAGAAAGTACATTGTTTTGCTATATTTTAGATGGTTTAAATAATTTTTAATTCTTTCATGATATATGTAAATATTATGAATTGATGTAAAGCAGCATGTAAAATTCTTTACTTGATAAGTCTGTTTCTGAAATAGATTGATGTTTTATTTGTAAGGAGAGTCTAGGACTGAACAAAAAATAACTACTTATCACAGCATCCAGTAATCTTATCAGGAAAAGATCATTGCTTAGAGGTGTTTTCTAAGTGTCTGGTTTTCACTGAATATAGATATATTTAGAAAACTGTAAGTTTTCTGCTTTGTACCTTCATGTGCCTGCTGAAAGAGTTTACCTTGCAACCTTTGGTACAGTGTTTTCTTAGTTTTACCCCTTTAGCATAACTTCAAATTAATTATTATCAGAGTAGCAGATAAAAAGGACCTAAGAGTAAGCTGAGGGGCCTAGAAAGTATTTTGAATGGAAAAAATATTTGTATGAAGATAAGAAAAAAATGTATCACACAGCCTGGTCTTCACCGATTTTGCAGTCAGTAGAAAAATGTTAATTTTGGTGGGAAAGGATCTGTTCCATTATGTCAGTGTATTTCAGCTAAACTCATTAGAACAGGTAGTGATGACTCTTCAATCTGTGCTTTTCCTAAACTCACTGAAGAATGATTGGAAACTAAGGAAAATTCCAGCAATTTACACAAATCCCGCTGCAGTGTATAAAAATTTAAATCCTGTGGGAGTTTAAAAAAACCCTAATTTGCTAATCTAATACACAGAAATTGTATATTGCATTTACACAAGAATATAGATGTCTTTCAAAATGGCTATAAATGATTTGAAAAAAGGGATTAAACCAGATATTAGAAATTTTGTCAGAAAACTGATGAATAATTGATAAAAATTTAATTAATTATTTCCTGGTATTTTTTTGTAAAACACTTTTTCTTATTTTGATCTTATCTTAATCATGTTTCTACTCAAGACAGTGTCCAAATACTTGCATAACAATGCACATAAAATAGTAGCAAAGTTCTTTTAAGGACTGGAGTTCTTTTCAAAAAAAAACCCATCCAAAAAACATGGTCAGTTCCACTTCTCTAATTTCTATATAATGCCATGCAAATGAAACAGTTTTCAATGTTTGAATCAAAAGTCAATTTCCTGGTGGTCAGTGTTTATTTCTACGGTTTTGAACCCTCATTCTGAAAAAGAAATTTAACATGTTCCTACCCATGTTGAACAATCAAGCCCCTGACTTGTGCTAGACACTTCTATGGTTGTGGCTACACTACAGTTTTTAGAGTATACTCTGTATTCTGAGCACATCTCTCAGATGAAGGCCAGTGAGAGCACAGAGGGTCATTCATCTTTAGATCCTAACAGGACTTGAGATACCTAATTCTGCTGATCACAGAGGTATTTGACACTGCCAAGGCTGAAACCTGCCAAAGTAAGTGCTGAAGTTGTAGTTCTACGCTGAAAGTTCTGACACCTTCAGCCTGTATTTGATTTTAGGATTAGATAGCAACTTGGAGATTTGAAATGTATGTTATCTAATTAGAGTATTAATTAGTTATTTAAGAATGATTTATTTACTAGGGGCAAATGAAAGGATGAAGGAAACAGGGAGAAGAGATTTTTCTAGGAACGTATGATAGGTTACAAACTTTGCAAAATAAAAGTACAAACTTTGCAAAATAAAAGTATAAATGTATTTCTACACTTCACAATGTGACTATTCCTAAGGGAGAAGTGCTTTCATAAAGTGTGTACATCAAAGGACTGTGTATACTCTAGAATGCATTTCCCTTCTCTCATGAATAACACTGGAATGAGAGCCTCTATGTTTTCTTCTCACTCTTTCCTTTCCCCTTTTGTCTGACACATCTTTCTACCTTCACATCTGTCTATCCTTCATTCTTCTGCCCACTTGATTGTTTATGTTTCTTTAAAAGCTTATGAAGGCAAGGGATCTTGCTTATGGGGGTGTGGTGCTCTCAAATAACCATCATTGCTCTTGCAGATAGAACCACGCAAGTCCTGGCCTTATGTGTAGACAGACTAGACCTTGTAAGTGCACTGGTTACAATCCACGAATCTGACTGGAAAAAGCAAAATGAGCTAATTAGATCATCTTGAGTTAAGAAACAAGTTTACTTCTTCCTGTCAAAATCGTTGCAAAAGGCAAAATAATAAGCAGGTTTACAGGCACTGTTGTTTCAATCCATTGCCAGCTGTAGGAGTTTCGCTGAGGGCAAATGCCGGGGGCTGTCCTTGGGCCACAACAACCCCCAGCAGCGCTACAGGCTTGGGGAGGAGTGGCTGGAGAGCTGCCAGTCAGAGAGGGACCTGGGGGTGTGGATTGACAGCCAGCTGAACAGGAGCCAGCAGTGTGCTCAGGTGGCCAAGAAGGCCAATGGCATCCTGGCTTGTGTCAGCAATAGTGTGGCCAGCAGGGACAGGGAAGGGATCTGACCCCTGTACTCGGCACTGGGGAGGCCGCACCTCGATTCCTGTGTTCAGTTTTGGGCCCCTCACTACAAAAAGGACATTGAATGACTCGAGCGTGTCCAGAGAAGGGCAACGGAGCTGGTGCAGGGTCTGGAGCACAGGTCATACGAGGAGCGGCTGAGGGAACTGGGGGTGTTTAGTCTGGAGAAGAGGAGGCTGAGGGGAGACCTCATCGCCCTCTACAGCTCCCTGAAAGGAGGGTGCAGAAAGCTGGGGATCAGTCTCTTTAACCAAGTAATAAATGATAGGACAAGAGGGAATGGCATCAATTTGCTCCAGGAAAGGTTTAGACTGGATATTAGGAAGCATTTCTTTACAGAACAGGTTATTGGGCGTTGGAATGGGCTGCCCAGGGCAATGGTGGAGTCCCCATCCCTGGAGGTGTTTAAGAGTCAGGCTGACATAGTGCTGAGGGATATGGTGTAGTTGGGAACTGTCAGTTTATGTTAAAGTTTGGACTGGATGATCTTCAAGGTTTTCTCCAACCTAGATGATTCTATGATCTCTTGTTAAAGGTTGGGAAATCAAAACAAATGGAAGTGCAGAGGGACAGGTGAAACAGGTTATTATTTCATGAGTAGCTGTATGCAGTGGAAAGTTTCACTGATTTCTGATTTTTGGAAGATTCAGAAAGATAAGCTCAATGACAAAAAAAACCAATAAAAACCCCACCAAACAAGGAATATAGTACAGTAAATGTTAAAGTTCCAATGTAGCAGAAAAATCAATCTAAATATCACACCAAAAATACACCACAAAATGATCTATCCGAAGTTTTTAAAGGGGCATAGACATTTCAGCTTAGAGCTTGCAACCAGGGGCATTTTAGGATTCATCTCTTCAATGGCAAGAGACTATATTTTTGCAAATGGCTTTAATAGGGAACAGTACATATCCGAACTGTCCCAACAACATTCAGGGACCTAACTGTTACTGAGACAAAGGTTCAGCCCTTCTTCTACTGCTGTGACAGGCAGTTACTCTTGCACCATTTTGGGAGAGCAACACAGAGCATCTCTGCTTGGCCAGCAAGAGAGAGAAATTGAGCTTTGTTTCCTTACTCTGTCATGTTCCCTGAAATCCCTCACACAATCAAGAATGCCACAGTGATAAATAAATTAAAAATACCCCAGATACAGAGAGGCCACTGCTGACATAAACTGTTAATAATGAAAATGTGGATCAACAAAGGAAAAACACTGATGTAGTATCTGTCTGAAAGCATGCTGATTCACTAATACATTAATACTTTCACTGAACAATTCTTGTCAAATCAGTCACAGGACAAAATATAAGATGTATATGTCACTGTTGTAATTTACAACATTTTTAAAAAGTGATTAACATATTTTTGTTTTATTGTGTTTTAATTTAACACACTTAGGTCCAAAACATGTGATCTTTTTCAGAGAATATTATATGCCAACTGATCACAGTGGTATTTGATATAGAAAACCTGTCAAAACATTTATATACACATACACCTTTATCTATAAATACATATGCATAAAAGACAGAAAGACAGTAAAAACTCATCTAATTATAAAAGAGTTTGTACACTACAGGCAGAGAAGGTTTTCTTTGAAAGTAGACAATAAAAGACTTGTCTAGAAGAGGAAGTTGTACATGCATTAGGTTATAATAATATATTGGCACAAAAAGAAAAAAAAGAGAAAGTTTGTGTATGTCATCTGAGTTCATGTCTTTCAGTTCAGTTTTTCTTCCTTACTAAATTAATTTAAAATAAGACTGATTGTCTGAAGGTACTGTGGACTGGCCTTTGTAAAGATTTAATGAAAAGTTCTAAATTTCACACCTTGCATTTTTGCCATTTCCTCATGGAAAAGGATCCCATGCTGAATTGGGATTGGGAATGCTATTTAATAGAAATAATGTAAGTGCTGATTTTGCAGAAAGAACGATAATTAGTTTAGTAAAAGTGCAAATGCAAACGATGTTGTCATAATGTCAAAAATTCCCTTCAGAACTCTGGGGGTTCAGGTGTTCTCCTCAAAGCCCTGTTGCATTCCAGAGATCCTTCATGATGATCAGCACTAACCGAAAATACTTCTTCCTCTGTTTTCTGTGATACTAGCTGAAATGGGAAGACCCTCTAATATCTTTGTCATATTTTGGAGAGGCTGGATGCTTGCTGAAGGGTTCCAGTGTTCAGGTTTCTAAATTCTCTGTACAACTATTTGGGAAATAATTTATTGTAATGCAGTTACTTTGAAGTCTCACTTAATATTAAAAATTAAAAAAAAACCCAAAACCCAAAACCCATTAAAATCAGGAAACACCACTGAAAAAAGATATTTTGCTTTATCTACTTTTGTGAGCTAAAATTAGGAAAACTTTTTCTTTCCTTCTGTTTGTCCATTTCCGTTGGACCTGCAATTGACTTAGAGACTTCTATATTCAGACATACTTTGCATCTGGGGCTACTCACGCTGGGGAGACTGCTTCCCTGGTAGAGCACATAGCGTTTGCACACTTCTTGAGTCTTTTCAGATACCAATACTCGCTGACCCACTGCAATTTGTTTCTTTCTCTGTGTTATTCAGACATTTTAACTGAGCAGAATATCAAGATGAAGACTTTGTTTTCTTTGGTGGCTCGGCTGGTCCTACGGCTCTCCATGCCTGAAAGGTGGAAGTCTTGCTCCCCTGCAGTCACTGCTCCTGCACTGTAGCTCCAGTCTCCCCCTCAGGCTGTCCTTCTGTGAGCTGACTGAACTCAGCTTCTTACTTGGGGAAACTGATGAGAGCACAGGGAAGGAGTTGGACTTGTTACAGCAGTGAGATGACGGTAGGTTTGCTCATCCTGCCTTGTCAGACTAAACAGTCCACTGAGCTGGAAAATGAAAATATCTCCTTAGGTAAGGTGTCACCTTCTGTGCTTGGCTGACCCATTCACAAAGAGGAGTGAAAGAGCCTTTCCCCACTTCAGTGACCAAGGTTGAGATTTCATGAAAGAGGCGACAAAGACCCCTGAGGGAAATTTGCACATATGGCTTTTTCAGACTACTCACAATATACTCAGACACTGTAATTTCCTAAGACTTACCCTGTAAGTCTTCCTTTCCCTCTTGTTTTAGGTTTTCCTTATCTGAAAAGATCTACTCAGCCTTTTAACCTGCTGAAGTTTACAGTTCTCAACCAGCTGCTTTACTGTAAGGATGATTCAAAAGAATGGTTAGTCACAGTCTCTGACAGTTTGCTGTAGGGCACAGCCTCGAGATTATATACAAGTAAAGGTGCTGATTCTATAAAATCTGTATAGCTATACTAAATATAAGGTTATGATGTGCATTAGCTGACGTGACTGCAGAAATCATGTAAACGAGTTGTTAGAAGTTTTCCAATATTTTTTTTTCAGAATAGCAGTGCTTCATACTAATATTAATGTATATTTGTATATTGCCTTTGTATCTATTTAATAGATTTAAGGCTATCAGAACAAATAATCATGTCAGTTTAGAATTTAATAAGGAGTTAGCAATAGCTATAATATTTTCTGGAAATAAGAATTATAGATTTTTGCTGGTATTTCATGAATTTATTTACTCTACTTGTATCCTATTGTTTATTTAACACATTGAAAATCAATATAGTTTAGTGTACTTTAAAAATATGACAGTGAAGATTGTGCAGTTAACCAGAAATCACAAGTTATGAGGAAAAAAATTAAGATTACCTAGAAAATATTTTTTACTTGCAAAATACCATGAAGTAAAATTATCTGAATGACTTGCAAAAATATTTAGTAGTGTAGACACAATTATAATATTAATCACATCTTCCACATTGCATGTGCCCAGTTCAAAACCTTGAAAATTTTTTCTAATTGCAATTAAATTGCTGAAATTTAATAAGACAAGTTTGTGTTAGTGAATTTTACCCTGGATCAGTATTTCTTACTACATCTTTTGACAGATATTTTCAACAATTGTTAATGTCTGTTAACCAGAATCCTGGGAGAATGTGGTATGCCGTTGCGGTATTTCTGCCAGTGAAAGAGACCCTGCTCCATTATGTAAGGTAAAATTTTGAATTATGTAAGGTGAATAAAGACAAAATAGGAACACTTGCCATTTCAATTGTAATAATAAAAACTATGGTTAGATCAAAATAATCAATAGTCAGAGCCTTGCTATTCACTTGTGGTGTTCATTCACTTGTTTGTTTTTCTAACCTTCCTTCCAACTGAAGTTTCAGTATTTTGAATTTTGTATCAATTCTGAAATGAATTGAAATATAAAAACAATTAGAATAATCTAACAGAATATCATCATGGATGATAGAGATATCTTTTATTAGGTGAGGTCAATTTGAACTGATGAATATCAGTCCTGATATTGCTCTGTTCAAGAGCAATCAGAAGGGACCTAACACAACTCCCATAAGCTCAAAATTAGAGACAATTCATCTGGCTAAATATGTGTATTATGATCTATACAGTGAGCAAGACACTGGAGGCTCAGTACTATTCCCTAAAGTAGCACAAACTTCTCAACCTTCTTTACAACACTCTCTCTGTTTACATTTCCCTTGTCACTGCGAGGGTTATGATCTGATTTCCTGAAGTCCAGATATCTCCAGTGCCTAACATTCTCTGCTGTTAGGATTAATGGTTAATTGTAGTCAGGTGCTTTGGTTCTCCCTTTAATGATAGTTCATTTCTATCATAACCTTGACTGCAGAGTTGATGAGAAGATGACAAACCCCAGACTTAAATCACTGGAACCTCCAGATAATGGGGTTCTAGACTGCATTTTGTAGTGTTGTTGGTAGCAGCTGTTCACTGTTTCTCTGATTTAATAACAGCTGACAAGAAATAAATTTCCTAGGACCAGTGCATCTCAGATTGTCCCAATTTTCCAGTTATCAGTACTAAATCAAATGAATTGGATAAGTTAATGACAATCCATAGTTTTCTTCAATTCATAGTTTTTCTTTCTCATGTTTGGGTGAACAGTGATGCAGTTGTCTTGTGGCTATTCACAAATCTTTGTACATTATACAAGGGGAGTAACTATGACTCTCTTAATAGGAACTACTTCAAGTTGCTAGCTGGGTTTTATATATGAGATTACAACTGTTCATGGGCCCATGTTCATATTTTGATGGTCTATCAGCAGTACAGGATTCCTGTACTGAATAACATAACAAATGATGTTCTCTCTTATTGAAGAAAATGATAAAGTATATAATCCCATATCTGACAGATTATGAAAATTAACTGTTGAAACCCAAGTGGTCTTTATTAGAGGCAATCTGGCTCAGGTACTGGACATGAAAGTATGTTATGAATTTAAACTGTATGTGTTCTCAAATGTAGCTATCAAGAAATTATATGAAAACAAGCAGATTAAGATTTGAAGAAACACTAAAGTAATAAAACTTTTGTTTCTCTTGTGCTAAGGCAAAATGGTGTTGTGCTAGTTACACTTTTTGATAGCCTTGAGCATCATAATGACCATTGCAAATTGGGTAACAAACCATTTTAGCCAGTGGCTATTACTCTTTATTATGGATGTGACAAATATCTTTTCAGTTATTAAATGAAACAATAATGATGGTTACATTGAGAATGGGGCTTGTTGATCACATTATTTGTTCATTTTATTATGGCGTCACAACAACAACTCACACTGGTATGGACAGTTCACTTTTAATATCCTGGATCAGGTTCTCTAGTGGGGTTCATCTATTAGAGCAAACATCATTCCTTGATGTGTCCTACCAGATATCCTGAATTAAAAGAATCTCCAGCCCAGCTCAGCAAACATCAGCCTTCTGATAACAACACCTATTTATTTGTATCACTAGGTCAGACCAAATCACAATAACAGATCTGGATGTTATCTAGAGCCTGTGCCTAGTGGCAAAAAATAAGGTACATGTGGTGGTACGCCTTGTCACATGATTTATAAGAGCTTCATGGACAAACAGAAAGGACTGATCCATCATGGCTGAACAGAAATGGAGTCAATGGTTTGAAATAATGACATATGAGTTAGTATTCTATGACTATAATCTCTCACATATCAGATAGTATTATCTAATATTTTTAGGTATCTGGTTTGCCTGGAATATTTTCAGCACAAAGTGAGTGATGTTGTAAAAACTGATAATCCCACCCATGATTTGGAATGCTCAGAAATTCAGCAGTAGAGTCATCATTATCACTTAAAAGGTTGTGTTGTTCCCAGGAAGGATATTATTATTCCTCTGTTTTGCTCCTGAGAGATGCTGTCCTATAACCCCCAAATAATATTTTGGTTTTAATTTTATGAGAAATAAAATCCAATCTGCATTCTCAGGCTGTACCTCACAAATATTATAATATCTTTCTTATTCACAGATGCTGAAGGTAATAGGTACTTCAGGTTTAGTAAAGTGCATGATTGCTTTTTAAACTGAGCATTTCTTCACAATAATACATTGTAAATAAATTGTTGTACTGTAAAGCATCACCACTCTCTCACAAGCCTCTAAAGTCCTTAAAAGCACTCACTCTTATTTGGCTTTTAAAAACTAGCTATTAGTATTTACATTTGTGACTGTGCACAAATACATAAAATCATCGTAAAAGCCAGAGGTTTAAGTGCCTGCCCTCCCATTCACCAGGTCAGAAAGAACTTTTAGATATGTCTCAGAGGATTTCTTGCTATTACAAATATGAAACTAGGATGTTAAAATGAAAAAGGAGCAAATTTAATAATAATAATAAAAATACTTGCAAGGGACAGAGCTCAGTTTGATGGCTCCAGAGAGTGGAAGGAGATTATGTTAAGACATAAATGGAGTTTTAACATTTTTAAATCCAGAAGGTCTAATCTAATCTAATCCTTTTCAATCCAATTTTTTTTTAATGCAGCCTAGACATCAGATTAAAGCTTGCACTTTTCTTTTTTAGGCCATTGCAAACAGAATCAGCATCTGTGCTGCCTTTCTAATATTCAGTATTCCAAAGGGATTTTAAATGAATCAAAAGTATAATTGCAAAAAAGAAACAGAAGAAAAGCTATAAATTGGATACCGGGTATCTTATTTTTACTTTAAAGTGGAACAAATTATAATTCCTTTTGGTAAATATGCTTTTTCTGGTAAATGAAACAACTAACAAAAAAAAAAAAAAAGAAAAAAGAAGATGATGACCATATTCCTGAGCTCACATAACACTATGAATGCAGTAGTACACAGAAAGACCTTTTTTGTGCAATAATTTTTTTTTTTTTTTGTGATTTGATGCCAATAGCTCTATAAAATCAATAATTTGAATTTTATTTGCTGCTTTCTAAGACTAACACTAATGAAATATATCAATCAGGTAGAAAGCCATGCTTTCTTTCCATATTTTTCTGTTTTATAGATTCTGCTGCATTATTGTACATTTTGAATTTCAAGTGAATCTTAAGGCCTTGCAAAGTGCAAAATAATATACTCTAGAATACCATGTTCCATAGTAAATATAGCATCTCTTCTGCCGGTACAAAGATTTTCAAGCACTCACTTGCCTACTGCATCACTCACATGGTAAACTACTCATTGTTGATGTAACAAATCTGTCTTGTTGAGTCATCTTTTTGATACACTTTTTTCTTCAGAGCAAATATGCATATGCAGTATGCTATGAGAACTTTTCTATAAGATTAGCAAGTTCCTAGGAGTTGAGGTGACAAATTTAAAACACTGATAGAAAGATGACCACAATATACGTATACTAGAATATAATTCTTAAAACACTCAGGCCTGGATCTGCTTCTGGTAAAGTCAATAAGAAAAGTCACAGTGGAATTGTCCCCAGCAGGAAGTGAATATTTTGAAAATGCCACCTGCAAATGCTAGAGTTTTCCTACTGTTTTGAGATTTGTGGCCTGCCTCAAAACTCTGTGGTGTCAGGGCAGAATCATTAGGAATATTATGCATGTAAATGTGAATTTGTTTTTCTTGTACATTTTTAGCAGCTCTTCTAGGCATAATCTTGGTTGAGGTAGTTTACCAGACTCCTTGATTCCACTCAGCGGAATCCAGATGTCCACCGGAAACAAGCAGAAAGTTTCTAGACTTTTTGTTATCTTTATGATAACATTTCATTTTATTGACAAAATCTTCAATTAGCTTTTTTAATGCATCATCAATGAGCTATGGCAGACAGAGTCATGGAAATTATTTGTGTTGGTTTGAATCAGCAGTTACTCAAAAGTAGTGAGCACTGATATGGACTCCAAGGATAAATAAAGAGGTATGAATAAGCACATTCATAAAGACCTGAGTGGTCTGAACATACACATAAATAGCTTTAAACTTTAATATTGTTGACAAAAAAATAATGAAAAACGCAATTTGGCATCTTGTAAAGCATATTCTTTAACAAATTTTGACCGTTTAGAATAGCATGTTAGAGACAATAACACTTTTTATGTCAAAATGTAGGATAATGATGAATGATTAAAACGCACTGAGTCACCAAAAACTCTTGCCTCTAAAGACAGCCTGAAATGAACATTCAGTGTTTAATTCTGAAGCCAGTCAGTATCAGTCTGATGACTACCCAAAGGACTGTCTAATTCAGGATTCAATTATCTTTTCTACCTTTTGTATAAGACCTGTAATTAATCAGTTTCAGGATCAAATAAACAGTATACCAGACAAAAGAAGAGCTGAGCAATGTTTAGAAGTGCATATGCAGCAATTAATCAGACTGTACCACCCTTCTATCATGCATAAGGAGAACTGCAGATGTGCAGAATTTAACCCATGCTAATACTGTCTTTTGTATAATTTACAAAATCTCAGATATTGTCTTCAAGTTATCTCCAAAGAGGATATTTTCACGTGATGATTTAAGGTTATTTCATGAAGAACCATTTTCTGCTATGTCCTCATGGAAGGTGTGCACCTACTTAGACAGAAGAAGCAAACATGCATCCAGCTGTTCTTAACACTAGGTTATTTTAACACTGATACTGCTGGACACACGACTACACTTACAGCAAATGCATCTTTTAAACCTTTCTGAATGTCTGTCCACTTCTACAATGAATGCCAAAATGTTGTGTGTGCTGAGTGCCAAAATGTCAATACAATTTTTTCGTAACAGATGAAAAAAGCAGGGGGCCCTTGATGCTCTTCAATTTTATGAGTGATTTTTGCACATTGGCAGCCCATGCTGACTCTGTGCTGTGCTTGATACTACCAAGTGACACCAAGGAGAGAGGATGGAGGCTGGGAGAGGAAATAATAGGGGAACTGAAGTAAGTGGCATCTAAACCTTAAGAGAAGCCAAATTCTTGGAAGGATTTTGGCAAAAGGCCTTTTATGGTCTCATCTGTCTGTCTTTTTAATTTCTCCTTCTCCTTTCCCTATGCTTTCCATAAACTTTCCAGTTCTTTGGAGATAAAGTTAATAAGAAAACACACTTAAAGAAATATCTCACTGCTACTAAGGCTATCACAAAGGTTGAGTTGCATGTGACTGGTGATAGCCATGATAATAATAATAGCCAATAATAAGACTGGAAAACAGAGAAAATCCTGCTCTGTCTCTGCTGTGGAGCCTAAACAACACAGCACACCTATTGCTCCAAGGAATTTAATTTCTTTTTTTTCTTTTTTTTTTTTTTTTTTTCCAAATATTTCCTGGCTTTGCTTGAGCTCTCTAGGTAAGAGACTAACATAGATGAGACAAAGGTATAAGGTACAAACAGAAGAACAAGTTCAAAAACTCTAATGCAACCACGTAATTTATTTCCACCTTTCTCAGAAGGCAAAGAACACTTCAGCAAACTATATAGTAATGATTATAGAGGAAGTTTATCATTTGGCAGCAGGTTGTCCCCTATGTATATCCTGTCATTAAACATTCCCTGCAGCACCAGTTTTTCTATCTGGGCCAACAGCTAAAACCTGCCAGATGCAGTTTTTCAAGAACATGCTGAAAACATATTTATTTCTCTGACTTTTCTTCTCAGCTTTGTACTAGATGTAATTGTCAATCTTTTTTGTTACGTGCTAAGAATACTTGTGAATAGAGCTATGATAATTCTTTTACCTGAAGTGTTTTGCTAGTAGCTGAAAAATGCAAACTCATTCCTGTAAAAAGAGTCTGAACTTGTGCCAAGCTAGTTGAGTCTTTTCAGCCAAAAAAACACTTTTAAAAAACCCTAAAATTTCATTCCCCTCAGCACCTCAGTATATTCTAGGGTAGCATCGCTAGAACTGGAGCAGCTTAAAAGCAGTTGTATAAAGCAGGTGTAGCAGAATATCATCACATCATCAAGCTCTGAATGCACACACCTCAGATGGGGGAACCAAGAAAGGATCCCATATCTCACTCCAGATTTATGTGCTTTGGCCATGTTAAAACTCCTTTCTGGAACAAGTGTATGTACACCACAACCTACTTTAACTGGAGGAATACTTGAGTACACAAGGAAACAGACTTTAATGCATGTGAATTGGCCCTCTGGTTGGGGGATTCAAAGGACCAATAATTTGGACTGCACCTGGGAACATAAATCCATCCTGTCATTTAGACAAAGCTCTTTAAAACAAGGATACTGTAATGCTACTATAGTGTTAACAGCTGTTACTACTGAAGCTTCTCAAAAGCCAGCTAAAAGGTAGACTTACCTGTTCCAGTTTATGCACTATAGTTTTTTTTGCTAGCACACTTTTATAAACAGTACAAATAAGCTCTAAACCTTTTTAGAGGTTTTAGACCATGAGAAGACACACTGGTCAGATAATATAAGAAAAAGACATGATGTATTTAAAAGGTGAGGCAGTTTAGGTTATGTATTTAAATTATCAAAATAAAATTCAGTTAATATTTGGAGGATTCTCTAACATTGGTTTAGTGGATGAATGTATATTGGAAGTGCCTGGGGGATGAGGCAAGATCTGGATATATTTAGACCTTTCTGTCAGGTTAAGTAATAAAGATCAATTTTATATTTGATCTAAATTATGTTATACAGAGGCACAGCAGCCTCTGAGTTCAGGGAGTGTAAACTCCTGTGGTCATTAACTTGTTTATATCTACATTTTCCTCATGTCATGTGAACAAATGGCTGCACGGGGATTTTGCACAGAAACTGGGCAACAGTGATTCTAGATATTCATTTTACATAATTACTGTTTTTTTGAAAGTTAGCCTTACCACTTCCAAAATTACACCCTAGACCACACTCTCAGCCTGGGGAAATAAACAGAACCCTGTTGACTTGAAATAAGCATGGCATATTCAGTCCAAATGTTCTCCTGACCAGTGAATATTTTATGTTTGCATATCTGGACTCACAAGGTCTTATGTGTTCTGTGGTTGGGATCTGCCTAGATATCACAGAACCATAGAATGGTTTGGGTTGGAAGGGACCTTAAAGATCATCTAGTTCCAAACCCCCTGCCATGGGCGGGGACACCTTCCACTAGACCAGACCATCACCATCCAACCTGGCTTTGAACACTTTCAGGGATTGGGCATTCACAGATTTTCTGGGCAACCTGTTCCAGCGACATTAAAATGGGATATTAAGGCTTAATTCCAGCCTAAAAAAAAAAAAAAAAGTCTGAAATATTCTTGGTCACTTCCTCTTTTGCATGTTAGTGTAGTGGAGTGCATGACAAACCCTAAACAATTCGATAACAAATAAAAGTTGAACTTCACTGAGGGATGCAGAGAGAATGAGAAAGTTTTTATTTTACCACCTTGTGATAGCTTTTCCTCCTGCTTCTGACTTTCTGTTGACATTGGTGCTGCTTATCTTTTCCAGCCTCCCACACAGATTGATTACCTCTCAAGCTGATGCTCTCTGTTCTCCCTTGACTTACTGCCTTATCTGGCTCTGTAACACTTGTACATTTTTAGTTACCTCTGTTTGTACACATGGGCCAAATTTATCCTTGGTTTACTGCCAAAGAGTTACATCAAGTATAAATTTGACCCTCTCAATCTTCCTTACTGCTTCTGTACTGAGGTTTCTAAGCACAGATGAAGACTGGGTCCCCATGATGAAGGAAGTATTTATAGCGTAGGGTCTGACCCTGCACACGGAGAGAAACACCAGGCCTCTATTCAAAGCTCCTTCTTTGTAAGTGCAAGCACATGATTTTAAGTCTGTGTCAGACTTCCTCCCTCTCTGTCCCTTCATTGCTACTTTTTATAACACTGACAGTGAAAAAGGTATCAAAAGCCCCTCCCAGGCTAATGAACATATTCTGTGTAGCATGTTTTCCTACACGAGATCTGTCCTAAACAAACATCTTCACACAAAAAAATTAAACCTATATGTAGAACAACTTGTGAGAATCTCAGTAATCACTCTATTTAAACTTATCACTGCAAATCATGATCCTTTGAAATTCTGATTATTTCATCCTATGCCACAGAGTCCAACCCTTACATATATGTTATCCATTATGCAAACAGAAAACCATAATTTCAGTATTCTTATTCTTTTAACATACCATTTTAGTTCCTTTTATTTGTTGTAATATATTTTTAAATTTTTATTAAAAAAGGATGAAAATGATGATTCATTGCTTAAAAACCACATAATTAAGAAACTCAGTTAAAATTGCTCATTTTAAAGTGATTTACTTAAAAAAGAGGGAAGAGAACCAAGTGAAACAGACATTTCTTATGTTTTAAATATCTTAATAATTTTCAATAATTTTATTTCAATAAAACTATTGTGCTGTGATATTTAACATTGGAGAATTTTCTGCCATCTTTACTGTTGTTGTAAAGTTTGTAATTTGCTATCTGTGATGTGCATTTATCTACAACTATCCTCCTATCACATTACTTTCACAAATGTGTATTGTTATTTAAGATGATATCTAATTTATAAATGTACCCTGAGACATTTCAGTAGGAGCCCTCAGTTAAAATCCTAGTGTTAGGGATCCTTAATCTCTTGTACCTGCTGAGGTCATATACAAGTACTGAGAATTACAAAGTCATGAAGACAGAGGATAAGGTGAAAGTACTCATTCATCAAATCTCATGATGATAGAACTAGGGGGCAATTTATGAAACCAGTAGAAGACCAATTCAAAGCGGATAAAATAGTTCTTTGTACAGCAGTCTGTGAATTTCTGGAACTTGAAGGTTCAGAAAGAGTTTGGACTAATTAAGCAGATCCTTAAAAGGACAACAGAAGGACTAAACAGTGCTATCTTGCTTAATATTTAGAAAACTGGGGAATTAGGAGAGGAATGGCCCTCAGCAGTGGTGAGGCTCACATGCTTTCTCAAAGTAACATCTCGTACTATCATCAGACTGAATACTGGGCTAGAAGGTTCACAGGGTGTTTTTCTTTATGAACATGACACTCCAGGATCTTTTCTGCATTCTACATCCACCCTCAGCTACAGCCTGTGACATCAGTTTCAGGGAAGCCCAACATTAATCTTTCTGTCTAGCCTTGCTTGCAGTGCCAGTTAGTCTAAGAGAGCAACCTGCAATAGATTGTCCTGTTTGAGACTGATCACTTCACAGCATCTTGGAAGCATTAGGGTTGCATGGTGACAAATGAGAGCCAAACATGAACTGTCACATCTGCAAGAGCTTGCATGTTTAGGTATGTTCTGAGGACTAATTTCAAACTGCCTCCAATTCCATGTGGTCTTCTCAAAGCCTTAACCTTTTGTGAATGTAGTGCCATTTTGAATACTAAACACATTTCAGCTACAGATTTATATCTCCAGAAAAACACAGAGATTGACACTGGCTGATGTTTACTCACACAAGCTTATATCATGCTAGAGACAATTTCTGCTGGAGAAGATAAAGCTCTGTACTTTTCACTCCACTCTTTGCCCACAGGTTGCTACAGTTACACAGCTGAGCACACAGCATTTGGTGTGTCTAGCTACTATATTCTGTGCGTACCTCCAAAGCTGATTTGAAGCCTTCTTTGCGACCTTGTGATCTTGAGCTGTCCGTATGCCACCGAGTCCTCCAGCATAAGTTTGAAGAGGAGAATGTCCCCAGGGAATAGCTGAGGACTGTGCCAGGTTCTAGCGACACTTCAGCAGTGCCCTGTTTCTCCTGGGAGTGATATAGAAACCCCTGTCACAGCTTACACAGAGGTGTCTTCTGTGACTACTCAGCAAGTGTCACATCCAAGTAACACACAACTCTTGGGTTATAATGTAGCATAAATGATAGAATATAATTTATTTTTGAAATGCAATTATTTTTATATGCAGAAACTATTGTAGTCTTTGTTAACAGAAGTAACACTATTTACTCAGTTTTGCTTTCATAGTACAGAAAAATGCTACTCAATTTGAAGACGTCTAAAACATGTAGCAACAATTTTAAAATGAGATGTACTTATTAATAAATTTCTTATGTAGTTTTGCCTTCAATATTTCATCTATTTTCCTTGAACTTTCCCTGTCTTTGGGGAAGACTGGCAAAAATGGACAAACACAGTGATTTTTTTTTTTTCTGGTTGCACATCTTCCTCTGCACACATTTGCACATGGATTTCCAGCTAATAACAAATTACTTCATTCAACTTTCTTGTAGTGCAAAAGAATTAGTAAAAGAATGTCATCAGTCCACCAATAAACTAGCAGATATTATACAGTAAATTAATTCAGTTGTTCCATGCAGTTGCTTTGTCTCTGAATAGGATAGAAAGGTAACAACATTAAGAAATACCAAGAGAAGCACAGTAAAAGTTGTAAAAAATAAGTATGACCGTTTTAATTAGCTTGTACAATATAACATTGAGAACAGCTTATATAATGCCAATATTTTTTAAAATGTGGAGACTTTTTCATTATCTTACTATGGTGTTCACTGTGATGCATTATACCCCTTCTCATTTGTTTTTCCTAAAGTAACAAATATAAAACAATTTTCTCACAGTAATTATAAATATCACACTTTATATAAAGTATATATATATATATGGTTACTTTGGGATTTGCATATATTTTCTGGCATTTAAGGTAAAATTGGAAAATTAGTTTACGCATGGGTGAAAAATCTGACTTTAAGAAATTTACATAATGTACTGCAATCATTGAGAAACTTATGTTCTCTGATTAACAGACATAACAGGCATAAAGTAGAAAACACCTTTTAAAAACATCTCTAATCACACTGTGAAATAATCTAATGAGAATTTTGTGCACTCATGATGTGAAAACACACAAGTGATGATTCCTTACTTTCTCTAGGAGATTTATTCTCACTTCCCTGGCAGAAGACTTTCTTCATATTTATCTTGCATTTCTCCTTTTAAAAAACATTATTTTATTCCACCACTGTATAACTTGATTTGTTGTACTATATGCTTTCAATTATACTTCAAATCATTTTTATCAGCTTTATACTTCAAATCCTTTTTATCAGCTGTGAAAACCTGACTTTTATGGTGTTTGTGAAATCTCTTGTTTCCTAGAGCAGTTAGGGAGCTAACAACAACCAAAAAAGTCTAGATGAGAAACAGAACTTATTGAAAGCACTACATTCTGGTACACAGTGTAATAAATTATATATTACATATACTACTGGTACAGTAGTATATATGGAATGTGGCCTGCAAAGAAGGAAAGCAGTTTGGAGATTTAATATCTAGAAAGCTAATGGTTTTCCATATTTAAGTGCAATTTGGCTGTTATTTTCTAGACAGGTGTGATTTTCATTTGTTTTTAAAGCAAATTAATGAAGATATTACATGGATATATCAGTAACTACATAAGAAACACAAGACCTGAAACCTTGAATATTTTACAGGTTTCTTTCTTTTTTTTCAGCAGGGAATCAGGAATGTAATATTTTTTGTTATAATCCTTCTTGTTGACAGATAAGGTTCTCAGAAGTCTTGTCATTAAGCACTTGGCATTTACATCACGCTTCACAAATGAGGTCTGTCCAACTCTCCCATTCTTAGAGCAAAGAATTGGAACACCGGGGTGCAGAGTTTTGCCTGTGATTAGGGAGCCTCCCAGGTCTCTGACCATATAATTAAGTGAGCTTTCTACTCCTGGCCTAATGCTTCATCACTGGAGAAGAATATTTGTAACATAGAAAAAGTGTACAGAAATATAATAATCATTAATAGATCCTTGATCCGGAGAACAGAGCTCCGACATGAAGAATTTTCACCATGTTGATGTCCTTCCTGGGATGTCCTGTAGCTGATCACTGAAGAATAGATGGGAGAGCAGTTTGCCATGACATGGGGCTTGCTTTGTTGTTGCTTGCTATTTTCTTGTCAAACATATTATGTGGTTACGAAACTAGTCTGTGTCTTCAAAGGCAAAAAAATATTTTACAAATTTTCTCCCAACATAAAAGCCAGACTTCCTACTGTCAACATGTCAACAGGGTATCCCATTTAAAATGCTAGGGAGTTGAGGTCTGCCTCTGGGAGTAAAATAGGCCTAAACCTGTTTTCTGTAATCGCCTTAGCCTCTCTACAGGTTGAGTGAATATAGTATTTCATTTGCATACTGTGGATATTATCTAAACTTGGGCTCAAGTGGGTGACCTGTGCAATGGCTTGGACCTTGGTCCAAGAATATTTAATAAACTCCTGAATTAGTCATAGTCCCCTCTCCAGATATGTATCGTATTGTGATATTTCTCACAGAACCCACATTATTGCCTGGTATAACGTGAACACCAATGATATTAAAAAGATGAGTACTGAAGGCTGCCTGCCAGCCATTCAAATTTATTTGTTTTCCTCTGTACAGCACACACAGTTTGGGAGTGTTTTTTCAACTCATGCAAGAAAAGGATTTTGTCAGTTGTGTTCTTTTATGTACAAGTTTTCCATGGTATAGTCTCTCTTATATAAGAAAGGCAGCTAGCAGTTTATTTCCAAAAAAGTGAACTTACACTTATTTTGTGTGAAATGCTTTGGAAGAGTACAATGGAATCCCCCATAACCAAATGAGTTGTTTTCTTAAAGCCTGCATGAAAAGAACTACAGAGATTAAAATGATCAGTGCTGCTGCATTAAATATTATCAGTCCTGAACCTCTGAATAACAGTGAGCCTTATCTGGAATTCACATTCAAGCCTGTGTGACAGGAAGTTTTACACTGAGAATTGATGGTACCAGAAATCCCATGAATAATCACCATTAGATATTGACTAAACACTTAGGTTCTTTTGAAATCAATTTGTCCAGGGAGATTGATATATCCCTGGGCCACATTTAAACCAAATATAAAAAATTGGCCTCCATCTGGTTTTGTACATAAGCTAAAATCAAATCAAGAGGAGGGGATGAAGAATTTCTAAAAAATCCTGAGATGAGAGGCAAGGGTTTGATTAGTTTCATCAGCTTTTCATAGCCCAGCCAAAAATTTCTGGGGCTAAATCTAAACAGTAACAGTTTGAGTGCAACTTTCTTTTTAACGTATGAAATATTTCAGGTGCAATTAATTTTGTTTGCAATTATTCTAACTGAGGTATCAAAGATTCTCATATGTGAATATCATGATATGATCAGGAGCCTTAAATGATGTATTTTGATGCTCCTCCCTTATATGCACATCTACATATACTCAACTCTGTTTATCTCCCTGTCCTTTGAAAATCTAATATCTGAGATTTCTGTGGACTTCTGGGTCGCTCAGAAAGCCATGGTCTGAGCCATAGTTACAGGCCCAGCACTCTGCAGAAGCAGAATCTGTAAGACAGAACCAGCAGAAATACCTGTGAAATGGTGAAAACATCAGAAAATTACAGGTAGCAGGGAGCATTTCAGGGAAGAAGAGACCAAAGGTTCAAAGGCACAAGGTCTTATTAACTCATACAGAAACACCCAGAGAAGAGGAAGGGGGGGAATCTGTGGAGACCCAAGTAGCATATATCTAAAAAGAAATCTTCAGACTTTCTCCAAATATTTTAAATTTTGGACACATCTGTAAGCCTCCTGCTGGTAAGAGTGACATCTTCATATTAATTCAAATTAATTTGCGTTTGTGAAGAACAGCTAATAAGCTGATGATTAGTCCAAATACTAAAACATAGGTGCAGTTCTGGGTGCGTTAATTCCTTGAGCCCCACTGAACCCCTACAGCATGGCCTCAGACCAGACTGAGGGCGCTGGCTGGGGCTGCTGTGGAACAGGGGGAAGGTGAGCCCCTGTTTGGGCTGGTCAGGGTGGGGAAAGCTCAGTGGAGACTTCTGGACCCTGCTGAGAGGGTACCAGGGAGCCAGAAGGAGCTCAGCAGGAATCCAGTCTTCCAGGAGGGGTTTTTCTCCACTCAGACTGCCCCTGGACATCTGACTTTACTGCCCTTCAGGTAAGCAATGTTCTTCCTTTCATGTTCTGCTAAAACTTCTGCATGCTGTGCAGTGGCCTAGGGATCCTCATGTATTACTTCACTGCCCAGACTGGTCACTACCTCCCACAAAACCATAAGAATAATACGACTGCTTTGCTTCCTCACTTAGCTGTAGAAAGCTTTTCAGCAGTGGCACAGAAAATGGCAAGAAGAGAGTTGGATGATCTATCCAGGGTAAATGCTGTTATACTTACATTTCCTGTTGGCTACCTGCAGTAGGGAGATGCTAAGCAATGTGTGGATATTGTGATTCCACAAGGTAGATGAGTCCAGTGTGCCTGGCACCAGATATAGGTGGGGGATGAAATAGGCTGAGCTTGGACAGTCTTCTGCTGCTGCCACACACTATCCTGACCGTGAGGCATCAGACATCACTTGTTTACATTTTGTTCTGTCCCTACACCAAGGTAGGGATTCTGCTTCTCCTTATCCCTAATGACTAAAATGATTACAAAGAGGCTGTGAGGCTATGCAGGGCAGAAATCAGGAGGTCTAAAGCCCGTCTAGAAATTAATCTGGCTTCAGCAGTCAAGAACAACAAGAAATGTTTCTGTAAGTATGTCAACAGCAAAAGAAAGACCAGGGAGAGTTTCCATCCCCTACTAAAGACAAGAGGAAACATGGTTACAAGTGATGAAGAAAAGGCTGAGGTGCTTAATGCCTTCTTTGCCTCCGTCTTTAATAGCAAGACCAGTTGTACTGAGGGAATCCAGCCTCCGCAGCCAGAAGACAGAGACTGAGAGAACGAACCCCCCAGCAATCCAGGAGACAGTCAGTGACCTGCTGCATCACACAGACACACACAAGTCCATGGGACTGGATGGGATACACCCGAGGGTGCTGAAGGAGCTGGCTGGGGTGATCGCCAAGCCACTTTCCATCATCCTGGCTGACCAGGGAGGTCCCGACAGATTGGAAATAGGCCAAAGTGTTGCCCATATATAGGAAGGGTGGGAAGGATGATCCAGAATTTACAGGCCTGTCAGCTTGACTTCAGTGCCCGGGAAGCTGATGGAGCCGCTCATCCTGAGTAGCATCACACAACACATGCGGAACAACCAGATGCTCAGGCCCAGTCAGCATCGGTTTATGAAAGGCAGGTCCTGCTTGACAAACCTGATCTCCATCTACAACAGGGTGACCTGTTTATTGGATGAGGCAAAGGCTGTGGATGTTGTTTACCTTGACTTCAGTAAAGCCTTTGACACCGTTTCCCACAGCATTCTCCTGGCAAAAATGGCTGCTCGTGGCTTGGATGGGCACAGGCTTTGCTGGGTAAAACACTGTCTGGATGGCCGGGCCCAAAGAGTTGTGGTGAACGGAGTTAAATCCGGTTGGCAGCTGATCACGAGTGGTGTCCCCCAGGGCTCGATTTTGGGGCCACTCCTGTTTAACATCTTTATTGATGATCTAGACGAGGGGATCGAGTGCACCCTCAGTCAGTGTGCAGATGACACCCAGTTGGGTGGGAGTGTTGATGTGCTCGAGGGTGGGGAGGCTCTGCAGAGAGACCTGGACAGGCTGGAGCCACGGGCTGAGGCCAGCTGTAGGAGTTTCACTAAGGCCAAATGCCGGGGGCTGCCCTTGGGCCACAACAACCCCCAGCAGCGCTACAGGCTTGGGGAGGAGTGGCTGAAGAGCTGCCAGTCAGAGAGGGACCTGGGGGTGTTGATTGACAGCTGGCTGAACAGGAGCCAGCAGTGTGCCCAGGTGGCCAAGAAGGCCAATGGCATCCTGGCTTGTGTCAGCAATAGCGTGGCCAGCAGGGACAGGGAAGGGATCTTGCCCCTGTACTCGGCACTGGGGAGGCCGCCCCTCGATTCCTGTGTTCAGTTTTGGGCCCCTCACTACAAAAAGGACATTGAATGACTCGAGCGTGTCCAGAGAAGGGCAACGGAGCTGGTGCAGGGTCTGGAGCACAGGTCGTACGGGGAGCGGCTGAGGGAACTGGGGGGGTTTAGTCTGGAGAAGAGGAGGCTGAGGGGAGACCTCATCGCCCTCTACAGCTCCCTGAAAGGAGGGTGCAGAGAGCTGGGGATGAGTCTCTTTAACCAAGTAATAAATTATAGGACAAGAGGGGATGGCCTCAAGTTGCACCAGGGAAGGTTTAGACTGGATATTAGGAAGCATTTCTGTACAGAAGGGGTTGTTAGGCATTGGAATGGGCTGCCCAGGGCAGTGGTGGAATCCCCATCCCTGGAGATGTTTAAGAGTCAGGTCGACATAGCACTGAGTGATATGGTGTAGTTGGGAACTGTCAGTGTTAGGTTAATGGTTGGACTGGGTGATCTTCAGGGTCTTTTCCAATCTAGATAGATGATTATGTGATTCTGTGTTTATCACCCTTGGCAGAGTGCATCATTCTACACCAGAACCCCTCCCAAAGGACTGCAGCTGAGATTTCTCAGCTTCCGTCTTGGTTTCACCGCTTCCTTCTCAGTCCAGAAAGCCCCACCAGTTACAGCTCGTCAGACATAGACAGGTGGAGCAGAAGAGACGGAATATCACTGCCTATGAAGGATTTGCCCATGACATGCATTTGTATGGAAGAAATATCAGAGACTTGCATTTTTAACCCCTCAACATTGAGAGAGGAGAGCTTTCCTAAGGGAGAAGTGCTGGTCCTTTTTTCCACGTCCACACAGGGCAAATCATGAGACTCTGTAACATCTGTAAACTGTTTTTTAATGTAGGGAAGTAGAAAACCATGAAGTTATATATATTTTCCCTGTTGCAGAAGTAGGCAATTGGAAAAGAGAAAACAACAACAACAACAACAACAACAACAAAGTGTCCTGTGTTAATTAAAGTTTGTTAAAGATACTAAAGTAGAGAAGGTATGAAAAAAAATAATGTCATGTTTGCAGTTTTAAACCCAGATCAATGTCTAGTGTCACCTTAAAAATTTTAGAATACATTAGTACTGGTTTAAAAAGCTAATGTTATAAATAAGAGGAATAATATGCTTAGGGAAGAATATAGGAGACTTTAAAATCCAAGTGTCATGTACAAGACAAGCGCATTTCGTATTTAGCATTCTATTCAGCCTTTATCACTTCTGGCTGAAAAGTATATACTAGTAGTTGGTAGAATCCCAAAGTAGGAATAATAAAGAACAAAATATTCCACCAAAAAAAGGAAAGAGATCTCTCCCTTGGGGGAAATATTAATAAAAGAAAGGCCAAAGTTGTATACTAAAATGATGAGCAGTGGCAAGGCACTCAAGAAGTATTGTTTGACCTTTCTTATAAATGTAAGAGTAATGAATCAATTAAATAAACCCGTCATTCCAAGGTAAGACAAGGAAATAGTAATCTCTCAGCAAAATGAGTCAGGAGAACTTGTTACGTTCTGCTAATATATAAATGCCATTGAGCTGAATGAAATGCTCTGTTTAAGCATTGAAAACTGCTTATTGCACTTTTCTTCTAAAACGTTTGAAATTTCTACAGTAAGAGGCTTTTCACAAGATAGATTACCAGTCTGATCTGATGTGGTAATGTACATATGTGTATTATGGTATTCTGGGGTGTTTTAGGAACTATATGGTCTGAAAGTTAAAAACTTCATGGATGTGTCTAGGTGTTGCCAAGGGACAGCTGACTCAAGGGTTTAACCTTTAGCCAGCTCACTATGTAACTCTGTTTGTGCTCTCCCATGTTCATTCCTGGTGAACTTCATAGGTAAGAGTTCAATAGGTAAGTCTGAGTTTATAGCTAGCAGCACCAAATTATGAGTGATAGGGGCATTTTTGTATGCTCCTAGCATGGGTACAGTGTAACTAATCAAAAGTACAGAAGTGGCACAAATATTTAAGAGATGTTTTATTTTAAATACGTGTAAGAAGACAGTTGCACAGCTGTGAGTCTTTCTGATGCTACCAGGTGGTTATGTCTTTCCTCTTCTGGTAACTCCACAGCAGAAACATGGAAATGAACTGCACCCACAAAACCACGTGAGCAAAAGACTTGTAAAGTGAATAGGAAGTAGGTCAAATGCAGTTGAACAAAACAGTTTTGCAGGGTTCAGATGTTCATGACAAAGATACATGGAACAAAGATGGAGGACGCCAGTGCATCAGTTGCATACATTTGTTACTTTCTACTCAATTACCCGTGCCCCAGGTAGTCACATAGGAATATCCACATCACTCTGCACATCCTCTATCTAGATATCAGTGGATCTGCCAAGTGATAAACCACTGGTTTTGGTGTGTTTGTGTAGCCAAACAAAGAGTTTTGGCAGAAAGATGGCAATACTGTGAGACAACCTGAGATGGCAAGGCCTGAGAGTCAGGCTGGTGAGAAAGGAATGTCGACACAAATAGCACCTTTAAGCTGACCAAATTCCTTAGACTTTAAACCTAACACAGATCCTGCAGCTTTCCTCTTTACCTGGGTACAAAATTCAAGTTGTTACTGATGTTTGCAAAAGGGCCACAACATATTTGTCTCTTCAAAACCTCTCATTTCCCTGTATTTGCCTTCACTAATGTGTGGTAAATGTGGCATGGTAAAAGCACATAGAGCCTATAAAATATACTTCCTTTTCAGCCTGCACTTTTGTACTCTATGGAGGATTTAGGCCTTATCACCCACTCACTGAAGTCACACGTGAATGCACAGCAGAGATTTGTCATTCAGTTAACCATTAACTGAAAATCCTTGTGAACCTGGACACCAAAATTTGTGGCTTTTACAGCTTAGTCATCATCCACCTTAAAGGAAGTGAGGGGGACCTATAAATCACTCCAATTAATCACCCCCTCCCCTAAAAAATGTAGTCAAAGCACTTCAGAAATAAAACCATATGGCACAATCATGTCAGATCTGTTTACATAAGCTGTTCCTAGAAACAGCAGTAGTGTAATACTAGATTTCCATATACTGAATCAATATTTGAGCATTTGAGACCAGATGTTTTATAAGATGCCATTAAGTGAGCAGAGCACATTAGCAGGTTCAAAACAGACTGTGGAAGGTTCCTCAGACCCTGTGCCGCCACTTGCATTCCTCAGTCTCACAGCACCAACATGCACTCTCCAAGTCCTCTTGATTGAATTCAGCAGACCCAAACAGATTGTGACTATGGTGCCTTGTTTTTCCTTGAAGGGTTTTATACGTTTAGGACCAGTAATATCAAACTAACGAACTGCTTGTTTATTTGTGTAACAGTTACTGGTAGATGTGCACATTGGGTTACACAGGCTTTCTGAAGTTGCAGTTATGCATTGTATTGTTTCTAGGTTGCAATGTGGTGGCTTTAGCTGTACATTAATGAACACCTGCATGGTTGGTGACATTTGTCTGTCATTCTCCTTAAGAGAGAAAAGCATAGACTGGGCAGTCTGGCTTACCATGCAGTTTGTGCAATCATACATATGGGGTTTAATATACAATGTATAAAGTTTTACTGCATTCTTATCACTTGGTGTTTAGCTTTGGCAAGAAAATATCAGATACGCAGTCAAAATTGTATGTAAATTATTCTGTGTGTTGTAACTCCATGGTGTCATATTGTATATGACAGCATGTATTTTTACCTTATTCAGCATTTTAAGCCACTATCTGAAAAACAGAATGTTTTACAGTCTATTGAGAATTTTATATCTTCCTAAAATATGGTGCCTTATATGAATAAAATTCAAGTTACCTATATCCTTTCCCTGTGCAGTGGGCTGGATTCATTCAGAGAGAGCAAATGTTAACACTTTCAATTATTTTTCTCAGGGAGAAGCAAACATAATGTCTACCGGGAAGACTTTGAAGCTCTCAGGCTGCTGAGATGATGGATGACATAAGTATATGTTTCTGCTTTGTTTTTTCCCACTCTCCATTGCCTACTCCCAAGTCAGCTGTAGCCTGTTACTTGAAGAAAAATATTGGAGCCTCTTGTTGTTCAGGTAGATTTGTTGCTTCCAACCTGTTTGATGATATAACGTGTAAGTGCTCTGTATTACTAATAAATTTATTAGTGATAATAATAGTAAATTATTAATCTGTAATTAATTAAACAAATTATCACCATGTTTATGACAACTTTCTTATGTGAACAGAGATTTCTTCTGGAAGACATTTATTTCCAGTGGTCAGAATATGGATTTGAAAGGACAGTAACTCTAATTTTGGTTTGTTTTATTTTTGATGAATCATTTGAAGAGTGGATGCAAAGACTGAAAAAGAAAATGACTTGTTGTACCTGTAAAAGTATGATCAGATGTCTTTTTAGACTTTATATTTCAAGAAAATACCCTTCACCTTCAATCTTAGATGGACACTGAGGTTAAACCTGATTTTCTGCTTTGCATAGTAATCAGTTTAAAAAGTTTGACAGACCACTCTAATGCTTCAATGACACCTTTCTGAGACCTGAATGCTTTCTAGCATTCTTCCCCATAACACTAATGCAAAACTAATTCCACCTTTGGAAAATTCTACAATAAAATAAATGGCATAGGGGCTTTTGGTGGCACATACAGTGCTCTGCAGTTCACAGCCAGCAATCTGAGGACAAAGTTAACACCAGTAAGATCATTTTATTAAATCAGAATAAGACCTAGTACATGTGGGATCCAACGACATGCATTTTTACAAAGTAATTTCCTAAAGTTGAACTGCAATCAATGCTTCTTTGCTATTTCTTTTCTCCGTGGAGAAAACATTATTTATCACTGTATCTGGAAATGAAAGACTAAATAATGTTTCAGTTTTAGCCAGCTGGCACAATTTAGTAGGATGCTTTTCCTGCAGATTTACCATGATAAATATTTTTTTAATTTTGTGAGATACTAGAAACTTCTTCAGAAATCACTTAATGTTTCTTTCCTTTAGAGGTCTTTTAGGAGTGATGTTATAGCACTGAATAAAAATAAAACTTAATGCTCAATATTTAATATGGCACTCAGCTGTCACAACAATAATACTCTACAAGTATCAGATAATAAAACCAATGTGAGAACTGAGAAACTTGCTTTTCTGAAAAGGTGAAAATGTACAAGGAATGTGTCTATTCACCTTGATTTTGGTAGAACTTCAAAATTTATTTCAGTAAATATTACAGCTTTTGAGAAAAAACATCACGTTTTCATGAAAATATAATGTCATTTCAATTCATTTCAATTCAGTTGCCGTTTCAGGGAGACCTTATACAGTCCTCAGTAAAGAAACCACAACTTGTGTGTATTATCACTTTCTATTCCAGATTCTTGATGGAAATATTGCTGGGATAGAAACTAAATATCAATAATATTGTAGGAATAGATAGTTATCACAGAATCATCTAGGTTGGAAAAGACTTTGAAGATCATCCAGTCCAACCATTAGCATAACACTGACAGTTCCCAACTACACCAGATCCCTCAGCATTATGTCAGTGCAACTCTTCAACACCTCCAGGGCTGAGGAATCAACACCCATCCTGGGCAGCCCATTCCAACGCCCAACAACCCGTTCTGTACAGAAATGCTTCCTAATATCCAGTCTAAACCTTCCCTGGTGCAACTTGAGGCCATTCCCTCTTGTCCTATAATTTATTACTTGGTTAAAGAGACTCATCCCCAGCTCTCTGCACCCTCCTTTCAGGGAGCTGTAGAGGGCGATGAGGTCTCCCCTCAGCCTCCTCTTCTCCAGACTAAACCCCCCCAGTTCCCTCAGCCGCTCCCCGTACGACCTGTGCTCCAGACCCTGCACCAGCTCCGTTGCCCTTCTCTGGACACGCTCGAGTCATTCAATGTCCTTTTTGTAGTGAGGGGCCCAAAACTGAACACAGGAATCGAGGGGCGGCCTCCCCAGTGCCGAGTACAGGGGCAAGATCCCTTCCCTGTCCCTGCTGGCCACGCTATTGCTGACACAAGCCAGGATGCCATTGGCCTTCTTGGCCACCTGGGCACACTGCTGGCTCCTGTTCAGCCAGCTGTCAATCAACACCCCCAGGTCCCTCTCTGACTGGCAGCTCTCCAGCCACTCCTCCCCAAGCCTGTAGCGCTGCTGGGGGTTGTTGTGGCCCAAGGGCAGCCCCCGGCATTTGGCCTTAGTGAAACTCCTACAGCTGGCCTCAGCCCGTGGCTCCAGCCTGTCCAGGTCTCTCTGCAGAGCCTCCCCACCCTCGAGCACATCAACACTCCCACCCAACTGGGTGTCATCTGCACACTGACTGAGGGTGCACTCGATCCCCTCGTCTAGATCATCAATAAAGATGTTAAACAGGAGTGGCCCCAAAATCGAGCCCTGGGGGACACCACTCGTGATCAGCTGCCAACCGGATTTAACTCCGTTCACCACAACTCTTTGGGCCCGGCCATCCAGACAGTGTTTTACCCAGCAAAGCCTGTGCCCATCCAAGCCACGAGCAGCCATTTTTGCCAGGAGAATGCTGTGGGAAACGGTGTCAAAGGCTTTACTGAAGTCAAGGTAAACAACATCCACAGCCTTTGCCTCATCCAATAAACAGGTCACCCTGTTGTAGATGGAGATCAGGTTTGTCAAGCAGGACCTGCCTTTCATAAACCGATGCTGACTGGGCCTGAGCATCTGGTTGTTCCGCATGTGTTGTGTGATGCTACTCAGGATGAGCGGCTCCATCAGCTTCCCGGGCACTGAAGTCAAGCTGACAGGCCTGTAAATTCTGGATCATCCTTCCCACCCTTCCTATATATGGGCAACACTTTGGCCTATTTCCAATCTGTCGGGACCTCCCTGGTCAGCCAGGATGATGGAAAGTGGCTTGGCGATCACCCCAGCCAGCTCCTTCAGCACCCTCGGGTGTATCCCATCCAGTCCCATGGACTTGTGTGTGTCTGTGTGATGCAGCAGGTCACTGACTGTCTCCTGGATTGCTGGGGGGTTCGTTCTCTCAGTCTCTGTCTTCTGGCTGCGGAGGCTGGATTCCCTCAGTACAACTGGTCTTGCTATTAAAGACGGAGGCAAAGAAGGCATTAAGCACCTCAGCCTTTTCTTCATCACTTGTAACCATGTTTCCTCTTGTCTTTAGTAGGGGATGGAAGCTCTCCCTGGTCTTTCTTTTGCTGTTGACATACTTATAGAAACATTTCTTGTTGTCCTTGACTGCTGAAGCCTGATTAATTTCCAGCTGGTCTTTAGATCTTCTGATTTTCACCCTGCATAGCCTCACAGCCTCTTTGTAATCACTGTGAGTGGCTAGCCCCTTGTGTTGGTTTAAGCCCTGCCAGGACCAGAGACCACGTTGCCGTTGTCCCTCCCCCATCCTCGGACACAAGTAGTGCACAAACCCCAGGTTGAAATAACAAGAAATTTATTTCAACAGTGTAATAAGCAATCTGAACAACAACAGTAGCAATGATAACAACAGTAAAGAGTAGCAACTGTGAACAAGACAAAATATATACAGAGAAATATTGCAATGGTTACAGACAGCCCTGTGCTCCCCGAGACTAAAGCCACAAAGGAAAAAGTTCCCGCGCTGCCGTGCCTGGACCTGACATCAGCATGGTATGAATAACCCGCCTGGAGATCCCTTCCCCCTCTCTGATGGGGAAAACTTAACCCTATCCTAGCTGAACCAGGACACCCCTTCTTCCAAAGGCTGTAAACTCTCCTTTTCTCCCTGAGCTGCAGCCAAAGCTCCCTGTTCAGCCAGGGTGGTCTTCTCTGCTGCCAGCTTCTCTTACAGCACCTGGGGACAGCCTGCTCCTGAGCCATTAAGACTTTCTTCTTAAAGAGTGCCCAGCCTTCCTGGACCCCTATACCCTTCAGGATCATCTCCCAAGGGATCCTGTCAAGCAGGTGCCTAAACAAGACAAAGTCTGACCTTTGAAAGTCCAGGATGGCTGTTCTGCTGTCCCCTCTCCTGGTGTCTCTAAGAATAGAGAACTCTATTATTTCATGATCACTGTGCCCTAGTCAGCCTCCAACCACCACATCATCCACCAGCCCTTCTCTGTTCACAAAGCTCATTTATGCAGACATCATTAGAAACAAGACCTTTTTTATGGCTCTGCACAAGGTATATAGCAGCATGATTACTGTGGCTATTAACAGAAAATATATTCTCTGATCAGCCAACGCAGAACCGTCAACAGAATGAACAACTCTTTCATTTGCTGACATTTTACATTACTCTAATAAATCTGAAATTATATATTCAGAATTCTTTTAATAATTATAAAGAAGACATATAATTTCAAGTCAGTTGAATTTTTAGGCAATTTTAATATAGATAATTTATTCTCGTAGTCTCTTCTATGACCAAAAATTAAGCATGATGCACCAAATCTACTCTTCTTAAAACTAAGACAGTCCCTCACAGGGGTTCTACAACCACACTCCATCTTGGAAGGCCTGATTCAGAATGAACCTATGTTTTAACAAAGAAACAGGATGTAAGGAACCTGGACCAGACCCTATTTAAGACATCACTTCCAAAATGGAAGAGTACAGATATATTCTGATCACTTAAACATGGTGGTTAAAAGTCACTTTAAATTCTAAACTGACAAAAATGGCATTATCTATTAAAAGTTTTGTGAACTGGTAGTCCCAATTATCTTGAAAGGCAATGTCTAAAGATCAGAAATATGAGACACAAACTCAAATTTAAAAATCTTGTAAATGGAATTTATTTTAAATTCTAGCACCTTCACGAGTTAAAAAGCACATTTCACCATGGGAACAAACCAGGATTTTCAATGGAGAAGTCTAGTTTTATGTGGGCACTGTAACTTCTCCCAGTTTATTAATGATATATTTCAACGAGACCTTATTAGAAGTTGATACTGCTGTTAATGTGATATAATGTGAGGCTGAGTAAGGTAAATGTCAGTAATTAGCATAGAACCATTGAGTAACTCCTTGACTGGTCATTTCAAATTTTTTCACCAATACTGAATTCTTTCATGTACACACAGATATGCATGCAAATGTTTGCCTGCACATGTAAAACACCATTTTAAACATACTTTCTGCTTAGGCACATTTTTTAAGGCAAAAAAGCTGAAGATGCTTGTGTTCATTTGCAGAAAGCTTTTGTGCTTTAATGATGCATTTTTATATCATGTAGCAATTTAAGCATGACTGGTACATATCAGTAACAATTAATCTGCAGCAATGTTTTGACCAAAATGTCACAGAATGAATGTTATTGAATCATGAGTTAAATTAGATATGAATAAAATAAAAGCACTTGCTGTGCTTATAGAAATCAAAAATGAGTACTCAAGAAAAATCAAAAATACTTTTAGGATAATTCTACTAAAGTGTGAGAATTGGAAAGAGAGATTTTAAAAAGATGACATCTAACAATTTCCCACAAGTATTTTAACTATCTGTAAAAGTAATTACTTCCTAACTTAAACTCAGTTAATAGTGCTCTGACTATGAATCAACGGCTCTTTTTGTCAGTAGCAAATACTGGTTCAAAACGTCATCCCAGTTAAAAAAAGATTAAAGCAAATCCTGTTTAAAAGTCAGAAGACTGCCTTGCTAGCAGAAGAACACAAAAAGCAATCAAACTTCTAATTGTTCCTGCCGTCATGTCCAAACCAATATCCTATACATATTGTGATTGTGCTCAGGAGTCAACATATCCAAAGTCTGTTGAGTTTTTAGTGATAGTACTTGGACTTTCATTTCTATACTGTCAGTATAGTCTGCTTAGCAGGGGACAGGTGGAAAAGCAGTTTCCTGACCATTCTTATTACTGTATAATACATTAACAGAATTATATTTTATCTTCTTGACAGGAAATATATCTTATATCCTGTCACAACTTCACCTTATTAAGCTTTGAATGAGCCATATTTTTACTAAAATGTCTTTTAAGCAACTTCCATGCCTGCTTATTCTCCTTATGTTGGCAACAAAATCTCCTGGAAGTGATCCTGTCATTTCTTCCCTTTATTAGTAGTTTACTATTAAAATCCAGTGTAACACTGGAGCATACTGAAAGATGTTTTGAGATCCCTTACATATGTGATTCACAAATGAGAATGCATGACAGTTCATTCCATTTCATTGTCCTTGATATTAGTCTGGTCATGAACAAATATTTTCAAATCCATAAGAATTTAGCTGTTGAATTTCTTTTCATAGTCATAGAGTAATTAAGGTTGGAAGGGATCTCAAGTTGTCATTCCTTCAAGTTGTGTTCACCAAAGTTGGTTATGCTTAATCAGGAAAAAGAAAAAAAAAAAGTTACAGTCCATTTCAGAATTCACCCTTTGCCCTACTGTCTTTTACAGGCTCCAGTAAAAGCTTCAGTTCAGAGGGGAACTAAAAAGAGAATTTAAAAGATATAATTAAGCTGCTAATAATTACTCTAAAATGTTTATTGAACAAAACTCCTCATCTCTATCCAACAATATATTCCTGCTGCTCAGGCCAACAGGGTCATCTGAAAGTATAAAAAGATTTTTTCTTCATCTGTGGATTTGAAATTGATATCTTTTGTACCAGTAATTTTTTTTTTTTTTTACTTTCAAGAAATATAAAGACAAAATAAATACACAGATTGGAAGAAGGAGACACAGGTTTATATTTGAATGTGATTACTCACTTGGTGATCAACTGCTTGTCAGTTACTATCGACTTCCTTTCTAAAACTATAACCAGCAAAGAAGTGTTTTTGTTTGCTTTAAAGTACAATTGTAAAATAATAAGAGATTTTCTTTACCTATGACATTTTTTACTTTTTTTCTTCTCTCTTTTGTAATAATAGGAAAAGGTAATTTGCGCTTGTGTATTTCACAACAGGAGAAAGGAAAAAAAAAACCCAACACACCAACAGTGAAATCAGAAAGGAAGAATCCATGAAATAACTCTCCTGAAGTTTTAAACAATTGAAGCTCCAGTTTGCAGGAACTCTGGAGAATCCTTTGGCTAAAATAGGTAGGTAGGTACCTTGCACAAGAAAGAACAAAATTTCTTAAGAACACAACTACTAAAAAATTAATGATACCCAGGACGTTTACAGTAGGTAGTCTTGTTTCCAAAGACTTACCTCAAAATTAAACCCATGTGTTGCAGGTTTTTAATTTCACAGTCACCAGTGCTAACCAACATCGTGACCTGTATACAGACCATTAGGGAGACAACCAAGAGTGAGATGGCCCATTTTTTATACAATACTCAAAGCTGGAAGCTGGACCATGTATTTTTTTTCACTGGCTGTTTGGGGGTTTTTTGGTCTTTTTTTTTTGTTTGTTTGTTTGTTTGTTTGTTGCTTTTTAAGCAAAATTTGTCATGTTTGGAAATTCGTCTTGCTTGGACAGGTATAAAAAAAAGACTTTTTTTTTGCGAATGCTGCTGCCTCCCAGGTATCTCTCCTATATAAAGTGCTATAAAATTTTATATTCTGCATCAGTTGAGGCTTTTTGGAACATGCTAGACACATCTGTCTATGATTCTACCATTTGGGTAAGGAGTGAACTACTTTAACTTCTGGAGTGTTTTCCAACCTTATATTGTCATAAGTCTATTACATGAAGTCTATGCAAGTAGAATCAAAACCAATGTTTCTTGACCATGTGCTTGATAAATTACATGGAAACAGCATGTATGTTATCTTACAAAGAAAATATTTCTTCTCTATTTTGAGATGACAGTGAATTGAAAATTAAGAGTTGTAAAACCCTGCACTATTAAGAAAAGATGTCTCAAAACTGCTTCTACATCTAATGTTATTAGAATGATCTCTTTATTCCTCTGTCCTATTCTCACGACAATACATCATTTTAGGAAAGTAGGCAATTTTGTACACATCCTCATTTGTAGGAAGATCTGTGTTGGAGTCCTGGAATATCATAGTGGAAAATTTAATTTCAGAATTCACAAGTTTTGTTTTAAATATTACTGTATTCCCTTTTATAATTTTTTATTTTGTGTGTGTCGAGTTACACTAATGATCTGTGTTGCACAGGCTGTCTTATACTGAAAAGACAGGATATTTTGGGGTAGAAAACACATTTCCACCAATTTGAAGCAACAGCCATTCTGCTGATAAAAATAGTTTGATATGTTGCATTTTTATCTTGGTCTGGCCTGTAAGTAGTACTACCGTGGATTTAGTGAGGTTCTTTAGAATATTACAAGGCCTGACTGTAAATGTGTTTCAGCATCCAAAATTATTAATTTGAGATAGGAAGATGTTCAGGTGACTTTGGAAATAAAAAGGCAGGCATATATGGTCCTTTTGTGATATGTTCTGCAGTGAAATATGCCTTAAAGAAGAATATTTTGAGTAACACATACCAGGTTAATATATAGTTATTTTAAATAGTTATTTACTATATATATAGTATAAATTACACATAGTTACGTATATATATACAATGTATATAGTATATAATAGTACATATAGTATATATAGTATATAATGTATAACTATATTTAATATAGTTATTTATAGCCAAAGTTATGAGAGTGATTAGGGATATCTCTATGGATTAGATTATGGGCATACTCCTCAGCCTCTTAAACCCTGAGTTTTCTCTGGAAAAGTTTAGACAGTGGGAGAAAGTTATTGCAGGTAGCATGAATAATCAGAGGTACACAGGCTTGGAGTGAAAGTGGAAGTGAGAAGAATTCACAGTGTCTCTACACTTTTGAATCATCCTCTAAACATCCTTTTACTGTCCAAGTCACACTCTTAGTTAGGTGGAAGTCAGGGTTGATTTTTTTGTGCCAGATCTTAACAGGAGATCAAGATAAGGAAGCGTAGGCATTTGTGTCAGTATAGATAGTATGATTTTTATCAACTCTATTCTATTTGACTTCTCTGTTAAACAATCAACATTCCTTCAAGCAAAGCCTTATGTTGTAAAGAGATTAATTTTCTGGAAAAGTAACATTCAGAATAAGAATTGTTTCTCTCCTGAACTCCTTTCAAAACCTGTATAATTCCACTTCATCTTCAGTTGAGAATGCATTGTCTTTCACAATTGTCTTCAGGATAACGAACTAAAAGGACACATACAGCAGTGAAAAGATACTGATACTGAATCTTATACCATAACATCATTGTTTCTATAGTGTCCTGACCCACCAGACTTGAAAAAAAAAAAAGCTCTCCTGGCTCTTAGCTCTGATAATTATAATTTTCTTCACAACTGGTAGAAAAAGTCCCTGACTTGTTCCAGTTCTGAATATTAATTTATAATCACTGTTGGAAACAGATTACTGGGATTGATGAATCCATTATCTGAGAATGGATTTTCTTCATTTTAAAGGTCCTGCTCAGCCCAGGACTCAGAGTGAGCAGAAGCTACTGAAATTCAGTGTATGAACCTCTTATCTTTCACCTCTAAATTGCTAGGAACTGTGGTTTTTGTAAGTTATGACTTTGCCCAAAATAGTAAATATATTCATCTTAATTTCCTGTGATATTAAAATTTAAAAGGAAAAAAAAAAGTTTTATTTAACATATGTTACAATATTTTCTCTGTATCAATCTGATTGAACTTTTACAGAAATTCTTATATTGAGTCGTCTGAATGACATGGAAAACCTTATAGCCAAAAATACAAAATGGAGTAATTGCAATGATAAAGCTTCTGACAGTTTCCATTGTAAAAATGAAATGTTTCACCAAAATTTGAAGAAGTTACAAATCCCCAAACCAGACTTTTATTTCACCAAGTGTTATGTAATTGTCTCTTTAAACTTACTTCATCTAAATATGAGCAATGTTTTTGTCTATACTTGTCATTTAAGAAATCTTTCATTTATTAAATCTATTAGCAAGTATATTTCTGTCCTGTAAAAACCCTTTTTTCCCCCAATACCTACCATAACTTAATTCATATGAAATATCCTGGTTTCCTCTATTAAAAATGACTATTGTCTGTCTTAAAATACCTACTGTGGGTAGCAAGGGAAAATCATGCCCTTTGCATGCACAGATAACCCTATTTTTCTCATCTAAAATGGTACTAACTGCTCAATAGTGAGTGCTCCTAAGCAGCAGGCAATAGGTAGTATGATTTATTTCATTCTTCAGAACATAAACTTAGATTTCAAACATGTATTTATAAATTGGGACCAGAAGATCTTCAAAATATTGGTGATTTATTTTATCTGAAGCTACTATTTTGTCATGTCAGTAAGATACTTCCTGGTTTCAAAATCCTTTCCTGAAAATTTGGTTTAGCTATAAGAAATCATATTTGGTTAGTTATTCAGAGTATATTTATCCACAATTACATTCAATTAACTTCAGAGTTATTTATCCACAATTTTTAACCTTGTATACTAGTGCGCATGGTAGTCCAACAGGTAGGTCAGAATCAATGGGACAGGGTTTTTTCCTTTACAAGAACAAAATTCTTGTGTTCAAAACAATACTGATTTTTTCTTAATTGCTGAAATCTCTAATTTTGCAGAAAAGCAGTATGTTTTAAGCACCCCATGGTGCTTACAGAATGACTAGACAAGCCACTGGAGACATCCTGGGTAAGGTGGATCTGAATGATTTGGATCTATAGATATAGATATTGATCTCTGTATATCTCAAAAGGCATGAACATCTTTAATTTTGTATTTTTTAACTCTAAAATTAAGGCAAAAATCTAGTGAAAGACACTGAAGTGGGGTAACATGGATCATACAAAGTACATACAAAGTAACCTTGAAGTTCTGTAATCTTGACAGGAAAACTGTGCACAAAATATTAGTGGCTATTTATTTGCACAAAACCATTCTTAGCACTCACTAGAATTCTTTAAATGCAATCTTTAGAATTCTTTAGAAGTGAGAATACAGATTGCTGCTTGGAACAGCTCAGCTACTCATGGATGCCAAGTAATCTATGATGCATTGCACAGAGGCCTGGGACAACTCAGATATGACATCTATTGTAAAACTGCCAAAGTCAGTGCTCTTCTGCCAAAAGTGTCTTTGTAAATGTTTGCTATATGTTACAGCAACCTGAAGATGGTCAACTGACTAAGACCAATATGGAAAACAGTGAGTTAGAGGTATTACTTTTCTATTATCTACCAATGAGCATATTGAACTATGTTTAGACTGTTTTCTTCCTGCTTTACCATTCTTATTTTCCGCAGTATTTCTTTGTCTAGAAGGCTAAATATTGAACAAGTGAAAAAGAGAACAATTTCGCTGTACTTGTCAGAGCAAATATGACTTGTTTTATATATAGTCAGTTGAAGGTTAATGAAACTAAATTATTCTGGAGATGGAGATATTGCAGCGATCAGCAATATGGAAATGTCTATACAAATAATTAGACAGCATTATGCATAATTCACGGACATAGGCTACATTTACATTAGAGAGGACTTCAGTATCACGAGGATAGATATGGTCAAGAAATCTAAAAAGATAAATAGATATTTTGATAAATGACCAGTCCCGCCCTCTTCTGCTGGAACTCCTTGTGAACATGTTACAATTTCTGTGACAGAGCTTTTTATGCTTGGAATTCATTCTCTTGCTTTGGTGAAATGTGTTAACCCCAGAAATCACTTGCAAAGACAAAATCTATGTCTTCAGACTGCTGAGACATAAACTCAAATTACTAAACACCTACTGTGAAAGAACAAAGCATTCCAGAAGACAAACCTCCTCAGTGGTTCATTTTGAAGGATTTACCTCCTACATACATCCTTATGAGTCCTGCATTGACTTCATCTAGTCTCAGGAGTACTTCTTTGGATTAAACATAAATTAGTTTAATTTTATGCTTAAAGCTAGACTTCATCTATTAGATTAGACTGTACAAGTTAAACCACCCTAATATTTTACTTCCCTGCCATGCACATAACTCCTCCCATGAAAACCAGGACAAAAGGGATAAGAGATATGGACCAGACCATACATTCAGGTATTTTTAGTCCCTCATATATATAAACTTATTTTAATAAGCTTAATAAATGTGTTTTTAAAGTAAGAGGGTAGATTCAGGGTAAGTGTATGAGGAAGAAAATTTTTTCAATGAGGGTGGTGAGGCCCTGGCACAGGCTGCCCAGAGCAGCTGTGGCTGCCCCCTCCCTGGCAGTGTTCCAGGCCAGGCTGGACGGGGCTTTGAGCAACCTGGGCTAGTGGAAGGTGTCCCTGCCCATGGCAGGGGTTGGAACTAGATGATATTTAAGGTCCCTTCCAACCCAAACCATTATATGACACTATGTTTCTATATAGCCTAGACATAAGAAATCAAGAGAAATACTAGAAATGAACTTTAGTTAACCAGTAATCTACTTCCTATCTTCTATTATCGTCTGAAGAAATGGGAAGGGAGAGAAGGAAAACATGTATTCCTACACCACTATGTCATACAGGGACATATTGCAGAAATTAATACTAGTGGGTATGGAGGAGATAACACTTAACTTTTGCTCTTTGACTGAGTCTGTGCCCACTGTGCAGCTCCTCAAATAAAAACAGTTGATAAGAATGAAACCCAGAATGCTAGCCAATCGCTGCTATGTAAATTATGAATATTTTCTTTCTACTTTCAGAGCAAAATAAAATAATTTAAAATGAAATTTTAAAAATATAAAGCCCAGTAGGAAAATAGAATAAAGAGGATTTTCTTCAACAGCTTCTTTAACTGAGCAACAGACATCAGCCACATGTAAGAAGGAAGTCACATGTACTGTATTACTAAACAGAAACATAACAGCAGAAATATAAACATTGTTTAGACACTGCAGATTTACCAGTCCACTGATTTTGATGCTGATAGAGAGAGACTTCCTTTGAAAGTGTAATGATCTGCATACCTTTTGATCAACTATTTCACTTTAGGGTAAAAACTAGTCTTTGCATTAGTTTCTTTGTAGAATACTTACACATAGGAGAACTGTCAAACAGATTAATATATTGAATGCTAATGAACTGTGACTGAGATTGGATGCATGTACATGCCTGTGTGTCACAAGATTTGTTTACAAATATCCATTGGAGGAAGATATCCTTTTTGTCCCTGGTTAACTAAGGCAATCTTCAAAAGGTGCTGCGAGGATATATGCCTGACTTCAGAGACACTAGTATTGAACTGTGCAGTGCCTTTCAGATTTGAAACTTAGAACTAACTGGTCATGCATGAATTTTACTTCCTGACTTACATATGTGCATATATAAACTACGTGTAAGCTAAAATATGACCCTAACTGTGCGGAGAGGGCTATCTGGTAGAGGCAGCACCTAGCTGTGAATAAAATACATTCTAGGCAAAGATATTTTTCTACATAAAGTGTTGCCAAAATACTTATATGAGCATCGAGAAATACATGTGCTATTTCATGTTTAAACATGTATAAATGTATAGAACAAGAGTTTTCTGCACCACTTTACAATAGCTGATCTGGCTTTATTCTTAGCTCTGCCATGTGACAGGTACAGTCACACAATCACTAACTTTTGTGACTCAGTTATGAAACTTTCCCTGCTAGCCTTGAAAGACAAATCTGTAGTATCAGAGTTCACACAAAGAATGAAAAGCATATGGCTTTCTAGTTCACTTAATGAAGAGGATATAAACGACACAAATTAACATGGTACAGAAATAGAAATATCACCTTTTCCTAGTTTCCTTAAAGCACGGTGCTGATAACCTGATATTACATTTATGAGATGAACAATTTTTGTGAACGGGCTAGTTAATCAAAACATATCTTTGTGTCGATCAGCTCTGTGGCTTTGCACCAAATCTGACATTCATGTTTGCTTTTCATACATCTCAAACTTTGATTATGTTGTTTTTTGCATTTTCCAGTGAAGATGCTTAATTTCTCACAGAAAATTACAATTTCCAGACACATTTAGGTATATCTATTTTTTTTTTAAAAAAAAGAAAAGGTATGAAAATTAAAATAAGAAGTGCTTCATTTTGTTTCAAAGATCCTTTCGTCTTGATACACTTATTTTCTTAACTGTTTTGGTTCAGTGAGCAAGCTAAATCCAAGTGTTTTCACAGCTCTGTTACTAAGCTTAGTCCCACATACAAATGCAGACATTAAACAAAACCTGTGATGACACTTCTCAGCCAAAAATACTACAAAACTATTCTAATATCTAAAAAATTTAAATAATTAGCATTACTGAAGAAAACAATTTTTAGTCAATTCAAAACCAGTAACCATTTATTTTTCAATATCTACACCTCACAGGAATTATATGTTGGTTGCTGAATCAAATGATCATAGAAATAGATTGAAAATTAATATGAATTCTTAACAGTGGCAGGATTGTACAGACACTTTTAGTTTAAGGAGTGAATAAAAAAGAAGTACTTGGTGTCTGCTTGTTCTGAAAATTAGCAGGATTTATTCATGTTTACTCTTCACAAGGAAAAGACTGGCACCTTAGAAACTTGACATTTGGGCACATCAGAACAGCCTGATCTCAGTTTTTATGCATAAATTTACCGGTAGCAGTACTACTATAATTCCAGAGTAAAATGATGGTGTTATCCCTAATCAAGTGAATGGATGTAGGATAAATTCAGGAAAGAACTAATATTTTGCTAACAAGAAACCAGGATCATGTAATATAGTTTACAATTTCCCTGTTAGGATCTATAGACTTCCTCTCCACGATCTTTCTTTACTATTTGCATGCTGGTCTGTATTTTTTTTCACCAAGATCTAAGTAAAAGGATCATAAAAAAACAAGCCTGCAGTCATTACTTGGCAAAATTGGTAAGTATTTACCTCTTCATATTTTTCTTCTCTTTTTAAAATTTGTTAGGTTTGGCTTTTCTGTAATTGTAAAAATAGAATGAGAACCTTATCAACTCTGTCAGTTAAGTATGAACAAACAAGAAAATGACAGGAGGAATTACAACTATTTGGATGAATGAAAACATTTAATATATTATCTCATAACAGTTATAGATCCATCTACAAGGTTATTATTTTGTCAATAGCTAGGACCACATGGTAGGGAGAAAACTGCCTGGAATATGGCAATAGAATCACATCTCCATACAAGAAAATTCTCTTTAAGTAAGTTATTTTATTAAATGCAGAACTAGGAAAAAATTCTTAATGTTATTTTTGCATCTATTTTATATAGGATCCAAGAACAAGAAGTAAAACAGCTCTCTGGCTACTTTTTTGGCCCTATATCTTGTGCCGTTTATTTTATCTAATTCTATGTGGGCCTAAGACAGTTTTGGTAATGCCAAAAACATTGACAAGCAGAAAGGGGTGTGAGAGGTGTGGCAAAACAAAATGACAATAATACAACTTAGGTATTATGGAAAATATGCCTTGCCCAAACAACAATGACTTTTCACCTAAGAAGGTTAAATTTTTAAATGTAATGATTAGAAATCATAATTCATTCATTAGCAACAGTTCTTCTTTGGGTCATTTATATCCCTAGTATAAGCTATGCAAAGTGAATGTGCCTATAACAGAATATGCCAATATTCTCAGTCCAGGTTACAGCTGCTTAGCAAGGTGTTTTTCCTTTGTAGGTGTGCAGACAAGAAAAAAGCTTCCCTAGAAAGAAAGCTTGAACCAAACACTTTGCAACATAACAGATAGGTCGCAGTGACCTTTTTTACTTTGTCAGGACTGATAAAAATACAAGGTTTTGTATGTTAGAATGCTCATATTTTTACTGAAATATTTGTTAAGCAAGGACCTGCAAGATTAAATCATAACAATCTCATTTTTATAGTTATGTAAAATAAATGTTCTTGAAATTTTGATAATAAAGTGATGCTTATCATTAGCTGGTAAAAATATAATTTAATTTATTTGTGTATTTGATGAAGAAATACTTAAAAATGCTTATGAAAAAGCTGTGTAGACAAATCTAAAATCATAGAAACGTGTAATCATAGAATGGTTTGGGTTGGAAGGACCTTAAAGATTACATAGTTCCAAGATCTCTGCCATGGGCAGGGACAGACAGCTTCCACTAGACAGGGTTGCTCAAAGCCCTGTCCAACCTGACCTTGAACACTTCCAGGGAGGGAGCAACTTGTTCCAGTGTCTCACCACTCTCACAGTAAGAATTTCTTCCTTGTATCTAATCTAATTTTACTCCCTTTCAGTCTAAAACCATTACCCTTCATCCTATCACTACATTCCCTAAGAAAAAGTCCCTCCCCACCTTTCCTATTGCCCCCTTTAAGTACTGGAAGGCTGCTATAAGGTCTCCCCTTCTCTTCTCTGAACAATCCTGTCCTCATAAGGGAGGTGCTCCAGCCCCCAGATCTTCTTCATGGTCCTCCTCTGGACCCACTCTTAATTTGGGGACCCTAGAGTGGGACATGATATTCCATGTGGGGTCTCGCAAGAGAAGAGAAGGGGAAGAATCACAGCCCTCTTAATGCAGCCCAGGAAACTGTTGTCTTTCTGGGCTGGAAGTGCACAATGCTGGCTCACGATCAGTTTTCCATCCACCAACAACCCCAAGTCCTTCTCCTCAGGGCTGCTCTCAATACACTCATTTCCCAGCCTGTATCTGTGCTTCAGATTGCCCCGGCCCATCGGCAGGACCTTGCACTTGGCCCTGTTGAACTCCATGAGGTTTGCATGGGCCCATGTCTCCAGCCTGTCCAGGTCCCTCTGGCTGGCACATCCCTTCCCTCCAGTGTGTCAACCACACCACACAGCTTGGTGTCATTGGTGAACTTGCTGAGGGTGCGCTCAACCCCACTGTCCATGTCACCAAAGATGTTACACAGTAGTGGTCCCAATATTGATCCCTGAGGAACTGGTCTCTACTTGGACATTGACCCGTTGGCTGCAACTCTTTGACTATGGCCATCCAGCCAATTCACCAAGTGATCCATCCAACAAATCCATGTCTCTCCAACTTAGAAACAAAGATTTAATGCAGGACAGTGTCAAAAGCTTTGCCCATGTCCTGGTAGATGATGTCAACTTCTAATCAATAAATCAGCCGGTATTCAAGCAGGTGTAAGAACTTTTTCCAGAGTTATATTTCCAGATACCTGACCATATAGTGGTATGTATAAATAAGACTCAAAACTGTATATTTTATTGGGAAGGATTTGCTTGATTGCTATTTATGTAAGCTGTACTCTTTCTATACTACTTTTAATTCAGTAGTCAGAATTGAATCTATAAAAAATCATCAGCATCAAAGAGATTTTACTAAATGGACATATAAAGAAGCAGTAGATTTCTGTGAGTAATTTCAAATAAATATAAAAAAGAGATGTCATTGCATAATTTGGCAATTATTTTTGACCTTTGTGTTTAAATTATGATAGGAGGTTTGCTTAGATTTTATTATATTGCCACAAATCACATGTTGGATTGAGCTGTTATAAAATAGCTCTGTACCAGTAATGATTTGGCTTCTGATAGAAATTTTGTATAGACTCAGTGGACTTTAAAAAGCTCAACACTTGCATGATAGCATGGAGATTTCTTTAAGCAATATTCTATTACACTGAATATATGACAGTTGCATTTATTTAGGAAATAAATAATAGTTCAGGCTTTTCCCTTAAGCAAAGAAGTCCAGTGGGAAGTAAAATCTCAGGTGAAAAGAATTTTAAGATCTTCCCTTGGTGAGTCTTTGTGTTGTGCTCTTAGGAATGATGTATGATTACTTTTGCATGCTTTGCTACCCGACATTTTAAGAAGTCCCGAAAAACCACAAGGTAGAGAAATCCTGTTTCTGCAAGGTAAGCATGGCATTACCTGTCCTAGCATTGTTTTCACAAGTAACTCTCCCACAAGGTGATAAATACATTCCTCTGTCCCCAAAGGTATCCTTTTAAACCAAATTTCACACATGTCCATGACAATGAGCTTTGGAAAACAGCAGTTTACTGATTTGGTCCTCATCAGACGTAGCTAGCGCCAGTGTCTCTGAAGGATCAGCTGAAGGGAAGGGCATAGGAAAGGCAGCAACCTTTCCTCCAAAGAAGTTGGATGACACCATCAAAATATCAGAAGGCTCTTTGGAAGACAGGATTAGTTTGTCCAGTCTGTTTAGTCTGATAGGTTGAGACAGCTGAGGCTGCTCATTGCCAAACCTTTAAAATATCTGTTTATTAAACTTGGAGGGAAAAAACTGAGGCATGGTGATATAACTGCATCTGAAGCTATTGTCAAAAGACAAACTGAAAACTAAAAAACTTAACATACTAAAATATGTATTTCCATATTGGTGACAGCTGTCTCAAATAATAGTCATTACAAAAGTATTAAAAACCTTAGTAATAGATGAATTGTAGATGCTCTGTGTTTTACTGCTTGCTAATCTGGAAAATTTATTCCACAAAGGAGTCATCTATGTGACTGCAGACCCAAGCTAGACAGTGCACTTCCAGACCTATACAGTTCTGGTTCATACAAATGCGTAGATGAAATGTTTAATATTCAGAGGCAAATAATTTATTTTGAAAACCTACTTACATATGCAAAATGCTGTTTTTTAGCTATTTCTTATGTTTGAGGCCTGACCTGGTTGACATTTACAGTTCTCGAAATTATACTATTTGTTTAATTTAAAAAACAAGAGTTTGAGATGCCAAGTTAGAATTCACTTTGAAGTGTAGAACTGAAGGTGAAGTGTCTCTTAGAGACATTGCTCTCCATAAGAAAACTAAAAAAAAAAAAAAAGACAAAACTTAATTCAAAGTGATATGTTACTTTGAATGTATGATACTAAACAGACCCATTATTCATCAGCCCTTACAATGCCATCTCTCTACTGCCCTTGCCTCCTCTTCTGTCGCCATATGATGTAATACACTGTTTCATTACAGATATTCAGAGCTGGGATTCTATTATGAAGACAGATAAAGATTTTTTTTTTTTCTTTTAATATTGCTTACACATTTCTGCATGACATCTCATATATGGAGTTAGACGGCCTTATAAATGATTTCAGGATGTGAATTAACTTTTCTTGGTCAGTTTCACAGCTGATGTTTTAGGAGTCTTGGTGACTAACACTCCTCAAGTAAACTTCCAAAATGATTTTCAATTTTATTCTCGAATCAATGATTTTGACATAATTTAAAATTATGCAACAAAGCTACAATACTAATATTATTTTTATTTCAAAATTTTCTGAATGTTTCTTTAATATGTTTAATTCTTATTGTGGATGTAATAATAAAAGTCTTTGCAAGATTAAGGACTTTCAGATTATAGAATCCTAGAAAAATACATATAAAATTAATAAGCTGTAAAGTGAGATGAACACATATGTAAGTTTTTATTTGAAAGAGGTTTATTGTTAATGGGTCAGTCATAACAATAATTTATCACTCACAAATGTATTCTTCCTGAGTCCTATCTGCATAGCTTGTAGCTACTTTCTTGATGTTGCACTAGCTTTGCCTGCAGCTGAATATATTTTAGAGGAAGCTGGCACTGTATTTTGAAAGTATGAATGAGAAAGGAATAAGTAACCTTAGCTTCTATAGGCAATTTGTTTCTGGAAGTTTTATGAAACATATGGGGTTTTTTTCTTTCCCAGAATTAGCGATCAAAGCAGAAGATTTTAATCAGAAAACAAGGTCCTATAGAAAAAGAAAAATCCTTCTATTCAGAACCGTTTGTGCTAGTACAAATGATTCTAACATTGCTTCTGGAAATATCTCTGGTTGTGGTGTCTGCAAATTGGATCATTTATTCCACAGACAATATGATTTCTCCGCAAACATTAGAATTTATACCATAATCCAGGTATCTAAAAGGGCACAGGAAATAATAATTCTACATTAATTCTATAATTTTAGTCTCTATTAAAATTGAAGCAATGTTTTTTTCCAATTAAAAATAGTTTCATTTCCTACTGGACTAAATTCTGCACATTCTAAATTCTTTATGTGATTTTTTTTTGGTATCTCCAGAGTCACTCTAAAGTAACCACACTCATGATCTTGCTCTTCTAAGTTATTGTTTAGCTCTCAGGACTAGAGAAAGTGTTTTTCAAACTAATTTTTAGGAAAAGCATACAGTTATTAGGAAATATCTCCTAGATATGAGAATACTATATCTCTCATATGAGAATACTCATATCTAGGAGAAGAAAAGTGTAAATATCGTTTGTAGGACACAGTGATTTTTTATTGCTGCAAGAAATGCATGCATCTTATTGTAAACAACACTCCCTTTTTCCATAATTATTGCCAAGAAAGAAGTTTTCTCTAGGTAGATATCTGATAAACAATAGACGATTCTGGAAAACAATAAGGGATGTTGTTGACATACTTGATGAGTAGTTAAACCTATTAACTCTCAAGGAGAGCTAGTTTAACCTCCAATTGTAAAGCATCCATTTAGCTTCCTGCTCTTCTGAACCTGAATAATCAACAACATTGCAACCAAGAGGATATAGTTTTAGATTTGCTTAGGTATCTGCAAATGGAAGGTTGTTCTCTAACACTAGGTATGAATCCTCACCCCAGCCCCTCTTCCATGGCCCTATCCAGTCTTTAAGTGATTTAATAGTCACATATAGTATGTATTTTATGTTCATTCACTTAAGATTGAGTACATATAAAAATGCTTCATATTCCCATAACATCAGTCCCTCACTCCTGGTTGCTCTGTGTGTGTAATCAGGTAGTTTGAAATAGGAACTTGCTACTGCTGAATGCCAATGGAAACAGTAGTAGCAGGCAACATTTTGTTCAATTCTATCTCTGTAATCCAGTTCAGCTCACAATGTCATGAACTTCATAGAGAACCTCTGTTTTGCATGTCTGTTCTTATAAATACTGATTAGATTACGTATTAAATTCTAGAAAAACTATTCTCTGAAAATTAAATTTCTCACAAAGATAGTAGATACAAATCCCTAAAAACCTTTAGGAAACTATTTGGAACGTGATGCTGAAGCCTTTCAATTAAAAAAAAAAAACAACCTGAAACCAACCAAAACCCAAAAAACTACCATTCTACACATTAAAGCATAGACTTCTCTTTTACAAGAATAATGAGATTTGTGCATTCCAACAAGAGGAGAGAAATGTATATCACACATTAAAAAAAAAAAAAAAAAAAAAGGAAAACAACCCAAATCTCTGTAAAGAGAAAACTAGACTACTTCTTAATAGAGTTACTTTTAAGGAAAATTGATCCAACACAACCCTCCTACTCTTGAGTGAGACTTCCACAGAGGTGGAGCCCAAACAGCTTCATCACCCAACTCCATTTCAATCCCGTAGAGTTCCTTACAACAGGATTCCTAAGTTTAAGGTTTTGGTTTTTCCCTCCATCTTTTACTGCATAGATAATTGTCCTGTTAACTGAGTCACCAGATTAGGGGAAAACTCTGGTTGTATTTTAAGGTCTTGGTATCTTTGAAGACATCTGTCCTTTACCACTGTTTTCTTAAAAGCACACAGCAAAGAATCTTTAGTTTTTCTTGTATTTTATTTTGACTTCATTCTTCTCCCTCCAAACAGTGTTACAAAAAATCTAGCGTCATGGAACACCTAGACCTTTCACTTAGACATGTGACTTTGAGTGAAATCTCTAATTCTTGATCAATTACCTAAGTTTTCTGCATAGTGTCTGGGGAATGATGGACAGCTAGGAAAGAGATATGAAATACTCAGTAATCAGAAAACTACTTAAAGCTATCCACCAGTTAGTGATATGTGCAAAATTACATTTCTCTGCAGGTCTTAATACATTCCTTACTTTGTGAGATCACAGATTCTGTTGATCATAGGTGCCTCCACCACTAGATTGCTACAACAGTTTTATAGGCAGAGTGAATTTCCCCACTGGAAGTGAGACGTTCTGTTTTGTGGGGAAAACCTCCATCTGTCTCTCAGTTTTGGTCAGCTAGTTTTATAGAAAAAGGTTTCAATCAGCCTGAAGTTTTCTATGAAATAAATAAATTGACATGGTACTGATCTCCCTTTTAAAATGACTCAGGGCATTAGTTTTCTGCTGATATCTTTGATGTGGGGCTTTCCTGTCTATGGTAGCTCATTATTTGTGTGATGATTGTAGTTAATTTGTGACAATTCTCTGAGCTAATTCTAGCTAATGCTAAAGAGAAATGGAGGCTGAAAAATTTTGTAAAAACATATTCTCAGTATACTTGCTGAAATGATTTATTGTACTTCAAGATTGTAATGGCTTCCAACTGACCCCCCAAAAAATTTACATCTTTCCAGAGGAGAACACTAGAAAATGTGTAGTATGACATGAAATCTTAACAGCTTCAGGTACCTGCTAGGCTGTGGTTTTTCTCAGTGAGGTTGTAAGGTAACTTATGTCTGTGTGGTTTATATACACACAAGCAGACTGCGTACAGTCAAACAGGACACCACAGAGGGAACTGAAAGCAGTAACAATTATTCTATAAAAGGGAAGCTAAAGTAGCCTAGATGTTTCATGATTTTTTCATCTAAAATAGATAGGATTGACTACACTGAAGGAGAATACCTTGACTTAGCTGTACATTCTTATGATTTCAGTTACGAAACATAGGAGACTTTAAAAGGAAAGTATTTCTATTTCATCTGTTGAATGTATTTTGATGCTTTTGTGAAATTAAAAATTCCTTCTAGCTATGACCAGAATTTTTTTCTCAAAACATTTAGTCAAATGTATGTCAGTATGCAAAAGTCAGCCTGATATTCTGAACACATTCAAAATAAGCTTTTTCAATGCTACTGATACCTAGTCGTATCCAATCCAGTCATGACTTAGGCTGTGGCTGTTACAACACAAGACTGGCAGGAGCAACAGGTAGTGAACCTGATAGGAGGAAAAAAATCTGCATGATTTTTGAGTTTTAACTTTGTTTTAACAGATTAACACTTTAGTAGTACAACAAAGTCTATACAGAATTTACAAATGAATAAAGCCTCTGATGTTTAGTGGTCTATTTGAAGACTAATCTTGTGCTCATTATAGCTCATATCGCTCTCCAAATACTTATAGGTCAAACATTTGCTGCTGAAATATAGAGGACAAAAAGTTGAATAAGAAACTGAGGCCAGAAAGGATTCCATTCTTCCTTTTTGATTATTTTATAGGATTTCTATTTTGTGCATGTTCCACATGCTCCAACAAGTATTGTTATGTTGATTTAAAAGCTTTAAATGAACTTTATTAAAAAACCAAACCAATAAAGCTTTCTGAACAGCTTTGTATTTATAAAGATTTCATCATTCTTTATGAAATAACTTGTTGAAAAGAAAGTGCAGGTAATAATAAGAAAAAATTCACAGTGTTCCTTCTACTGATCTGTTTCAAAGATCCTGGTGAAAGATGAAAGAGTGAAATCACAGTGTGAAACTGATAGAAATTATGCATTCAATTACTCTTTAAGTGTTCAAGCCTATATATTACTTGACAATATAGTATTTATTTAATGTCTGGTGTTTTGGCACAACTGCTGATGACAATTATCAGAAATTATTTCTATAGTGAATATTTATTTTAAATTCATCTTGAAAATATTAGTAGCATGTGGTTAATCTTAACACTTTTAATATCAGTACAAAACCTGACATACTTCAGGGAAATAAAAGCTCTAACAAGTATGTTTTATTCCAAAAATCAGATATACAAGAATGTCCTCACTGATTTAGCACTGGAAAAATATTCATTATTTTATCCTAATAATAAAATAGGAGGTAACTAGCAGGGATACAGAGTGAATACAGAAGAGAACAAACTTATCTGTCTGATATTTCCACATAGTCAATAAAAGGAAAATGTTCTATACTGTCTGCACTAAAAATCAGTAAACTGCACTGGTCTACATTCAGTCTATCTAATCTTAATCTAACAAGATAAATAGGAACAGAGGCCTGAGAAAGTTTGGGTTCTGGATTCTTATAATACTTTGAAGCATAAAAAGGTAGCTGAATACAGTGGCATATTTTTTGCCTCTATGCAGCAAATATATAGCATTTTTACTTTTTTAAAACATTTTAAGTGTGCTGAGGTATTTGCCAGACATCAGTTTCCTCAGAACCTTTCAGAAAATATTACAGTTAAACCTCTGTCTATGGAACATAGAAATATTATTAAAAGCTTCTAATATTTTTAGTCAATTCTAAAAGTAAATTCTAATAACACATAATTTTATTAATGTATTTAATATAACTTTATTTAAAAGCTTGTTTGACAGCAAAATCATTAGAGTGCCTTAAAATCATTTGCCACTATTTTGTAGTATACTTATATTTGAATGCTGTACAGGTGAAAAATGTCTGTGCTGTACACTTTTCACTGTCTTCTCCTTTCAGAGATAGTATCTCAGTCTAGTTTGGCCATAAACAGTACTGATTGTGTAAGATCATATTTCTAGTGGCACGGTGGATGCTTCAATGGTTATAAATGGCGTTATTTCAGGAATTTCAAAAGACCACAGGAACTTGTCAATAAATTTTGTCTTGACAACTGGCTGCAGTCACTGAAGATGGGAGGTGTCCCAGAGCTGGGGGGTGACCTCAGAAGATCACTGGCTCTATCTCAGTGGCCCAAGGCAGCATCACCTATACCTGTGTTACTCCTTTCTGACATTTATAGCATTTTTAATTAAAGAAGAGAGTCTCTCCTCTCATAGAACTCTCCCCAGACAACTCATTCCTTTGCTTTGCTACTCTCACGGTTAGAAAATATTTCCTAGTAGTCAACATAAATCTCCCTTTTGCCTTTCTATCTGCCATAGGCACGAGAAAAAATTTATTCTTCTTTGCAGCTATGCAATATATTTGAAGATTCAAAAAGCATTATGCCTCAGTCCTTTTTTTTTTTTTTTTTTTTTTTTTCCTAGACTAAACAGTCATATTCTCTCAGCTCTTTCCTTTCAAGACCATTTTTCACAGATATCTGATCATTCATCCTGCCATTCTCTGGATTCTTTCCAACTGAGCATGTTTTTCTCAACATCAATGAGTAAGCCTAGCACTCTAGTGCTAAGCTGAATGCAAAATACATTTCTTTTGTTGAGGGCCACAGCCCTGTTTATGATAGTAAGGTGTTTGCCTAAGTAAGTTTGCCACTTAAGCAATGCCATGAAAATGTTGACTCACATTCAGTTTGTGAACCACTAAACTATCTTCTGCAGATTTGACATCCAGCCAGTTATTTCTCAGTCCGCTCTTGTGCAAGTGATTATTCATGCCAAGTGAAATGCCTTGTTTTCCTCCATTGGGTTGAATTAACAATAATCAGTTCTCTAGTTACTAACAGAAATAAAGGACCACAGTCTGTACTTACAGTGTACAAATACTAGACACTAAATCTTGATCTTGTAAGACCAACATTGAGTTTCCATGGCTGGTGTCCCTTGCCATGCTCCTAAAGAAGAACCTTGCCCAGTACTTTCTGTTGATAGGACATGCTTTACACAGTATTAGAAAGAACACATAAGTTGCACCTCTTATTTCTGGAAGTCTGTACTGCCTAGAAAATATTTATTGCTGTGTGTTCTTCAGAGGTTTCAATTTAAACTCATGTTTTTCTCCTCCTGCCTCAATGCCTTTCTTTTGGCTAACCAATACCAAAGGTCAAGAATGGAAATATATGAATCATAGAATCATAGAATTATTCCGGTTAGAAAAGACCCTTGGAATCATCAAGTCCAACCATCAGCCCTATTCTACAAAGTTCTCCCCTCCACCATATCCCCCAACATCTCATCTAAACGACCCTTAAACACATCCAGGGATGGTGACTCCACCACCTCCCTGGGCAGCCTATTCCACTGTCTGACCACTCTTTCTGGGAAAATTTTTTCACAGAAATGGGGTTGATGTAGCAGCCATACCTTGCTATGGTTGATTATTCCCCCTTCTTGTCATTTCACATTCAACCTAACCTTTATATCTGGTTTATCTAGTTTAATGATTCCCCTCACCCTAAGTAGTGTGATCAGACTGTTTTGTGGAAGGTTGAGTGTATATGAGCACTATTTTGTGCACTGTCACCATTAAGTTATAATAAAAAAATTAGCTAATTGAATTCTTTCTATGTCTCCACTGTTTTTTGCTTCCTTTTATTCATGAGTGTCTGTGTGGATGGATGGGAAGGGGTATAACAGATGACAACACATTCTGGCTGAATTTAAACAGTGAAACATATGACAGAATGCAAATTCCCATTTTCCCCATGTTTAAGAGATCTAATACTCAAGCTTCTGGTTCTTTATATTATTGACAGTTTTATTTTGATGGAGATTTTTTTTTAAAGAGAGGATGACATTTGTAACAAGCACCTTTTAAAAATTAGTTTATCCAATCTTTCTATTTTAAACTGGACAAACTTTTCTTAATATTTAAAGAGTCAAATTTGCTTTAAATACATCTATATACACACACTTTTGTATATATATCTACATTAGCTTTCATTCACACACACTTCTGAACTTCCTAGCTGAAACATGAACAAACTAAGTCAAATAATTGCCAGAATGGTTATTCTCATATCTATTTAAAAATGAAGAGTAGAAACTCTGTTGTAGAAAGTATTAGAGTTATTTTCTTAAATGTACAAATAGTCCCTATGCTAAAGTGACAGACATGTTAGAAGTCCTAGCTTAGTTCTTAATGAACAGTTGTCAAAAATCGTGTAAATTATGCTATTCCTGGCAGCATTAATATGAGTGCACTGATTATACCAACTGCCTTGTCTAAGCTCACAACACCCATGTGAAAAGCATAGAAATATCAGTAGTTTTAACCATGCATGTTTACATGCTAGAACTGAACACTGAATTATAAAGATGTGGAAGTGATGATGGAAGATGTAAAGATGATGGAAGTGATCTAACCTAGAAATGAAATGTTAGATTAATGTTGTTAAAGCTCTGCATCTCCCTCCTCTGCAGGTTCAAAGACTGTAAGTTTCTCTGATATTCAGATACAGAACAGAGTAGAAGACAAGTGATGAATGATTCAGTACATCTACTCTTTAAGAGAAATTATTTCCAAAACAGACTGTTAAATTCTTTAGGTTTAAAATGAAACTTGAGGAAGAAGCTGCACACAAACTCTGCATGTGTACAGTAACCTGGGCAGTTCTGGGAAGGTCTGGACATGATGTATATTTTTTTCATTTTCTTATATGTAACCCTAGGTTCACTGCTGTGTCAAGGCTCAAGGATAACATAATTAAGTGTTAAAAAATTACCACTCTCATTGCTGTGCATTTGCCATTTAGAACTCTTAGCCAATATCTAGGCTTGATCACAGTGCTAGAGTCAGGATTGTTCTCAGTAGTCAGGATAGGGTGGCTCTGTATTAGAGAGGGAGACTTAAACTAGAAGATATAGATTTCATACAAGACTTCATATGAGGTATAGATCATTTATATCAGCCCACCGAACACACTTCTGATTGCTGATATTGATACAGCTTAGTATAAGGAAGACCAAAGAACAGCTTTTAAGAAAGTGCAACACACTTTTGATTACTTACCCAGACTGACAATTTTGATTGTTTTATCAGGCTAAGTGCTTGTATGCAAAGGGCAGGGTCAAGGAAAGAAACAACAAAAACAAAAAGGGAGAGATGAATGGAGGTCTTAAACTGAGTTGTACTCAGGCAAACTAGGCATAGCAGCTATTTCTATGGCTTTACATACAACAGCCTTATATGTTGTTGTGAGTGCAAGTGTGTGTGTTTAGAGAAAACATGTTTAATCTGTTATTTTTACTCGTTGCCAAGGATATTCAGTCTTGATTCTGTAATGGCTAGTGCAATTTCTCCAATTATTTTCCCTGGGAACTCTATTAGAATTTCATTTGTTGTTTAAGAATAGCTACCATCTTGCTTTAGAAAACCAAAGTTCTTGTGATATGCAAATTTCTGGAAAGGTATGTGGTATTGCTTCTAAGTGACCATATTATAAAGCCTTTTTATGACTGCCAGTAATGTTATTATAAATCTATTTTGCATAATAATTAAATAGTATCACTGCAACCCCAAGAAGTCATAGACCTTTTGTCATCATTAGACAAAATCAGGCTGAGTGTAAACACAGTCTAGTTTCCTCCATGTTTTTGTATTTGTATGCAGCAATTGTCAGCACGTTGGCAGTGGACGGTGATAAAGTGCATTTTTCTGCTTGGGTGGTTAGCCCTTTCATTTTTACAAGTGACAAAATAAAAATCTGTTGAAGAGTGAACACGCTGCTTTCACTGTGTCATCTCAGCCCTGCGGGTCATTTTATTATAAAAATGTAAAAATCCAGTCAATTTTATTTAATCAGCTGAAAAGGAAAAGTGTTTCCAGGTCATTAATCAAGTGCTCCTTCTCTGTGGGACTTGTCTCTTCAGAAACTGCCATCTGAATCATTAATAAAGCTGAAAAGATTTTGTGCCAGCAGGTTTTTGAGAAACCTAGATGTTATCAATATAACCGGAGTAAAGTAATTTGAGGTCAACAAATAAAGCTTTATATATTTATTGCTTCAAAAGCTGCATCTTGCCTATTAAAAACAATTAATTATTTATTTTAAAAGCATTTAATTGTTGGAAAACATGCAACTGTTTAGAAGGTATTTGATTATATATTCCATAATTATATGTTTTCTTTAATGTTACCTAACCATATATTTACAGTAAACTTTTATGTGAATTGATCAAAACATAATGAGACAGTGAGAAGAGATAATTACTACTGTATCTATAATAATAATGATAGTAATTAAACCACAGAGAACTACATTCAAATAACGTCAAGCCTGAGACTTAAACCTCTATTAACAAAGACACTGAAGGCACTTATTGCATTGTTAACACATTCAGCTCCACACATGCCTTGATGCAGCCACTCAAGCTACCTGTCTCCAAAACCCCTTGTATCTTTGGTGGCAGGCAAGAACACACTTTCTAATTCTGTGAACATGCAAGATGAAATGTGTTTCTATCCCACATGATGGGCAAGGTGAAAACTTTCCAAAATACAGGATTTGTAGGTTAAAAGGAGAGAGGTAGAGTGAGGTGTAGAATAAGCATGAGTGTAGGAATTAGGGCACTCTTATGGCCATTCATGTTCTCACATGAATTTGGGAGGCTGATCTCTAATTCCCCATCCTTTCAGTCATTTCTCTGGAAAGAGAGTAGTACCAACATGAGCTAATTGAATGATTAATGAATGAATGAATATGCTAATGTTGAAACTTTTCATTTTGCATGGGAAGTGTAGATTCAGGTCTACAAAAGGGAGCAAACATCTGTATCCAGGTTCCTGATTGTTGTCTGGTCAGGATTGGTTTATTTTCCTCAAACTTCCTCCAAAACTGTTCATTTGTGTTTGACAAATCTCAATATGTTGACTGAAAAAATCTTTCTGCCGGGAACATCCTATTCAGTCTACTTATGAACACACTGTTATGTTTGAGTTTACACCAATTGGCTTTGGAGTTAAGAAGATAAGAGCTGCTTGCTTGATTTACATTGCATCTTTGTAATACATTGAATTGCCCCAATTAATTGATTAACTAGCATTTACTATTTACCTGTTCTTTTTTGATAGGTAAGAAGTAAATTTTGCTTTCTCAAAGTGCTAAAGTTGTAATTTCAAAAGCTACATAAATCCATCTCTATTCAGGAAAGCATCTGTTCAAAGTATACGTACATGGGTGTTCTTTTACTCATGCATGTTCTAATCTGAAGAAATAAGATAAAACAGAGATTCCATATCCCCTTTTCCCTGATATTTTAAAGATATTCTCATAATGAATGATTTCTTTATATTCTCTCTAATGAATGAATTCTTTATGTGTGAATTCAGTTGTTGATTTCTTCACAGTGAAAGTTCATGGGCTGTTACAGTGTAATCCTGAATTCATGTGCCTACCAATATAATTTAGATTATTTTATTCTTCTGAACAGTGTGTATATAACAGTTTATGATAACCACCATCATCCTCCTTACATATTGTAGACTGTGAACACTCCTCCTAGACTGTCCTGTAGTTCCATAGCAAGATTATAAACAGTGTAAACTCTGTGTAACACTGTGGGCATCCTTGCTATGTTGGACTTTGCTTAATGTTGGCGACACTTATGTTGGTATAAGTTCACTAAACTTGGCACACAGGCTTGCAACAGGCTACTGAAGAGACAGAATCTAATTGCATTTACACTAGTTCAATTCACTTAGAGTTACTTGTTTGTACCTGTGTAACGGAGTGAAAAAGAGCCTGCAGGTCAACAGTAGCAGTAATTACTTGTCCACTAGGAACTGAACTGAGGCCACCAATTCATTTCACACAGTTGACCAAACAGTCATTGGATGGTAATGACATCTTGTCCTGAGCAACTCAGGCTATTCATAACAGGAATTTAGTAGTCGAGGGCTTCAGAGCCCACTTACGATCCCCAGGACTCAATGACTCATGAGACTAGTAATGTATTACAAAGTCTCTCACCATCACAAAGTTACAGTTTGAAGATTCTGTGTGTGCGTGTCTGTGTTTGTGTGTCTGCATGTGTGTGCAATTTTTTTCTCTCCTTGTAGAAAATTGCCTAAGGTGCCCTGATAGCTTTGGGAAAGAGTGTCTTTACCCTGCTGTGATAATTTGAGATGTGGCAGAATTTTGTGATTCAATGTAGTTTTTCTTCTTTTTTTCTTTTCTATATTATTTTATCTTAAAATGAAATTTCAGAAGTGTTTTAGTCTTAATATAGACTAATGACTATAATGGTTATCTAAAAAAAGGGAGCCATATAAATAATCTCATTTTATCACTTGATTTGCTCCAAAATCACCATTACTATGATTAGTCTATATTAAGAAAAAATATCTATGAAATTTTGTTTGAAGATAAAAGACTATAGAAAAAAAGCTGTCTTGAGTCACAAAGCTCTGTCAAGTCCTAAATTATCACAGCAGGAGTAAAGATGGTATAACAATGATAAAACAGCTACCAAAGAAGCTTAGCCCCAGTAGAAATTAAAATTCCTACTTTTTCTGTAACAGATGTAGTAATTTTTCAGTAATTGTTATTAATTATTTTAGGCTAGAAAGTATCAACAATTCTTTATTAAATATCAGATGCCATTAATATAAATCTTTCAGGACTCATTTTTATGCACGCATATACTTTACTTTGCCCATCAGAAAACTAGAGACTTGAAGTTATAAAATAAATTAAGCAGGGATTAAAAAATGTGGAACAATGTCCACTTTCAAATTCACTCATTTTCTGGTTTTACATCATTATACAGACCTTACTCAGCCTGTAAAGTTAATGACTAGCTGATTTGTCAGTAATTAAAAAAAAAAAAAAAGAAATCGAGAAAATAGGTTGGTTAGTTGTTTGTTTTTTCAATAATAACCATAGTCACTTATATATAAAGCAAGCTGTGTGTATTGAATAACCATTCAGTTAAGTACTTCAGAAATTGACTTTTATACTTTGACAAACATTTTTTGGCATATTTTAACTCTTTCTTGCTCTTTAATGTCAGAACTGTGAAGATATTTCTCTTCCCATCTTGTTCTCATTCAGTACATTTATCAAAATAAAATATAATCTGAATATCTTTACATCTTTAGATACCACAGTGATCAGGATATTATTCTCCCATGTGACATGGGACTTCAGACTGAAACTAGCCTCTGTTGATCACTCAGTCTGATATACTACTGCAAAAGGATACTAAATTTCTCACCTTCATTACTTTTTCTAGAATATGTTTCTGCAGATTTGATTTTATTTATTTTTTTCTAATTTGTAAATATGCCACAGCACTACCCTTTTAGTTTACAAATTTAGTCTCCTTGGAGCTTATTGATAATCAAAGATTTCCCCAACTTTCATTCTGCTAGGCTGAACCAACTATACTATTTTACCTCCTCACTCTGCTCCGAGCAGGTATTCCTGTGCACCTCCTCCAATTTACTCCTTCATTTTTTATCCATCTTTCCTCAGATCTGAGTGACTAGAATTTATCCAGTATTTCAGATGAGGTCATACCCAGTCCTTAGAAAATAATTTTTGCTAATTTATATTTTTTTTCTACAATTTTATAGAGCTTTTCCTCTTTCTCTGTATTTCCTCTTTCAGTAAAATCATCATTATTTCCCTACCTCACAACCAGAGTTCTGCTACTGATTTCCATCTACTCCTGTTTAGCTAATGATTTCTCCTCTAACATCGCAGCAAATGCTTGAGTGAAATTCAGATAGATAAGATAAACTAAAAGTAACTTTATTGATGACAGATATCAGCTGACTGATGCAAGACATATTTATATCCCTTTTACTTCTCAGTTCCTTGGAACACTTTATGGAACAAGTATTTTTCTTGTTTGTTTTGAAATCTTATAAAATTCCTTCTGCTTCATTTTGTTTTGAAATATGCCTGGTTTTTATGTTTTCTGACTTATTTGCTTTTTGGCAAAATGAACATAAATATTTTGCACTTGGTTAAACATGTAATATACTCAGCTACAGCATGTAGAATGAAATACAGCACAAGAGCTGCTAGGACAGATTTAATTGCCTCTTTGCTAAATGCTCTGCATGCTATATTCCTATAACCTTTGACAATGTATATTGATTGGTATTTGCGCTTTTTTTTTTTTTCTTTAAATGAGCACCTACCATGCGGAGTGTCTGTGGTACACATTGAGAAACAGGAAGAGGCCCCCAAAAGTGATGTAAGTGTCTTTGAGAACTAATTTCTTAACTTCCTCCTTTGGTGAGTAACTACAGCATTTTCTCTGTCCCGATAAAATACATATTAATGATTTTACTATATCTATTCTGCATCTTTGCAATTTGAACTATTTTAAGATTAATCATTTTCCTAAAAGTTTTATTTCCCAAAAAATACAAATACAGGGAAACCCTACATCTTCACTATAGTAAAGGTATCATGAAACTATGAAGTCTCACTGAAATTATAACAATATGAAAAATTATTTGAATTTAAGTTTTAGGAGTTGAAGTGAAATAACCCATTTTCATGTGAAGGCCTTTCCCCCCTGCTTTTTGAGAATTTGGTTTTGAGAAAAATGAGAATGTTATGGATCCTTTCTTCAGGATAAATAATGTGGAGCTGATGTTCTATAAGTGTCCCGATGTTGGGTTTTTGCAATTAGGAGACCAGTTGATGAATTTTCTCTTGTGAATATTTTACTGACTCTCTGCAACGGTGAACATTCTTGGGTTTTCTGAAAACCAACCTTACCCTTCTGTGGAGTTCTGCTTTTTCCCTCCTCAGTTCCCCCCTTGCAGCCAAATGCAGGAGAAATATGAGTAATACTCTTCATACAATGCTAAAAAGTTATACTGATTTACATACACCTCCTAGTAGCAAATCCAGAGATGTAAAAAGTAACATACACTTTCTGTGAGTCTGACTTCTGTCTAAATGTCTGAAGTGTAAAGCTTGTCAGAAAACAACTTCTTTTTCTCTCTGCTCCAGGGAATAATACTGACTTGATAGGAAAAAATCAAATCCCTAAATCACAGATTTACCTCCTAAAAATGAAGCTTTATGTGTTTCAGGACCAGTTCTTCTTTTAGAAATAAATTTCATGAGCTGTTACCTTCAGTTTTTATGAAGAAACAATTCCTTATGTGGAAGTCACCCCTGAGCAGGGAATGCAGAGATAAGGGAAACACTAATTCTCTTTTCCATGCATTTACAGAAAAGACTTCATTGATGTGGCAATTAAATGTTTTCACTTTAAGGGCAACAAGCTATGTGCTAAGGACTGTGAAGATGTCCTATTGGTACATCAGATAACACCGAAATGGTTAATAATGGGAAGAGAAAAAGTGATCTTGAAGGTCAGTTGTCATAGCTACAAGTTGCCAGTTTGGATAGACATTCAGTGATTGTCACCCAGGAACAGGAGCTCAGGATAGTAAATCCTCATTTGTGGTCTTACCCAAACAACAGAAAGGCTCCCATTACAGCACGAATGCATCTGATTGTTAAAATAGCTCACAAACTCACTGCTACTGTTAATTTAGTTTAGCATGGTTAGGAAGCTGAAAAACAGCTATTTTTTGTTTGTTTGTTTTTATATACGTAAGTAGTTGTTTAGTGAGCTGTAGTGCTTTGTAGGATGACAAAAAATAAAACCATAATACATACGACACAATAATGTAATGGCTTTTCTTTAGCTAGCAGCTTTTACATTTACACACATAGAGGATTTGTTCTGAAAAACTGTCGCTGGCCCACTAAGTTATCAGTGATCTTGGAGCTTCAGTTCTGGCAAGTCTAATCACAAAAGGAAAGAGGTGTATTAAAAATACATTAATGCATAAAGCTATAAGATGCATGGGAGACTTAAGGTTTTGCCAGAACAGATTTTTGCATTTCATCTTCTATTTATCATGTTGGTCCTTCAGTAGGACAGTCTTATAAATAGCGAATCATTAATATGTTTAGTTGTCTGCAGAGCTCTGAAAGCCACTTGAGAGTGGTATAGAGGTTATTCTTGTTTTGTTTCTGGGACAGAAACCCTCCTCTTTACAACAACGTTCTTTATTTCATGGTGATCACTTAAAATGAGAGATGGTTCCATGAGAAACAGAGAGAAAAAATTGTTTTAAATTTTTCAATCTAGCACTCTAAGATCACTAAATTGCATAATGAAATATAAATAATTTCTCAAAAAAAATATTATCATATGCATGGTATTAACTCAGTCTATTTCAGCCCATTCCTTCTCCTTTCTCCCCAGAGTGGAATAATTAGTTATCAATAATGTATGCTTATGTGTATTGTGTAGACTTCCTCTATTTAATTCCCCAATATTTTTATCAATGGTTTTGACTGATCTTTCTACTTTTTAAGTAGACTGGCAAGTGATTTTTATTCTCCAATATATTTACTCCTTACAGGAACAAACTTTTTCTTCTGTAGTGTCAGGTCAAGCTCTGAAGGTCTTCCTTGTGTTAGCCACAGAAATTTTATTGTACGAAGCAAATAATAAGCATTGTAGTTTTGGGTGCAGTGTGTTTACCATCAGTACTTATTTCACATGTTAGTATATCACAGAAACCATTGGTTGGCAACTATTAGTAATAATGGATCTCTTAATACCTGAAAGCATGAAAGAAAATATTTTATTTTACAGAAATCATAGGTGAATCTGTGATATGAGTAGATCCCTTCTCTGTGACCAGTTCTGTCACAGACCAGTGTGATTTTCAACAGCTTTTTTTCCAGAATAGATGTCGTGATAAAATTCCCAGTGGTGTTTATCAAGCTTTTTCTTAAATGTAACTTGTAGTGTTTGGAAAACTGAAGTTCTAATTTTCAGACTTTTTGAAAAACTCAAGACATCTGAATTTTGGATTATACAATAAAAGTGAGACGAATTTCGCAACTAAACTTGGATGCATTAATTAATGAAAGGAGTATTGTTTGTGCTTTTATAAATTGTAAAGAAATATCTTCACTGCATCAAAATATTTCTCTAGCCTCTGTCCCCACTGTTGGTGAACTACACCAAACCAAGAGATTTAAAAAAACCCCCAAAACAACTAAACAATAAAAAGTCTACTGACTGTAGCAAGGTTTGAATGAAGTTTGAACGAAGAAGATAACTGAAGCTCTTCTGGAGCCTTGTGGGCTCTGTGCTGAACTAGAAGCAGTATGGGATGCTTATGGTCACTGGAAAAGAGGAAATGTAGGACAAATGTGGATGTCCACAGAGTGTCAGCCAGGGGTCACTCTGGATGCCAGTTATTGAGATAATGCTCCTATTGTGTCATTCTGTAGAGGAAAAGAGTATTCCATGTGAAAGCATATAATTGCAAAAACAAGCTATCAGTGTTCAGTGCAAAGCAGACATTTCCTTTGGTCAGAAGAAGCTTCTCATTTTCACACACTGAGTCCCAACACTTTCATAGTATTTACTATAATATTTCTGCACTCACAGGTAATTTTCCTACTGTTTTTTCTTCAAAATAATTTTTCACTCCTGATTAATATGTTTACCTTTCTTCTTCTACACTTGATTTATTTTCTTTCTACATAACATCTGCACATTCTTCCTGTATATTACATTAGTGCATGAGTTTGCCTTGCTGTTTGTATTGCTTTGCACCTTCTTCATTTGTCATATTGAAAGATTCAGTGTTAAAGCAAAAATCTGTTACCAAGCAGCCTACTGTATTTGGAGAAGGTTCCTTGTGATTTCCCAGCTAATACTCATGAAATAATAGGTAACAGTAAAGATATTAAGTTGTTAGAGAATATCTTTTTCTTTTGCAAAGATTGAAATAACTTTAAAATGATCTCCTCCTTATGCAAAACCTGATGAGGAATTAAAACTCTTGAAGAGAGTTTTGCAGTTAATACAGATCATGGCTGATTTGCAGAGAGAGGATTTCATGCCCCAGACTGTAAAGATATAGAATATTGAACACACTTTGACAAAGCATAGAATTTATCATTTTTTTGCCTAGTTCATGACTTAATGGCTATTTAAATGCATTTTTAAAGCAACTTTTTTGTCCAGTTTTGTGTTACTAATTATGTCAGGACCATGGTGGTAACCATTCCCATCTTTCTTCAGGTCAAAGGAACCAGCACTCTTTCTGAGAAAAGTTTTATCTTGGTGTTAGGAAAAAAACATGTTTGTGACATAATTGTGCTTGGAGATCATAGTAAGAAACACAACTGAATAAAGCCCAGCTGAAGTAAATCCCCAGAAACTTGCACTATTTGCTTTACAGAAGCACTTTTTCTTCCCAAGCAACAATAGTATTAGTCTCTTCCTCTTAAGTTATGCAGAAGCAGAAATGTTGTGGCTTCCACGTGTTTGTCTGGACCACTGCCTGTTGTTTTACTCAGTAGTTACTGCACAGAAGAGGCTTTTATAAGGTGTGTGCATCTGTGTCTGGGGCATAACAGAGCCCTGTGTGACTTCAGTACTTTTTAATCGTGAAAAGTTCAGATAAACAATGAGAAACAAAGTATATACATTCTATGCCTCCTGCAATTACACTGGCTTAACATACCTTCTGAAATTCATTAGACATAATATTGTCTGGCCAGACCTCAGGGGAATATTCTTTCTCTTATCACTTCTAAGAGGATAATCTCATTTCAAACCCCTTTGGTCCTTTATTGTAAAAAGCACTTTCAGAAAAGTTGTACTTATCAGTGATGCACTTCAAGGTTGGTTTGAGAGTTTGCAAACCAGTTTTAAGGAGCAGGGCTGAGAGTTTGAGAAAACTAGCCCAGTGGCCAAGCTCTCTTTTCTTACATGATGCCTTAAATTGACACGTTTACTCACTCCCAGCAATAAAGCAGCAAAGGCGTGCTGCCTGACATCCCACTGTCAGAAGAAAAGAACCTCTCTTGCCTAACTGCTCATTCCCTGCTGTCAGGATGGTATTTTATTGAAACACAGGACTTGCAATGCATCTCAGCAGAACTCTTCTGCAACTTCCTCTCTTGCCATCCAGCTGATGGCAATATTATAAAAATAATTCAGTTTGAAGCAGGACTATGGCCAGTATTTGATCACATCTGCTGTTGCAGAGAGATTCAGACAGCATTTGTTAAAAAATGTGATATTTGTGTGGGACAATGATTGGATGGGGAATGAAATCTCGCAGACAGACAGGATGATTGGTTGGGGACCAGGTGGTGATCGGGGTCTCCATAACAAGAGTCGTCACTTGGATCGGGGGAAATTCCCCAAACTGTTTCTGACCAGTTCTTAAAAACTCTCTGCTCTGTGGTTCTGCATGGCCACACCAGCATGTGCATGTTTCATCTCTACTGTCTACTATAAACTACATACAAAACATCTAACTATCTTAATGATGTACAAAATGCTGTCATATGCCATCACTTCTACATCTGCATGAACAGTTTTTACTGAATAATCACAAGTGTCTTCTTTGGGTACACTTGTCAATTCTGCACTGGGAGACATCTGGGGAGTCTCTTTGTCTCATGTAAAAGACATGTATGGGGATATGTATTAGCAGCATATAGACATATCACCTACCTGCTCCATTAAATCAGATGTAGCCTTTTATCTGATAGCTTTTTTAGACAACCTTGTTATTGTTTTTGTTTCTTTTTGATTATCATTAGTTAGAATTTTAATACTGGAGGCTCTTCAGACTGATTATGCTGTGGACACCTTAGGATGTCGATCATCTCCTCAGGCAGCCTGGTGTATACCAGGGAGCCAAGAGGAAATAACCTTGATTGTAAAGTTATCCAGATTATTTTCAAATAATTGCAAGAAAATAAAGCAGTGAACTGATATTCTTAAATGCAAAACAGCAATCTTATTGTTATAGTGATTTACAAAGACACTGTATTTCGTGTTGAAGTCTTATTATTGTGTTCATTTTTTTCAGATACATCTGTATTTCATTTTGTCTTTTATATTAGATACTCATATGTTCTCCAAAAATGTAAATAGTGTGCAGTCTTCAGACTCCTTTACCTTGCCAAGTTAAAAAAACTCTTCAAATTCAATAATATTTCTGCAAATTTAACATCTTGCAGTAAGTCTAAGAAATATAAACCAGTTGGGCTATGAGTAGGACTTTTCTCATCCCCAGTAGTTTATTTTTAGATTTTTGGAACTCAGCTACGAATCACAGATGGGATTGTATGCTATATTTTTTCCTTCTATCTTTCCCAGTTTCCCAAACCCCAGTGTTACTCAAGACTTTTAGGTCTTTCAACTCAACCCTTGTCCCAGACTGGTGATGAGACAAATAGAATTGGAAAGTTGGTTGTAAGATTTTGGACACAAACTATGTGTATGTTCTTGCTTTTTAGGATGCAGCTGTTTTTTTTTCTGAAAAGGTTTTGTTACAAAAGGTACTGTTTACCAAAAGACTCATCTTGCACTGAAGTCACAGCAATATGGGCTAATGACCTACTTGCATGATTTTTCTGACTTAGATAACATTTGGTGTGACATATATTAAAAGATGTTTATAATTTCCCAGTATGCAGCTGTAGAGAACAAACAACTTTTTAAGTGAATAGAAGACTTATATTATTAGCAGGAATAATTGGAACTATATATTTATTTATTCACTTAAAATTGGGACTTAGGGCTCTGTATGTTTTTAACTATAAAAGAAAATATAAAATTAATGGAAAACGTGTATAAGTCAATTGTCCCCTCATTTAATATTTCCTTCACTTAATATGTCTTCAAATGTGTTCCTACACTTTCATTTCCTCTGTTGTTACTGTTTATATATTGTTTTAAATATCTTTTTTTTTCTCCACTACATGGAACTATTTAAGTTGAAGACAGACTAATTGGAGAGGAGAGTCATTCATACTATGAATGTGTGGAGCTGTTGACTGAGTGCTACAGCAAAGCACTGGCATGAACTATATTGCTTAACTATGACATTTTCCAGTGAATTACACTGTCATCTGTAGTAAGAAGCAGTATTGACTAGAAAAATGAAACAATCAGGACTGAATTTTTAAATAACAGTTTTAAAACTTCAATTTATTATTTTTTTTAATGAAAATCCCTCAAGTCTCCCAATTTAAGAAGCCTTATCTAGTTTTACTCCAAACTACGCCAGCACTAGGTTGTTTACATATGTACACAAACCAATTCCTCCTCATAAGATCTCTTTCATGTGGTAGAGGTACATGAATCTCACATGTACATTTGTGGCACCATAAAATGACATTTTCATGGCATTGGTCATACAGTCTTTACTGATACTGTACAGTTCACTTACGAGTTCACATAATACCCTGATAATCCTTGTGAAGAAAGGGCTAGATCCAAAGTCAAGGGATATAAAATGAGAGTCTTGTGGTTGTTGACTTTATTGTATGTGCTAGATCAGGCCTTAGTAAAATCAAAGCTCAGTATTCACATTTGTAGCCACTGACTTTGCTGTGTATTTAACATGAGAAGCACTTACTGTATGTGACAGCATAACAGGTTATAAAAGAGTGACAGATTTCTACTAATCAGTATATAGGGGTTTTTTTATAAATTCAGGAGCTCAGAGTAAAAGCATGCAATATAATATTTTTTTTTAAACTGTAGAAGAGTGAGAAAAATGGATGGAGATACAAATAATGATTCTAATAATATAATAGTGCTTAAAGGAAGCTGCTAGTGTTCACAAATAATAAGAGGATATTACAGTTTTGACCATAGTAGCACTGTGTCTCTCTACCAAAATAACAATAAATGGAAGCATCCTATTTTGTGAAATAAAGGAATGTGTAGCAATAGGATTTGTATGTTAAAATATGGTTGCAAACAGAAAATGAAGTGTTACACAAAGTCACAGATTGCAGGGGCTTGAGTTAGGGTATGAAGAAAGTCAAAAATCAGAGTGCTTTGGGGGTCTCACATGAAGGTCAGATGCACTGAGTGTGTAATAAGCAGGAGGCAATGCAGCAGCCATTATCTTCCCTCTGACAAGAGAGCAGCTCACTGACCTGGCATGCTGACAAATGGAGAGGAAAACTCTGCACTGAGATGTAAATTCCTCACACAGGTCCCTCATGAATATCTTGTCTTCAGAATTCAAGTCAGTGACCTGGAAAACAAGGTTCCTCCCCAATCAAAATGACAGGCAGAGCTGGTTTCCTGTTAGGAAGACTACTAGGTGTGTAAAAAAATTATGATTTCTGAGGAGAAAAAAATGAGATGTCACACAGAGCAAAATATTACTTTCAAATGGTCCTCTGCAGCTCCCTTGAATGGCAGCTGTTAAGAATTCAATTGTGTGTATGACACACTGCAATGCAGGATGGAAGTTCTGTTGGGGAGCAAAAATGAATAGAAATTTTCAATTCAAATACTTATTTGAGAATATTTGAATATCTGTCATTCTTTATAGCCTAAAGGTTAATTCTTGAAAAGAATTTCCATTAGTAACACAAATTGTAACCTTGTCAAATCCTCTTGTGTAATACATCAGAGCTGAAAGACATACTCTGCAAAACTGTACTATTAAAAACATAACCTTCGTTTGTAGTGAATTTATACTTTTACCAGTTTTCTTGATTTATCGGTTATTTGTTCAAGATTTAATGGGTTTGTATATGTACTTGTGTCAGCATGCAGAGAATATTTCATAAGCTTTACTATACTCTTTTCACATATATACGTTCTGTTGCTATCCTCTCTTTATTTCATAGATAGCAATTAAGAAAATTGTATGATGCCATTGCCCTCACACAAGATAGGTGGCTGTCTAAGGAATCCTATTCTGTGAGGCCTCTTGTTCTGTGAGTGTATGCCTACTTTGTATCAGAATCTCCATATTTATATTTCTGTAGCTCTGATTTATTGTAGAGGGAAAAAGCAATTATGATATTTTCTTTCTGGATGGTGATTTAGCACATAATTCACCAACGGTCCTGAAGCAGACCTATATGCATATTTTGATGAATGTTATAAAGTTTGATATTAAAAGGTGCTCAAATTTGCTGCATGAACTGTGTGCATGGTGAATGTAAACTTTCACTTAACCATAAACATAGGAGACTGACAACCTAAACGTACTGGGGTTTGCTAATTGACAAAAATTCATTGAACTTTTTTTTTTTTAAATGTAAAACTACATTAGTACATTGTATATGTTTAGTTCATGCTACTTTGTTAGGTGGTTTTTGGTGTTAACACTTCTGTCAAAACCATTAAAAGTTTTGCAGAATTATATTATTTGTTATTTATCATGACAATAAGATCTGTTTTCTGTAACATATTTTCAAAACCTTTTGACTCCATTCTATGGTGAATTTAAATAATTGTCTTTCTACTTCACCATGATCTCTCCCAGCATTTCATTCTGAGTTGTACCATGCACTGATCTGATGTTCACGCTCTTTCTGCTGCCTGGTACAATCTTTGTTAAAAAGACAACATGGTTTGAATTTGCACACAGAGCTTAGACAGAATGAATATGTTAATAAGCTCCAACCTCAAGTTGCACACTCAAATTACTATCAATTGTGCATGTAATTTTTTCCAGGCTATTTGTTCTGAAAATAAGTACTAAATTATGCATTCACTGTAGTGTCATGTATGAGTACTGAAGATGAACTTGTTCAAATATTTCCAAATGGGAATATTTGTGTGTGCAAATATGATGAAATTCAATTATTTGATGTGCCCACTTTAGCAATTTGAAAACAGGGAGACAAAAACCTTACCATATTGGAGGGGGGAATCAAATGCTTCAGAGGCAGGCAACTGAGCCTGTGACCTACAGTGGATATATGTATTTCAGTTATTCAGCACCAGTCATCAGTAGGCCCTTTCATCCCTTATTCCTTAGGCTGGATAGAGTCCTGAATAACAGTAGAAAACAATCAGAAAATTATTACTGTGAGCTGGCCTAGTGAGGGATATGTTGTCAGGAAACTGTATTGCTCATAGCTGCTGCTCATCCTCCTGTCAAAGACTGTCTGCAAGCTCAATGAGATTTTTTAGGAGAATACATTTTGGTCACAATTCTAAGATTGCCTGGTAGTGAAAAATGTTGCAATTTTTGTAACAGACCATATGTGGTCAGTATACGTGCTTTTTTGAGTTGGCTCTTCTCTTTCACAATCTTGGTTTCCTTATCCATTTTTTCAAATGTGTCAGTTCATTTTTTGGAGTAGCAGATATGGAATAAGACAAACTGACATGTGTCAAGAATACAGAGTGTATTTGAAAGGATGTGTTTTCAATAGTCCATGACCCACACACATTCTTTGAGTTTGTACCTCTACACTTTTTTACATTATAGCTGCCTGTCCTATGTGCTCTGTCTCATGTATTCCAAGACACACTCTAGATACCATCAGTATTGTTCTAAGACACCAAAACTTGCCAAGCTGTTAAGAAGCTCTCCCAAAGTAAACCACCTGGATGCACAACAAAATACCAACTATATCACCCTTTCAGCACAATGGGAAACTGATGATGGAGATATGAGGAAGCCTTTGTATAGAACAGACACAGTTGTGGGATAAAGAAGGATGGTGTTTTTGCAACCACTTGGATAACCTAGGAAGAAGAGAAACAACATTTGGGATCTTTCTAGGGCAAGATCATCAGGAAAGTTAACTTTTAGAAATGGTGATGGCAGCTCCAGATCTACACTGGCTGGATGTTTATGATTTGAAGTCATAAAGTTGCAGAAGAAAATAACTTAAACCTATACTGGAACAGGTTCCCATTGAACGGCTTTCAATATTGGCCCCTAATGCAAAGCTGTGGACTTGTGGTTGGCCATCTAAGTGGTTTAGACACTGGTTTCCCAAGTCAAAAATCTTTTCTCAGAGAGGGATAAATTGCCCCGAGCTGTGGCTGCAGCTTTGTCCCCAGATCAGTATTGCTAGTACAAGTCAGGAGCAGACATCTGCACTGTAACTTTGAAGTCCTATATCAATGATTCTTGGGCTCATGAAATCTGACTATACAGGTGGAATCTCCTCTCCCCAGTGAAGAATAACACCAATCTGAAAAAAACCTTCAGTTATATTAAGGTCTCCTGCGTACAGAATGCAGAGGTGCTAAACTGGATTGCATGGTGTGCGAATGGGTAGCTGTGAAGAGTAAGGGGATGGGCATCAAGCCAGAGATCATTCACAGTACGTGGTGAAGATGGCCAGTCTGGTCCTGTCTGCTCTAGTTGTGATGGTGTCCACAGAAGTCAGCTGAGATTCTGTGACTCCGGAGACAAGGTTTGTTCACAGTCCAGTGAACCCTACAAGCATCATAGGATTTCAGGACATTTGCCTATTATCTCCTATGATCATAAATTAATGTGGTTTTTTTTTTTTTTTTTTTTTTTTTTTTTGTTTTGTTTTTTTTTTTTAATGCAGTCGTAAAAGTGAAGAAAAGTTGTTATATTTTAAAAGCTGTATGTGCTAAAATTAGAATATCTAGTGTTAAAAAATATATCTGCATTTGTTAAAGTCAGTGTTTTTCATTGTTCAAAGAGAAGGGAAATTTCACCCATACCCCAGGAAAACCTTTTAAATGGATTTTCCTAGACATCCGAGAGGGATTAGAAACTTCCACTTTGAGCCTTGACTTCTAGTTCCAAACTGAAGAGGGGAAGTAAGAGCTGCTTGCTGAGACAAGCATCTACAAGAGACAGCATGGAGCTGAGATTGCTAAAAATTGCTTTCAATTTAGTTATACTCAGATTAAACTACAGCCAGAATAGTCCTGCCTGAATTTTTGAGCAGAAGAATCCTCTTTCAAATTGGTTTTCAATAAATTCAGTTTACCATGTGTGTTCTGATTCACACACAGAGGTTGTGGGAACCAGGATCTGAACTAGAATTACTGAGAATGGCAGAGTTACTGTCAGGAACTTGAAATGTGGGACATGATTGGCACAGCTGTTTCAAACTACCAAGACACATTTGTTTTGCTGATTAAGGATACCAATTAAACTCAGACACCAGAGTGAAAAGAGTAGGTGTATTTTACTGATGATAACCAGTGTAATACAGAAAACATGCAGTAAGAAAAAGCAGAATAGTGCACTTAAAGCAACAAACAGCAAAATACAAGGTAATGCATTAAATCATTACTACGCAAAAGACAGAATAGTGATTAAGAAAAATCCATCACCACTTGCACACTTTACCATCATCCAGACCCGCAGTCAGTGGGGGAGCCCCAGTTGCAGGGAGGATTTGGAGAGCCTGTCCTGGCCAGAGGGAAATCCTACACGGTGCGTCCATCCGTAGGTGAGGCTTCCGAAGTCCCTGTGAGTCGGTCCAGCCTTATGTACTAGAGATCAGCAAGCCAGAATAGCTGGCACCTTTGTTTTGAGCAGAAAAATTCTGATTTCATTCTCCTGTTGGATTCCACCCAAAGCCTGGCCAGGGCTCGAGAGGGGGAGACCAAGGGAGTTTCTAACAAGGCCAGATACTTGGGTTCTCACCCTTGAACAAGGCTAAACAAGGGAAGTTGGATACATTCTCTCAGCATTTCGTCCTCATTACTGACATTCTGTCTAAGCTGCATCTTGCACTAGCGAGCTTATGTACATTGTTAATAATTACAGACTAAGTTAGCAGCTTTGGCTTGGAGCCTTTTGTTCAAGCTTTAGTATTTCAATGCTTTAGCACTCCTTACCTCAGCAAAAGTGGGTTGTTATAACTTAGTTCAATAGCTACTAGCACAATGGTTATCATTTATAAAATATACGGGATTCATCTACAGGTCAACTCTGGCTTGCACAACCTGTCCAAGCATTAGTACTTCAACATTGCACTGATTCAGGTTTTTTCCTTTTAGTGTTACATTTTCAATCAGAGCAAAAGCAAATATTTCTGTGCCCACATATGTTCCTAATATTTTTTAAAAAGATGTCTGATAATTAAATATTTATATTAGCTGATACTCTGAAACCTGTAGGTGAAAGATATTGACTTGGAACTGCAGTAGCTTTCATGTCAATCACCAGTTCACTTCTTCAGAAAGCTGTTTAGGGTTAACTCAATGAATACTACCAGGAATAATTTTTAATTGTAATTTAGAAGTGAAACTTACCTTTCAGTCTCTAGAGGTTTTGAACACTAGCTGCCTACAGAGAAGCACTCACTCTGGGATAACACTGAGGACACTTACCCAATAAGAATTATTCTGGATTTTTTTTCCTCAAAAGAAAACTTCATCTAATCTCATTTATTACTAAAAAATATTTGTCCACTTTCATAATATGTAAGCATCCTGGTTGTTTGAACAAAACTATTTGACTTGGAAACTAAAAGGCCTGATACAAAAGAGAACTTTTACAGGATTGTGAATAAAATGCTTGTGGATGATGCACGAAGTATAATCCTTTCTCCCACAGTTGTTACTAATTTGCACTAGGTTAAGTAAAATTAAAAAGTGAATACACTGAAAATAGCTCTTTTAGTGTAATTAAATAACACTTAAGTCCAGTTTTTAAAATCAGATATATTAACTCCTATCTTCCTTGTCTATATCTTATTTATTTAAAAGGATAAATCATAGAATCACAGAATCATTCAGGTTGGAAAAGACCCTTGGGATCATCGAGTCCAATCATCAGCCCGACTCTACAAAGTTCTCCCCTACACCGTATCCCCCAACACCACATCCAAACAACCCTTAAACACATCCAGAGATGGTGACTCCACCAGCTCCCCGGGCAGCCTATTCCATTGTCTAACCACTCTTCCTGTGAAAATTTTTTTCCTAATGTCCAGTCTGAATCTCCCCTGTTGCAGTTTAAAGCCATTCCCCCTTGTCTGTCACTAATCACCTGTCAGAAGAGACCAGCACCAGTCTCTCTACAATGTCCTCTCAGGTAGTTGTAGAGAGTGATGAGGTCTCCCCTCAGCCTTCTCTTCCTCAAGCTGAACAGTCCCAGCTCCTTCAATCTCTCCTCATAGGATTTATTTTCCAGGCCCTTCACCAGCTTCGTTGCCCTCCTCTGCACTCGCTCCAGCACCTCGAGATCTCTCTCGCATTGAGGTGCCCCAAACTGGACACAATACTCCAGGTGTGGCCTCACCAGTGCAGAGCACAGGGGGACTGCATCAAGCAGTCACAGGATGTTCTTAGAAGAAGGTTTAAAGGGACTTGCACTGCCTATGCTCTCACTTACAGCTCTGCTGGAACATTCAACCCTGTGCATCTCTCCATGTTCCTCCAAACTCTTCCACTCTGAAGTGTTAGCATAAATAAATGCATGTGAGTTTCTAGTAGTTTTTGTAATACAAAGACAACCACTCCAGATTAAATGTTCAATCCATATACAGCTATCCATGTTAGAATATATTAATGTGGATCTAGAGTGAGTGAGTTTTGTGCAACATACCTACCATTTTCCCTGGGGGTCTCTCTGAGCATGACAAGGTTATGATGGTAGACATCTTCAAATTTTGTAGCCAACAGTTTGATGAAGAATGGCCTCATGGACTGAAACTCTACCACGTGTATGTCATGTTTGTGGAAAAAGATAGGAAAAATGTTTTAAAAATTGGGAGGTGAGGGAATTTTTATCATATGACATTTTATTTCAAAGTTAACTATCTATGGGTTGCCAGAAAACATTGTACACAAAGTTATACTGGAAACATGATCTTCTTATCTGCTATTTAATGAGTTACACTTATTTCTTGTAGTAGTTATTACAGCTATATATATCTGTATATATAATAACAAGTTTGTGATGCACATACATATTTGCCATAAACTTGAAGTAGCAGGCAAAAAGCCAGTATAAACAATGTTTTATGTATATTGTCCTTAGAGAGTCATGGGAAACAACTTTGCAAAAACAATAATGCAGAGTGAGAGTACAGGTTCCTATAAAGAGGACATAATTCATAAATATAACAGTTGATGACATTCTCACTGCTGTTTCTCTTAGATTTAGTAAATAATGTGGAAAACAATTCTACAGCATGGTGTACAGTGCATTTAAGTAAGTCTGCCTTGGGACTGGCATGTAATGTCATCATTGCATTCCATTGACCCTATGCCAGTCCATATGTTTAATTAAATGAACACAATGCTTTTCACCGCTTTAAAGTCCTTTGATTTTCTACATTCACTCCAAATATTTTGCTATTTAAAAGTATTTACTGTATCTTTCAACATTAATTAAAGCCTTGTGAATTTCATACTAGCTACCTATTATAACAGTAAACTGAAAATAATACAAAAAGAAAAGTGCTCGCATACAGAATGTTTATGTGATCATATATTTATGGGACTGGGCTGCCTCAAAGCCAAACACATCTATTTCTTGGTGGTACATCACAGCCTGACCAGTTCACCCTTACAGTATATGAAATGACCAGGGGATGCCCTGTAGGGTGCTTTTATTTTCTGAGCATTCACTATGACTGTGACATTGTTGCTGACAGATCTCCCTCTTTGAAGCAGGTTTGGCCTTTGAGGAGGAGCACTGAGGAGCACTTGAGAAGGAACACTCAAGATGATGATTGTACTTTGAAGGACAGGGGGATTTCTGCTTTCCTAAGGACTTTGCCACATCATGTCATCTGTTAGACTTGTTCCACTAGGACACAGAAGGCAAAGAATTTGTGGAAAATGTACTAGAGAATTTTCCAGACAGTGGAAAATTTCTTTGACTGTGTCCAGAAGTCAGCTATCCTGTGGGATTTCCCAAGTTTGAAACATAGTCCTGTGTACTGGGATGAGTGAAGTCATGGTTTACATGGAAAGCTGACCAAGCAAGTGGACTTGAAAGACAAATCTAATTCTGAGTACAGTTATCAGCACTCCACCCAGTGTTGTCAGCTTCCTGCCACCTTCTAGACTTTGACATTACTCCTCTTGCTCAACAGAGCTGTCTGACTTAGACTCATCAATCATCCAAATTTTTTATAATTTGCATACACCTTTCACTTTTGATCTGCTTTTCATTTTTGTTTGATTTTTAAAGCATGATTCTTCTATCCAAAGCCAATAAATTTATTTTGCAATTTGTTTGTAATAGACATAAACCTTAAGCACACAGTATGATAGGTTCAATGATGACAGACTTTGAGGCCTATGTTCTTTGTTTTTTTTCTTGTGATAGGTCAAGTAGAATGACAAAATTCTGGTGCAATATTAAGATAATCTAGGGATTACTCTAATGATGCTATGACTGTCTAAGTTTCATAGCATAAAGAAAATGATGTATTAATAAAAAGCTTACCATATTATAACTTTACAGGTCATATGGGAAAAAAAAAAAAATCTGTTTGCCTTTTTCTCCTAAACTAAAAAACTTATTTGGGACTGGTTAAATCAGTCATATATGCTGCTATATTTACATTTTTATGTATTTAATGCCATACAAGCTGTAGTCAATATAAATGACATTGTGGTAGACCTTTTGTTAAGTGAAAACTAAAAGAAACTCTGAAATATTAAAAAATGCTTTTTTTGACTAGGTATTACTTCCTATATTGAAAATTTGTAATCAAATAGACTCACAGAATCATCTATGTTGGAAAAGACCTTGAAAATCATCTAGTCCAACCATTAACCTCACACTGACAGTTCCCAACTACACCATATCCCTCAGCTCTATGTCAACCCTACTCTTAAACGCCTCCAGGGATGGGGATTCTACCACTGCCCTGGGCAGCCCATTCCAACACCTAACAACCCCTTCTGGAAAGAAATGCTTCCTAATATCCAGTCTAAACCTTCCCTGGCGCAACTTGAGGCCATTCCCTCTTGTCCTGTCGCTTGTTACTTCACTAAACAGACTCATCCCCAGCTCTCTGCACCCTCCTTTCAGGGAGCTGTAGAGGGCGATGAGGTCTCCCCTCAGCCTCCTCTTCTCCAGACTAAACCCCCCCAGTTCCCTCAGCCGCTCCCCGTACGACCTGTGCTCCAGACCCTGCACCAGCTCCGTTGCCCTTCTCTGGACACGCTCGAGTCATTCAATGTCCTTTTTGTAGTGAGGGGCCCAAAACTGAACACAGGAATCAAGGGGCGGCCTCCCCAGTGCCGAGTACAGGGGTCAGATCCCTTCCCTGTCCCTGCTGGCCACGCTATTGCTGACACAAGCCAGGATGCCATTGGCCTTCTTGGCCACCTGGGCACACTGCTGGCTCCTGTTCAGCCAGCTGTCAATCAACACCCCCAGGTCCCTCTCTGACTGGCAGCTCTTCAGCCACTCCTCCCCAAGCCTGTAGCGCTGCTGGGGGTTGTTGTGGCCCAAGGGCAGCCCCCGGCATTTGGCCTCATTGAAACTCCTCCAGTTGGCCTCAGCCCATGGCTCCAGCCTGTCCAGGTCTCTCTGCAGAGCCTCCCCACCCTCGAGCAGATCAACACTCCCACCCAACCTGGTGTCATCTGCAAACTGACTGAGGGTGCACTCGATGCCCTCGTCCAGATCATCAATAAAGATGTTAAACAGGAGTGGCCCCAAAACCCAGCCCTGGGGGACACCACTCGTGACCGGCTGCCAATTGGATTTAACTCCGTTCACCACAACTCTCTGGGCCCGGCCACCCAGACAGTTTTTTACCCAATGAAGCATGTGCCCATCCAAGCCACGAGCAGCCATTTTTGCCAGGAGAATGCTGTGGGAAACGGTGTCAAAGGCCTTACTGAAGTCAAGGTAAACAACATCCACAGCCTTTGCCTCATCCAATAAACAGGTCACCCTGTTGTAGATGGAGATCAGGTTTGTCAAGCAGGACCTGCCTTTCATAAACCGATGCTGACTGGGCCTGAGCATCTGGTTGTCCCGCAAGTGTTGTGTGATGGTACTCAGGATGAGCTGCTCCATCAGCTTCCTTGGCATTGAAGTCAAGCTGACAGGCCTGTAATTTCCTAGATCATCCTTCTGACCCTTCTTACATATGGGCGTCACATTGGCCAATTTCTAATTTGTCAGGAACTCCCCAGTCAGCCAGGACTGCTAGTAAATGATGGAAAGCGGCTTGGCGATCACCCCAGCCAGCTCCTTCAGCACCCTCGTGTGTATCCCATCCAGTCCCATAGACTTGTGTGTGTCTGTGTGATGCAGCAGGTCACTGACTGTCTCCTCCTGGAATGCGGGTGGGTCGTTCTCCCAGTCTCTCTCTTCTGGCTGTGGAGGCTGGATTCCCTCAATACAACTCGTTTTTTTATTCAATTCTGAGGCAAAGAAGGCATTAAGCACCTCAGCCTTTTCCTCGTCACTTGTTCCTATGTTTCCTGCTGCATCTAGCAGGGGATGGAGGCTCTCCCTGGTTGGTCTTTTGCTATTGACATAGAAACATTTCTTGTTGTCCTTGACTGCTGAAGTCAGATTAATTTCTAGCTGGGCTTCAGACCTCCTGATTTCCACCCTGCAAAGCCTCATAGCCTCTTTGTAAACACTGTGAGTGGCTAGCCCCTTATTCCAAAGGATGTAAACTCTCCTTTTCTCTCTGAGTTACAGCCAAAGCTCCCTGTTCAGCCAGGGTGGTCTTCTCTGTCTCCAGCTTCTTACAGCACCTGGGGACAGCCTGCTCCTGTGCCATTAAGACTTTCTTCTTAAAAAGTGTCCAGCCTTCCTGGACCCCTATACCCTTCAGGATCATCTCCCAAGGGATCCTGTCAAGCAGGTCCCTAAATAAGTCAAAGTCAGCCCTTTGGATGTCCAGGATGGCAGTTCTGCTGTCCCTTCTCCTGGACTTTCTAAGAATAGAGAACTCTATTATTTCATGATTGCTGTGCCCTAGTCGGCCTCCAGCCAGCACATCACCCACCAGTCCTTCTCTATTCACAAAGAGGAGGTCCAGCAGGGCACCTTCTCTGGTCATTTCACTCACCAGCTGCACTGGGAAATTGTCTCCTACACATTCAGGGATCTCCATGACTGGTCCAGCTCTGCTGTGTTGTATTTCCAGCAGATGGCTGGGAAGCTAAATCCTCCCACAAGAACAAGGGCAAGTGGTCGTGAGATTTCTCCTAAATGCCTGTAGAATATTTCATCCACCTCTCTGTCCTGGGTGGGTGGCCTATAGTAGACTACATCATCTGCCCTGTTGTTCTTTCCCCTGATTCTAATGCAAAGACTCTCCACCCTGTCTTTGCTACACTTGTGCTTGAAGCAATCATAACAGTTGCTAACATACAGCGCCACTCCACACACGCTCCTTCCTTGTCTATCCCTTCTAAAGTGTTTGTAGCCATCAACTGGAAAATAAGATGCTAACAAATGGCTGAAAACTGAAATATCTAAAATAGGCTCACAGAAGTACCTCTGATATTTGACTAAATTGAACAATTGTTCAAAATGCCGAATGCTCAGTTTTGTTCTATTTGATGTTTTTGAAAATAAATATGAAAAAAGGAGCAGATTCCTATCAGATGTTTGAGCATAAAGTAAATAAGATTGAATCTCTGCATATTTACGGTAGTTAATATGTAGACAGAGCACTTTTATAGAATTACTTTGGCTCCTGTTCAGAATCTAGCAATATCCATATTAAATTTCCATTTAAATCTCTTGTACAGATGAATAAGTAGAGGATTAACATATTTTTCTGCTGTGTTCTTAATATTAATCTTGACAGTTGACTTCTCTACACAGACAAAAAAAAAAAAAGAATAATATCCTCCTTTGGTAGACAAATGAATTGTTTTCTACATAAATAATGAAACCTTCAGTTTTATAGATAAATATAGCCACATTTCTCTAAATGCTTTCATAATATTTTAAAGAGGAAAATTCAGCTGGATACAGAGGATTTAATATATTTTTTGTCTCATGTAATGTGTTTTGGAAGGACAAAAGGGCTTTTATCTGTGCATTATGCAGTCAAGAAGGGAAAAGAAATCCCACTAACATCATCAGGAATAGGTCTGGGCCCTAATACAGCAAAAACTTCCCTTTTGCAGCAGGAAGGAGGGCAAGACCAACTACTTTCAGGGACGACTTGCACTTCCTGAAGCTTGCCTTATTCAGAGACTATGACATTTTTTAATTTGTGAGGATGATAAAATGAAAATATTTCTATTGCGAAGTGACCAGTTGTCAGAGTAGTTTAGATTACATTTTGTTTCTCTTCTTCCCATGCTCTAGTGACTTAGTGTTTTAGTGTCTGCATGAGATAACTTCTAATCTCACGCAGTCACTAAATTGGGGGAAAACGAGATTTGGTTTCATAGGTTTTCTTCTTGTCTATTGTGCTATTTTATTTTTATGTCAGACTTCTGGTGGAGTACCCACTATACGCTTTGCATTTACTACAAACCTTGAGTTAAAATAGACTTATTATGATGCTTCACAAAAATTGCATCCCACATGAGGACAAAGAGAAATACTGATTGCTCTAGGAATTCTATAAGCATTATTGATTTAAATTTATACGATTACAGAAAACTCATTAGTGATTAAAACATGTTAAGAAGAGTTTTATTCCATATCATAGGTATGCAACACTCTATAAATAGGAAATTTAAATTGTCTCATGTTGGAAAAACATCTACTGAGATATTGGAAAATCACTACCTTCTTTTCTTTTTTAATTTGTTTTATCTGGAAAATATAAGATAGTTTGCTGTCTCCTACAGATATGTGCTGTAGAATTCTGCAATGGATGTAATTTCCTATTTAATGTCATACTCAATTTTTTAAAGGAAATTCATTATTTTGTGACAGGTGAAAGGATATTTCACTACAGAGAATTTAGTAGTCTTATGAATATTTATAAGCATACTTTATAAGCAACTGTATAGAAGACAACTAATTTCAGCTATTTTCATACACAGCAAAATATAAGGTTCTCTGGTTTTTTGTCTTTTCCTCATTAAATTTTCTAATTTTTTTGGTTTTACTTTAAAGTCTAAAAAAAATATAGAATATCTTCCTCTAGTGTTCTAGAAGCTGCCAAATACCACCCACAATTAGAAAAACACCAGGCTCTTTGTGACCACCCTTCAGCTATCAGAATGACAAAATAATTGTAGAACTCATAAGATTAGACAAACTGCATGGGAACAGGACACTCAGCCTTTGACAGAAGCTGGTAGGCTATTAAGGAAGTAGCCAAGTAGTGGCATGCTGTTCTGACACTTTTCTTGCTGCCAGTGAATACAGAGTGACTCCTCAAAGTGAATGCCAAGGCATCATGATTAACATAATTAGAGCATACCTTTGTGGCACAGTTATATCTGTACAAAGTTCCATCAAGCAAGGCTTGGTTGCAATTGGTGACATGCCTCTTTATCAAAATACATTTTCTGAATTCAAAGGCTGTCAAGTGAGATGGAGTAAAACTGCACTTTACTTGCCCTGATATTGCCTGATTAAGAACTTAAATATATCTTTTTTTTCTCATCAGCTTAGAAGAAAAGTTGTGCTTTCTGCTGACTTTATGCTTTATACTAACAGCTGAGCCAGATAAAACATTTTTCCTCTACAGAATTCCCCCAAGAGCCAACTGCCTAAACAATAACAAGTGTAAGAAAATCACACTAATTACTATGCTATTGTAGGTCTAACTGAAGGGGCAGAGCACCCTTCAGTGCATGGCCTACTGTGTCTTTTCAAATGTACCAATATATTAAAGTGTGATACAACATAGGTACTATGCCTGAAACCCAGGAGTCTTTAAAAGCCATCACCAGAAAATCTATTTAAAGAAAAGTAGTCTAATCCATTATATAGTAATAACAGTTCTTTTCCTTCTAAAGAAAACCTTTCAATGGAGTTAAAAAACTTTTCTGCTGATATCGTCTCACTTCATGACTCCTATTGTTTTAATTCCTCACCTCTCTCTGGGTGTCTGTTAGCTTTGCCATTGCACCTACATTACTCAGACAAAAATGTGACTAAGGCTGCATTCCTTGGGCTGGAGTTCTTTATTATGTTGTAAAATGGATTTAAAATCTAGGACTGTAGAAGACAGAATCAGGGAGTAAATAAAAAAGTAGCCTGTAAAGGGAAAACCTGATAAACGTATATTAGATGGGCTACAAGGTTAGCTCCTTTTCAGGTAGCTCAGCTCACTCTACACAGTGCGTGGTCAGACTGTTAACTGGTCATGATCAGTCTTGCCCTGAATAACATGAGAGCAGGAGCACTGGCTTGATCAGTCTTTAATCAGGGTGAGGAGCTGCAGCTTGGGAAAACCCTTCCTCCTCTCTACTCCAAATGTTTATGGTTAACACCACTGTTTATCTTTGCTGACACCTTTAACTTTGATCCATATTATCCTTCAGGTCACATGGATGTTGCTGTTTCTTATGATATTTAAAAGAATTATCCATTTTCTTCCTTTATCAGTCCATTGAATTCCTCCTTGTCTATTCTGTCCACTACACAGTGAGTTTTTTCTTAAATCAGGTCTTTGGGAAAGGTACTATATTCTGCCATATATTGTACAGTGAAGGCATAGCAGACCTTCACAATACTTTTGGATATACTTGTGAGCTAGAACTGGTCAAAAAAACAGAGATCTGTTATTTGTTATTCAAAAGCTTGCATTTAAATTGCCTTCACTTTGTACGTATCCAAAATAATCCACTTCCATTTTATTTTTTTTTTTAAAGACAGTTTGTGAAATTGCTTGCATTTTTGTTTTCAAAATTGTTACAAAAAAAGACCAGTTTGTAGCAAGAAATTTTTTACCAAAGGTCTGAAAATGAAATCAGGCATTTTTCATTATGAGGATTTTTTCCGGTTCTCAGACGAAAAGTATTTTATCCACATATCCTTTTTTTCTGCTTTCCTCCTTAAAAAAACCCCAAACAAACGCAAAAAATCTGTTCACAAGCCATTACTGATCTCAGCAAGAAATGATTTGTGATTTTTGAACCAGTTATCCATGTGGTGTATTTTTCAGGGTTCATACCTGCTCTGGTGAACTTCTCCTTTTACATACAAAAAATTTGAAGAAGCACGAAAATCAGTTCTGAGGCTGAAGTCCTGGTTTTGTGGCAAGATTTTGTGGGTAGATTATATTATATGCCAAAATCTAATGCTGCAAAGAATCTAGTTACGTTCTGGTGTAACTTTGTATAACACCAAGGACCACTTGCTATGATGTTTACTGTTTTCCAGTCACACTATTTAAAGGCAAGGAATGGAAATCACATTTTCTGACCTCCCACTCACATGTTTATGAAGATATTTTAGGCACATTCCCCCCCCCCCACTTTCCATTCATAAATCTCTGTTGCAATTAATGTTTGGTAAAGATAATGATAAAAACCATTAAGAATTATTTCCATATGTAAGAAGAATAAGGGAGAGAACACAAATGAAGTTAATTCATATAATTTCAATGAAGGGTTACAGGTTTGCTAAATAGCATTTTTAAAGGGGTCTTACATAGAGCATAGAGAAGTGTCATGATTAAGGCTGGAAAGAGTTCTTCAATCTTTAATCCTATGCGACACCTATTAAAACAAGCGTAGAAGTCTTACCCTCTTCCCACTGAAATATCTAGAAAGATTGTAATTGATTCAGTTGTTATCAAGTTTGCAACCTTTTCTGCCACTAAGAATTGCTTTCTGTAAAATTCTAATGTTGAAAATCTTTAGTTTTCCTCAAACTCTATGTATTTCTATGTAGTAATGGTAAAAAAATCTAGCTCTAATCTACATTTAAAAATCTGTTTTTCTTTAGGACCAAATACTGAAACATAGGTAGTGTCTAGGAAGTCCAAATACCACACTTAATAATGAGGTTTACATTGTGTTTAGTTGGAGTTATGGTCAAGGGAAGACCCCTGTGAACTAGGCTGTCTCAGGAGGAAAATTTGGATGATCTCTGCTGCCTGTTTTCCAGAGGCCATAATGTAGCACTCACCTCTCAGGATCTGGTCTAAGGAAAGATGGTGCTGAAGAGTTGCTCCACCTAAACTATGTACTCAAAACATTCCCTTGTTCCTTTTGCTAAAGCCTGAGTCTATATCATTTCATTGTTACTCTGTGATTTAATTTTAAAATTTTCCAGGTAGTCCGTTTTTTTTCTGAGTCTTCCCACAGTTGCTTTCATCAAAGCAGTTTGGCACATGAGCCCATGTGGCTTTTCAGATCTAGATGTTTCTCTATGTTTTTTTTTTTTTTTTGTGTGTGTTTTGTTTTGTTTTGTTCTGTTTTTTTTTTCCTAAGGAGTATAATGAAGAATGATGATGGCACAGTGCTGCAGTGGTACAGAAAATTGAGATGTCTCAACCCTGCTATTCAGAAGCAGACTCCAAGCATGCAGCTCATCTTCAGGGGCATGGCTTTGCTCTGACTCCATGGTTACAGTTCCCTTATGTCCCTAGAGATCAAGGACCTGTGTCAGAGATGGAGACCTGTACCTAAACTTCCTTCATTTTTTTTTCTGGGAAGAACTACGCAACTTTCAGCTTAATTTATACAGCTCAGTTCAGTAAATAATAAGAGCACTTAATTGTTCCCATACCCTCTGTAGGGTGGCCTTCAAAGCATACTTCACATTACAGAAAAACAAATATAAACTTTTCCAGTGCTGTCTTAGTGATTTTCGTTCATACAGAACAGCAACAAAAAGTGTTAAATTTTGAATGTTGATTTATTCCTATGCACAGTTATTACACATATTAGTAAAGTAGCATATGTGCAGAAATGTAAATGGTTTGTCCCAAGCACCTAACAAATATTTTGTGGGAAAATAAATGCTGCTTCCTGGACTGTAGTCTTAGAACAGGACAGATTTCTAAACAAAATAATACAACTCAAACAGAAAGGAGCCTCTGAAGTGAAGCAGATACAACAAGATTTTCATAATGAACATAAGTTTTGCCAGTCTAATACCTGGGGAGTCAGGGAAAATAAAGCTGATGATAGATTTTGTCCCTTTCCTAATTTTCATATGCTGATATTCCAGACACAGTATGGATTCTTCAAATAAAATGAATTTAAAATACGTGGAGAAAGAGAAAATCCAACACAAAAGCTGTGCACTGTTCATGTATCACTTTGGAGGACCAGGATAAGCCTTTTGCAGCAAACCAGACCAATATGCAAAATCTAATCTTCTGTCAGAAGACATTGGATTTTTCATCCAACTTCAGCATTCTCTAATGTTATTGGCTATTCTGATGCCATTAGCAAAGTGATGCAACAAATTGGTTCATTCTGTGAGAGGTTTTAGGTAAGCTGTATTTCTACAGTAGTAAAACTTGTCATAGCCTTCACCTGTACACCACTGCAAAGTTTATAGAAACATTACTGCACAGAATTATTCATAACATTCTCCATTCTCTGGGGTTTGCCAGGACATTGTGGAAGTTTAATAACATTGAAAAGGGCTTTTTCTTTGGGAGAAGACACACACTTTTGTTAATTACACAAAGAGCCTTTTGAACCAGACATCTCCTTCATACTTGGCATGAACTCAAGCTTAACCCATACAGATACTCTTCTATGTTAACTTGTTTGTTTATCCTCACAAGTTTTATAATTTGCATGTTTGAACAACTTTAAAGTATTCAAGGTCCAAACTGGAATCACCTTGAACAGAACAGTTTGTACCTAAATCTTTTCAGTAGTAAGAGGAACAACTTATAAAAAGGCATTATTTTAAACAGCTGTATTTTTCAGCAGTTTGTCATAGGCTTGAACACACAAGTGAAAAAATACATTGTGTGAAAGCATTCTGGTTTTTGGTTTGGTGTGGTTTTTTGTTTTTTTTTTTTTTTTAAAGACTGGAGTGCATGAAATGCCTGATGTACTGGGGAGTGATTTTGAAGTGGAGGACCTAGTGCTGTGCCACTGCTTGCACTTGGAGACCAGCTGTGCCAGTTGCTGTATTGGAAGAAATGCCTGCTGTGAAACTAGTCTGCATGTGTTACTTAATTTCCTGAATTATCATATTTTTCTAATCAGCTTCTGAGTTAAGGACCAAAATTGAGGATCCAGGTGAGCAGCAAGGATTTAATGTCTAGAATGAAATCGTCTATTTTGTCATTTTACTGTTGTGCAATCTACTGGTACATTTAATCTATGTATCTTGTCTTAGCTACTGAACACTTCTTTTGATTCCACTTCATCTAATTGATCTAAATGATATTTCACAAACTCAAGAGACTTAAGCAGCTTTATAAGAATCAGATGAGGGCACATCTACGAGGGATCTGCAAAATAAATAAATTTGTCAGCCCCAGTAAGTGGAGACAGTTGAACTCTTCAATGTGAACAATACACTTACTGCTTTTCTCAGTATATGTACTGTTGTTTTATTGGCCAAAACTGTATGGAATTTTTACATATATGTAACAGCTTACGTACAGATGGTTTGAAAATTAAACCTTCTTTTGGCACTATTAAATAACACTCACAGAGTTCTTCAGCGCATGATCAAGGCTGGATTAGTCTTGTAGGTATATTCCTGTTTTATATACTGCATAAAATGTGCAAACAGATTTAAGATTCATGATGTAAGATTGTTCACATAATCACACAACTCTTTCCTTGTCTATTTGACTCAGTTTACTGAAAAAAAAACCTGCAGGAAGAAGAAATTGCAAGACCAGAATCAGGCTTTTCCTGTGCTTGAGGAAACCATGCGGGACAATATTTGGAGCACTTTATGTTACTGTAAATTCGATCTCAAAAAAAAAAATCTTTTAAGACTTAGTTTGAAGTTTTAGAAAGCAGGCATTCTTTATTACAGTGATAGATCACAGGGGATCATTCCACCTAACATGCGCACACTAAAACAAATTTCGTCCTTTATATTTCTTAAAGACAGGAATATTCATACCTTTTCCAAGAAGTGTCCACCTTTCTGTCTATCTACTACATGTACATAATGCTGGCATTGCAAAACTACACTACACATGTGCAAGGGTCTCAGGTGGTTATCAGTGGTCATTTGGGGAGTTAGCAACCTACTCTTTTTTCCGTTTTATGGTCATAAGTCTTTTGAGGACAATTTCTTCTCCTTGGATATTTCCCAGATGTATCTATTCTCAAGGTTAGGATATCTTTCTGTACATTATAGTCACTCAGACCTTGTTGAATACAAAGTTAAACACTGTTTGGTAAAAGAATTTCTTAATATTCCCCTTTCAGACTTCCAGGTAGACACACCTGGGTACAGCATGAGTACATAAGGTATAATGGAATGCTTCTCTTCTCACTAATTGTTACAGGCCTAATGGATAAGGCATCAGTTAGCAGTCATCACTTACAAAGCAAAACCCTTACATGAGTGCTGAAGGAGACAAATCAGCAGTAGCTTAGGCGGCACTTGGGTTCATTCTCTGTTTTCACTGTTCTGTGAATGAAAAGGACAGTGCTGAGGTGGTAGCCCTTTTACAGGCTTTCTAATGAAGTCGTAAACTTTATCAGGAAAGGAGCAGACAGGTCCTCTCAGTTCCCACAGATAAGTTAGCTTCTGCAGCAATGCCAGTGACGACTTTCTCTCTTTCACTTTTAAATGACATCAGAAATATCAAGCTTCTAAAAACTGGAATTAATTACTTGAAAGACTCATTTAGCTATGATTGTTTGGGATTGTTTTCATTTATATCTCTGTAGACAAAAATAAAACTATTCCTCCATGACAGAAGAGTTAGAAACTGAGTTCTTAAATCAAAATATGACAAAGTTTCCAGGGCCCAGCTGTTGAGAGATCCTCTCCTTCCCCTGAAATATGATTTTCAGTATATATTTGAAAATTGCCTATTCATAATATTTTATTTTCATATTAAAACGTTTATTTGGGCCTTGATATTTGGTAACTTTATTTTGTATACACTATCATAGAATTTCTCTGGTTATGCTTTAATGTCTTCACTTAGAATGGAGGACCAAGCAATAAAGTTCCCAAGAAAAGTGCTTCTGGCAAACACACTTTGGCTGTATTGACAAGAGCATACTGAGTGAATTGAAAGAAGTGATTATTCACTTCTATTTATTACTTATGAGACCACATCTAGTGTCATCTGTCCAAATTTGGGTTCCCCAGCATAAGCACACTGACATAGTGGAATGACTTCAGTGGAGGGCCATGATGATAATTGAGGAACTGAAGTGTGTGACATGTGAGGGCTGGTTGAGAGATCTAGGTTTCACAGAATCACAGAATGGTTGAAGTTGGAAGGGACCTCTGGAGATCATCTGGTCCAACACTCCTGCTCAAGCAGGGTCGCCTAGAGCCAAGATGCCCAGGACCATGTCCAGATGTCTTTTAAACAGTTTCACAATTGGAGACTCCACAACCTCTCTGGGCAAAGTGTTCCAGTGCTCAGTCACCGTTGCAGTAAAAAAAAAAAAATGTTCAGAGGGAACTTCCTGTGTTTCATTTTATGCCTACTGCTGTGGGTGTGTATGCCTGGTCGTGAACCTTCTGTGCCACTGACAATGTAAAAGTATCAGCAGCATTTGGGTTAGAAGATTAATGATGTCTAAATTAATGACACACTTGTGTTAGAAGACTAACGGCATCTAGATTAAAGACAGCCAAAAGCAAAAGAATTTGTGCTTGTTAGGGAAGAAACAGATAAGAAGGGATTCCTTAAAATAACAAAGCAGAAACATCTACCAGCTGCGCGCGGTTAGTAGTCCTTATCAAATGTGCTGAGAGGAACTAGTGTTTGAAATGAGCATGCGCTAGAGCAACACAGGGATTTGCTGTTATTTTTAGAATGTACAAGAATATGTAAGGCCTTGTTTTTCTAATAAACTTCGGAGCTTGACTGTTAACCATATTGGTGTGTGACTTGTCTCACATCCTCATCCTGCAAAAAAGGGTTCCTTGCTACATACTGCTGCTTGTCTTATCCCTGGACACCACTGAAAAGAGCCTGGCTCCTTGTTCTTTTCACTCTTCCTTCAAGTATCTATATAGATGAACAAGATTCCCCCTTCTCTTCTCCAGGCTGAACAGTCCCATCTCTCAGTCTTTCTTCCTATGGCAGATACTCCAGTTATTTAATAATATTTGAGACGTTTTGTTGGACTCTCTTCAGTAGCTCCATCTCTGTACTGAGGATCTGAGAAATGGACACAGTACTCCAGGTGTTGCCTCTCCAATGCTGAGTAGAAGGGAAGGATCATCTCCCTCAACCTGCTGGCAGTACTTTGCCTAATGCAGACCAGCATATCATTAGCCTTCTTTATAGCAAGGGCACATCGCTGGCTCATGTTCAACTTGGTGCCCACCAGGATCTCCGGGTCTTTTTCTGCCAAGCTGCTTTCCAGCTTGGTGGTCCCCAGAATATGTTGGTGCCTGGGGTTATTCTTTACCAGCTGAAGGACTTTTCACTTCTCATTGTTGAACTGCATGAGGTTCCTGGCAGCCCATTTTTCCATCCTGCCAAGGTCCCTCTGGTTCGCAGCACAAACCTCTGGAGTATCATCCACTCCTCCCAGTTTGTATCATCTGCAAACTTGTTGAGGATACACTTTCCACACCATTCCGATAATTAATGACAATGTTAAACAGGACTGAACACATTATTGACCTCCGGGGTATACAACTAGTTACTGTCCTCCAACTAGATTTTAAGACACTGGTCGCCACTCTCTGGGCCTGGCCATACAGTCAATTTTCAATCCACCTCACTGTCTCTTTAACCAGTCCATACATCAATAGCTTGTCTATGAGGATTTTATGGGAGACAGTGTCAAAAGCCTTACTGAAGTCCAGGTATCCACTGGACTTCAGTAAGTCCACTGCTTTCCCCTTGTCTACTAGGCCAGTCACTTTACTGTAGAAGTTTATCAAGTCTTTCAAGCATGACCTCCCCTTGGTGAAGCCATGATGACAACTCCTGATGATTTTCTTGTCCTTAACATGCCTGGAAATGATTTCCAGGATTTTAGAGGAACTTCTGCTTCCATGATTTTTTTCAAAGAAGACTAGGTTATGAAGTGAATCTATTGCTGTTTCTAATTGCTTATTATTGTTATTATTAGTCTGGATGACCTCCACAGGTCACTTCCAATCTAAATTGCTCTGTTTTCCTATGCAGTGGCTAGCAGCTAGCGGTAGCTAGCCAAGCCAGACTATTAGTGGTGCCACGTACATTCATTCAGGGATCTTGCATAACCATAAGATCAGTGGATATGTGTGTGTCAGATTATAAATTCAGAGTACACACTTCCTTTCTGTAATGTCATTGTAGGGGAGTAGGTCTGTATTCTCTTTACTGTTTTTGAATCAACAAATGAATAGCTGTTATACCCATTTCCCTGGGAAAGTGGACAATTGGAAGCTGACATCAGTGTAGGTGATGTCATACTATTTCTCTGATGCTGTAGCTTTTGCCCTTCTTTATATTTAGCAGCACTTTCAAACATTCTTAATTTGTTACCCTTTACAAGACCAGCTACTGCAGACTTGCTTCAACACAACTGCAGTATCTTCTCTTTCCACATAGTATAGTGAGCAAAGCCATGCATCTCAGCTTGACAGCAACTGTGTTCAAAATACCAGAATCTGATCAGGAAAACTCATAATATTCTGCTCCAGCATATATGCTGCCACTGATTCTTAAATAATACAATCCCTCTACCGTACATACTGTGGCTCCTGAGCTGAAGTAATTATTCAGAGTAGAACTTAAGTTCTATATGTCATCTATAATCCTCCTTGTATTTATTGTGCATTGCATTTTGACCATACATGCCTAGGTTCCCTCTTACACCACTTGTAATTGTCTTGGGTGGAGAACATAACACAAATTTCTTATTTTCAGTGCTTTGTAAACTGAGGCAACTGTCAAGGAAAGTAGGACAGCATTACTGATATGCACAGCCACTAAAGAACATATAGTTTAGCCATTTTGAAAACAGTCACTATGAGAAACAAACCTTAGTGGATTAACTCTCTGAGGTCTGCTCAATGTTCATTTCATTCAAACACCCATAGTATAGAAGCTCTTGTGTAACATTAGAGATAAACCCAGATGAAATTATCCACTTCCTGGCATTTTAGCAGTCTGCTTATAGTCACTGTTTCATTTGAACTCTGCCAGTGGCACACATGCATTTTGCTTTTTAAAAATATTTTACTATCTTCATCAACAAATATCTTTTTAAATGAAGGAATAACAGAGATTACATGAGAACTGTTAATATAGTTGCTAATTTAAATAACTGCCAATTATTTTTAACACATTTTTTTTTATGCTTTTCAGTATTAGGTAGAACAGATTGCTGTGATAATCAATGTTATATTCTTGTATTATGGCTGAATACAACATGAAATCACAAATTTGACTTTTATTTAATTTTTTAATATTAATCTTTTGAGTAAAATTGCACTCTGTGAAACAGTGCAGCATTTAAGTGTTAATAGTGAGTTGGGATAAAACTAGCCTGAGTATTATTCCATTGAAAGATGGATTTAACCTGCTTTGGTAACTGTTTCATGGCCTGTCAATATGATAAAATATCATTAGGTAATAACATTAAGCTTTTAATCAGAAAAAAAAGAGGGGTTTTGGTGTAATTTATAATAATTTTAAGGGGCATAAAATATAAAGGGAAACCTGCTTAATGCTTTACATTTACATTTAAATCCACTTATCTTTTCTGTGTTTTCCATGATTATCCTTGACGTTTTGATTTAATTATGGGAGATGTTTTTATTTAAATCATTGTTTTACCCTCTTAGCCCAACTTATCCTATTCCATCTCCCTCTCCTATATGATCTAGAAATGAAGTCAAAATGCCAAGGTGTAAAATATCTGCAATTTCCATGGCAACAGAGATATGATTTAGTGAATACAGGATTTTATTTTCTAGAGAAAATCAGGTAAATGGGAGAAAAACACCTTTCCTCATTCAAATAGTATTTAATTTTATTTCAAGTATGGCGTTTGATACAAGGTTTTATGTTACATCATTGTGGTATAAGATCTTGCTGGACAAAGAAAAATAACAACTTGCATGTTCAGCATCCAAATAGGAATTCTTCCTGAAAAACTAACATGCTCAAGAAAGGACAGTCAGTGACTTAGAAGCTGATGTGCTTCTCTTGGAGTCTTCACTGAATCCCTTCCTCTGCAAGAAGATACTGAGGATATAGTAGAAGGCATGCTCTCAAGGATGATATCTAAAACTGTGGTTTTATGAATGCAGGATAGACATGCTTTAAAAAGGGGCCTTATTGTGCCTAACTTTTTGATAACTCTTATATAAGCTGTGGTGCAGCAAATACTTCCTATATGTCCAACTCTGAAAAAATGCAGTAACTCAAGCCAAAATATGTTTAACATCATATGCTGGAGTTTTCCCAATATCTTGCAGCTGGGGAAAACACATGGGCCTTGCAGTTCAAAAAAATGAGAGTATTATTGTCCAAGAGGATGGGAAGCGAATTCCAAAGATGAGGATATTTTAAGCTAATTAAAGGTCCCATGGTACCATATGCAAGAGTAGGAACATCTGCTACTATGTCCTAGTCAAATTACAGGTTTGGTAATTACTTTCTGCCTAATTGAGCTCCTGATTAATTTTAGCTGGATTTAAGTATTCATCATGCCTTTCCATATTTTGGTTCTGCTGTCAATACGATAGAGCGAGCCACTGGTGAGAGAATCATTCCTCCACTTTGGCTTGTGCTGTATGTGCTGTACGTGGACGATAGTTCAGGGGAGCACATGGGGATTATGAAAGTCAATTGGTGTTGGGTTGTTGTAGGCAGTAGACAAAAGCGTAGCCTTAAACACTACTTGACTGAGATCTGTGTACTACGGAAGGCCAACAACAGTTTTCCCAGAGGAAAACGAGGACTCTACTCATGAAATATCTTGTGCCCCACTGCTTCCACCCACCTCAACATTTACAAAGCATCTATTTATATTATTTTAACTGTTGTGTACAGATGCAACAGTTCTATTTACTTTAAAAAGCATCACTAACGTATTCCGGATGACTGCATAGTGTATTTCTTGTAATGAATTTAAAGTTCCATTCACAAGTAGAAGTAATCCAAACCTTATATAACATCTGATGGAAAAATGACAGGGATATTTAGTACATTATCTGCCAAAACACAGAAAGAATTTAAGAGCATATCAATATTTCTTCTTTTCTAGTTGCTTAATATATTGCATTTGTAGGCCCATATTGAATTGTGAAAAGGATGATTGTGTTTTATATTAATTATATAATATGTATAGTTTTATATTTATAATATTTACAATTTTATAATATTAGATGTCAATATGCATATTTATTTGCATTTTAATCCAAATATATGGATATTTGTATGTTTGGAGCAGGTTAAGGGCCAATAAAGCAGATCTTGCTGGGGAGTCTGCTATAGACCCCCCAAGCAAAGCAGTGAGGTGGAGGAAGCTTTCTACAAACAGTTGGGAGGAGCCTCACGGTCACTTGCTGTTGTTCTTGTGGGGGACTTGAACCTCCCGGGTATCTGCTGGGATCACAGCACAGCAGAGAGGGAACAGTCCAGGAGGTTCCTGGACTGTGTGGAGGATAACTTCCTCACACAGCTGGTGAGGGATCTGACCAGGGAAGGTGCCCTCCTGGACCTGCTTCTTGTCAACAGGGAAGAGCTTGTAGGGGGGGGAAAGACTGGAGGCTGTCTAGGGTGCAGTGATCGTGAGATGACTGAGATTTCGATCCTTGGAGAAACAAAGAGAGGGGTTAGTAAAACTGCTACCTTGGTCTTCTGGAGGGCAAACTCTGACCTGTTCAAAAGACTGTCTGACAAAATCCCTTGGGAGGGTGCCCTGAAGGATATGGGAGACCAGGAAGGCTGGACACACTTCAAGAGAGAAGTCTGAAAGGCACAGGAGGTGGCTGTTCCCGTGTGCTGGAAAACAAGCAGGCGGGGAAGGAGATCGGCCTGGCTAAACAGGGACCTCTGGCTGGATCTCAGGAACAGAAGGAGAATCCGTTGCCTTTGGAAGAGGGGGCAGGTTTCTCATGAAGACTATAAAGATGTAGTGAAGCTATGCAGGGAGAACATTAGGAGAGCCAAGGTGCAGCTAGAGCTTAACCTGGCTACACCTATCAAGGATAATAAAAAATGTTTCTATAAATTTAACAACAAAAGGAGGATTAGGGAAAATCTCCCTCCTTTCCTGGATGCAGAGGGAAACATGGTAACTAAGGATGAGGAAAAGGCTGAGGTGCTCAACGCCTGCTTTGCCTCAGTCTCTAGCAGTGGCACTGGCTGTTCCCTGGACACCAGCCTCATGAGCTGGGAGATGGGGAGGGGAAGCAGACTGAGATCAGAACAGTCAAAGAGGAGGTGGTCAGAGACCTGCTGCACCACTTGGGTGCACACAAGTCTGTGGGACCGGATGGGTTACACCCAAGGGTGCTGAGGGAGTTGGCAGATGTGCTCACCAAGCCGCTGTCCATGATTTACCTGAAGTCATGGCTAACTGGGGAGGTCCCATTGGACTGGAGGGTGGCAAATGTGACACTCATCTACAGGAGAGTCAGAAAGGAGGATCCAACAAATTATAGACCTGTCAGTCTGCCCATGGTACCAGGGAAGGTCATGGAGCAGGTCATCTCGAGTGCCATTAAAAGTCATATAATGGACAGCCAGGGGATCAGGTCTAGTCAGCATGGGTTTATGAAAGGCAGGTCCTTCTGAACAAACCTGATCTTCTCTGACAAGATGACCTGACTGTAGGACAAGGGAAAAGCTGTGGATGTTGTCTACCTTGACTTCAGTAAGGCCTTTGACACCATTTCCCACAGCATTCTCCTGGAGAAACTGACTGCTTGTGGCTTTGATGGGCACAGGCTTTGCTGGGTAAAACACTGTCTGGATGGCCGGGCCCAAAGAATTGTGGTAAATGGAGTTAAATCCAGTTGGTGGCCGGTCACAGGTGGTGTTCCTCAGAGCTTAGTTTTGGGGCCACTCCTGTTTAACATCTTTATTGATGATCTAGACGAGGGGATCGAGTGCACCCTCAGTCAGTTTGCAGATGACACCAGGTTGGGTGGGAGTGTTGATCTGCTCGAGGGTGGGGAGGCTCTGCAGAGAGACCTGGACAGGCTGGAGCCATGGGCTGAGCCCAACTGGAGGAGTTTCAATAAGGCCAAAAGCCGGGGGTTGCCCTTGGGCCACAACAACCCCCAGCAGTGCTACAGGCTTGGGGAGGAGTGGCTGGAGAGCTGCCAGTCAGAGAGGGACCTGGGGGTGTTGATTGACAGCCGGCTGAACGGGAGCCAGCAGTGTGCCCAGGTGGCCAAGAAGGCCAATGGCATCCTGGCTTGTGTCAGCAATAGCGTGGCCAGCAGGGACAGGGAAGGGATCTGACCCCTGTACTCGGCACTGGGGAGGCCGCCCCTCGATTCCTGTGTTCAGTTTTGGGCCCCTCACTACAAAAAGGACATTGAATGACTCGAGCGTGTCCAGAGAAGGGCAACGGAGCTGGTGCAGGGTCTGGAGCACAGGTCGTACGGGGAGCGGCTGAGGGAACTGGGGGGGTTTAGTCTGGAGAAGAGGAGGCTGAGGGGAGACCTCATCGCCCTCTACAGCTCCCTGAAAGGAGGGTGCAGAGAGCTGGGGATGAGTCTCTTTAACCAAGTAACAAGCAATAGAAAAAGAAGGAATAGCCTCAATTTGCTCCAGGGAAGGTTTAGACTGTATATTAGGAAGTATTTATTTCCAGAACGTGATGTTGGGTGTTAAAATGGGCTGCCCAGGGCAGTGATGGAGTCCCCATCCCTGGAGGTGTTTAAGAGTCGGGTTGACATAGCGCTGAGGAATATGGTGTAGTTGGGAACTGTCAGTGTTATGTTAATTGTTGGACTGGATGATCTTCAAAGTCTTTTCCAAACTAGAAGATTCTGTGATTCTGTGATATTTATACCTAAATATGAATATCTTTTAGAAAGAACAAAGTGAAACATATATATGGTATAATAATAATGTATGGGATTATTTGAGAAATGTGTCAGACTGACAGAATCGAAGTAATTTTGTGTTATTGCTGTACTTTTGACAGTATCTTTAAGGGGACTTCTGTTGCTCTAAACTAAGCGAGTATCAGATTTCACCAACTGTGCTTGACAATAGATTGTGGCTAAAGCTGACAAGACCCCTGGGAAGGAGTGCTACCCTCTGTCACCATATGGCCAGAAAAGGGTTTCATACCTGTTACAATATCCTGAGGAGGTGGATTCATTGCTAAATCTATGCAGGCTCATTCCTAATTGCATGAAGCTAATTATCTGTGAAGGATATTTTAAAGATGCTTATTGTGAATAAGCGTATTATTCAGACTGTCAGATCTAGTTTTTTTTCTTGTATTAGTTTTTATTAAGCAATGATTACACTCGGACACTGAGAATACATTATCAAAAACATTGAAAGAATTGTTTAATCTCTTTTGCAATTCAAAAATATTGGTTGAATCTAAATTTAACAAATTTACTGGTATTTTAGGGCAAGTTACTTATCAACCATAATATATAAATATGTAATTTCCTAAATTGAAATGAGAAAGTAATTCCCATGACAAAAAAATACTTTTCTGCTTTGTAACAAACATACATAATGCAGAATGATGTTAAACTCCATTTTTTTAACCAGAATTTTTCTCTTTATGGCATGTGAAATTTTGATCTCTTGTCCAAACAACCTGTTTAATACCTATATTATTATGAAGTATTTAACTGTTAGTTTTCAAGATATTTGCTCTCCTATAACTTTAATATGGCTGAAAAAAAGAGTTTACAGTTAATTATTCTGCTTACACATCAGTAAAAACAACTCCCTTTTTGTTTTTTGCCCCTATATCTGGAATAACTTATGGGCAGCTAAACCAGTATTCAGTAAAGGTTTAGATTAATGCATAATGAATTCATTTGTAGACATCACCATAACTGGACATATGACAAAACATTCACATGTGCATTTGTGAGGAATCCAGATGGATGTTAAACTTCTCTCCCAAAACCACTTGCACTGCTGATATATATTCCTGCCCAGGGAACATGTCTACATGGCTATCCCACCCCTGTATTCCACTTCCCAGTCCCTCACTTTATATGAAGAATCTGAAATATCTGAAAACCTGCTCTTAAAGATAAGCATTTAAATAAATAATTTTAGGAACATGATATATGCTTGAAATGAAAAAAACACAGTATATCATCTTGCAAGAAGATATAGCTAGATTTTACCTTCTCTTTTCTTTTGCCAGCTCAGCACATTTTAGTGTTAGATGTTTTTGTTATACAAAGTTACTTAAAGCAAAAATTTTTCCTGCAGAGAACCTGGAGTTAACAGCATGAGAAACTTATTAACTTGTTAATTAACAAGTGGCCAGCAGGGACAGGGAAGGGATCTGACCCCTGTACTCGGCACTGGGGAGGCCGCCCCTCGATTCCTGTGTTCAGTTTTGGGCCCCTCACTACAAAAAGGACATTGAATGACTCGAGCGTGTCCAGAGAAGGGCAACGGAGCTGGTGCAGGGTCTGGAGCACAGGTCGTACGGGGAGCGGCTGAGGGAACTGGGGGGGTTTAGTCTGGAGAAGAGGAGGCTGAGGGGAGACCTCATCGCCCTCTACAGCTCCCTGAAAGGAGGGTGCAGAGAGCTGGGGATGAGCCTATTTAACCAAGTAACAAGCGTTACTTGTAGATCCCTTTCCTGTCCCTGCTGGCCACATTATTTCTGACACAAGCCAGGATGCCATTGGCCTTCTTGGCCACCTGACCACACTGCTGGCTTATGTTCAGCTGGCAAATGTTCTTCCAAAGTCATTGGTTCATATCAAATGCATAAAACTGTTCACTCCCTTGTGTACATGTTGCCCCACTTTCCAGCCCTTGGATATGGCCAGCTAAATGGTACCTTTTAGAGGAAGCTGTGGACCTTGGTTCTTTGTTCACTCACCTATGCAGTGACTGGAGCTCTACTCTTAACAAAACTTAGTTTGCTGTGTGCAGTTGTCATACATAATGTAAGCCACCACAGAAAAAGTCCTGCTGTGTTATGAATCACGGTGCATTCAGCAAGGACTTAGAAGGTTATAGAATGAAATGATAACTCTACAGATGAGTTGTTCTTTAGCCTTAACTAGTTGGTTATGTCAGTGGGCAGTCAACACCCTTGAATGCTCATTGTTAAAGTGTAGCACAAAAGATGTCCCAACTCTATCCCTGCCATTCCTGGCCATATAGCACACTGACAAAAGCCTCAGACAAAAATAGTTTTCTCAAGGCATGCAAGGCTGAATCAATCACCTAATCAAGCAGACAAAAACCCTAACCCATAACAATATGAGAAAAAGAATTAAATTGATTAAACTGAGATATTTCTAATCTTGATCTGTACTTGCTTATATCACAGTTTGAAATAAAAAGATTATATTGATATAACAGTACAGTAGGTGTTTCTAGAAGACAACAAATATGTGTTTGTTATGATACCTCACCTTCATGTTTATAAAGCCCCAACAGAGACTGCCTGGCCTTGTAAGAAGTTCTAATCTAGTTTAAATGGGAAATGACAAAATTTGCTTTACAATATGCCTCCAAAAAATTACACACAGGCCAAGAGCTGGGACACAAAGAAGCAGAATCAGGAAAAGAACATGATGACTTCCAGGAATAGTTTCCTTCTCTGGAATTACAGATGATTTAGGACAAATGGCTCAGTAGCATGAACCAGTCCCTAAAATAATCCATGAAAAAGTTTATTTTCAGAGTGTCAATGTAGTTTGGCTGTGGAAATTGGGTATCACGGTAATATGGTACAGCAAACACTGCTCTGCTGCACATAGGCACCTGTGCATCCAGGCAGGTGCACAGAGCTCTGAGACCCCAAGTCTGCTCTTTATACTAGAGAATCAGAAGCGAGAGCTGGGTCTTGGTGTTTCCCCTCCCCCTGATATTTTTAATCTATATTTCCTACAAATAAACAGATTTTGTTATTAGAAATTTCAGCATTGTATCTATGGATGTCTTTGGTTTTCTTATATATTTTTTGTTCATTTGCTTTATATAGTCAAAACTTTTCTTAGTATGCTGGTGGGCTATTATGCACTTGAGTTCTTGTCTCTCTTCTGTCTTTTTCATTTCTTTCCCCTTTCTATTATTCCTATTAATTCAGATCCTCAGACATCTCTGGTATTAACGTACTTCCTTCCTCCTCAAATGAAATATAGGTATCATATAATAAGGTGTGCTCTACCTGGAGGTTTGAATTGTTGGATAAAAAAACTTATATTACACTCTAAGTTAAATTAAAAAGTCTGCAATTTTTTATACTTTTATTTTTTCATCAGAGAAAACTATGGATTTCATGTTATTTGTAAAAGATATATTACAGAAAATTGCTAGATGAATGATGTTGTCTCATTTTAAACAAGATCACCAGGATATTTGAAAGATATCTGATAATAAATAAAATATGACTACAGAATCAATGAACTTTTACAAATGCCAAGTTATGCTCTCCTGAAAAACCCATCAGCCTAAGGCATACCTCCCTATATGGTAATACTCTAAACTATACTGTGATATTTAATAAATAAATAAGAGTTTGTCATCAATACTGATGTGTTGTAACATGGTTTTAAAATAAAAGGATTTTTAGGCCATCAGTCAGTATTTATAGCAATAAATTTGTGCCACTGCCTTGCATGTGTAAGGATGACCGTCCCACATACAGGGCAGCATGGTTGAGTAGTTCCCCACCTCTGCACAGTGCCTTGGGAAGCAAAACAAGGGCCTGAAAAAGTTGTGTGTGCAGGGTTTGCCTTTTGTTCATTGCCTCCCTTGTCTTTCTAAGTTTTTGAAGGATGCAAGGAAGATAAGAAACCCACCAGAGGCTGCTGGACATCGTGATGCTTTCAGTGGGAGTTATGACAGTATTTGGTTGGTGCATGGAAACCACCATCTCAGAAGACTTTCAGTTGAGTCTTGTCATAGGTCTTCACCTTTGAAAGCGGGCACAAGAGATTAACATCTCCAACAAATCTCCTAAATTAGTTTCTTCCACAATTTGCTCTGAACCAGCAAATTGAACTTCTGAACTTTCCTCTCCCCCCAAATTAATAATTCTTTTTGGATTTATTCTGTAGAAACCCGAACCTCCTGAGATTTCTGTGAGGTCTCTATGTCATCCTTCCAGGCCTTTAAACAGCTGTTTTACAGTCTGTATAACCTGTATGCTAAACTGCTGTCATTCAATGAGATTGCAGAGTGTAGATGCTTTTTAAACATAAAAAGAAATATTATAAAAAATATTTCACTTTTAATGACTGATGTTAAGATGATCTTTCTATGTATCTACAACATATAGTGAAAAGTAATACCTTTGTATAAATTATGCACATTTATATGTGTGTGGATACATGTACATATACCAAGATTACAAAAACATTAGGCATTCTCTTAGACATTCAAATCTTCTAAATATTCCCTGTCTTAATTTGTAAGACTATAATATTTACACACTAAATACAATCTTTAGTACTGTTTATATTCCTAGAAACTGAAGTAACTTAGCTAATTTTATACACACATAATCACACTTTTCAGTGGAAGTTGAATCTTTTAATATATACAAAGCTGAATCTTTTAATATTTATGAAGTTTCATTTCAAAGATAAAACATTTGTCAGTTTTGGTCCTAAAACAGGATTTTAGTATTAGATTTTTCAAAGCTCTCTTTTTAACACCTAATAAATGGGGGATACTCTAATTTGTTAGAATACCACAAATAGATATTCTTCCATGGTGGTTACAATAAAACAGGAATAGAGTTAATCCATTAATTCATACCACCAAAGAGAGTGCAGCAAATAGATAAATCACATACACAGAACCAGAATAAAAGGGCTACAAAGAGCAGAAGAGATAAATAGGCTATTTTTTTTTTCCCAATAAACGTTACTTCTTTTTTTCTATACTGAAGGAATTTTTTTGTCACAATTTTTTTGACTAGTTTCTGAAAAAATGAGTGGTTGTATCACAAGAAGAATGGGACCAAATTCATGAAGTAACCTATAAACTACAAAATCATTTGACTGATTCACAAAACTTGAAACTCAATTGGTCATAATTTCCTATTCTGTTTTACAGTAGTTTCAAGTCTAGTTCTGGTTAAAAAATAATGCTTAACATAATACTTCCTGTGTTTCTTGTAATTGTCTAAGTATCATAAAATGTAAATTTTTAGATTATCCTCAGTAGTTTTTCAAGGGCATGAGACTTTTAATGAATAATTTTTTTTTCTTTGAAGTTTTGGCCATAAAATTGAGCTAAGTTTCCCAAAATCATGGGAGGATAAGTGACTTTCATTTGCAATTTACACGTCATAGAGAGAATTTACCTCTTACTACTGTGTAAATCTGAATGTTCTGTAATTCAGTTTATAAGTGAGGAGACTTTATAAAGGCCATGATTCTGTGCATCAAAGTCTAGATTGTTATTACTGAATCTTGGGATCTGCCTGTGTTTTTCTGTAAATAATTTTTGTAATCCACTTCCCCCATTTTTCCCCACTCCTCTCCATTCCTGAAGATCTATTGTCTGTAGAATAATATGCCAGTGTTTTAGGCCGCTTTCTATTACCTTTCTCCAGAGTTTCTGAAGATCCTAGGCTTTCTGGAAGGTCGCTGTCTGCTACGGTATTTATTACCTACTCAAAATTCTTTCTAACATTCAACTGAAGAAATAATTCCTTCCCATATTAGTGTAGATTTCTAAGTAACAGCAACTAATCACTTGTTCAGTCCATCCCATTGATGCTATTCCAAAAATGTTATGGAATATATTTGGTGAATTTCAATTTTTTAGAAGACACATATTTACAAATGTTGTAAAAAATGGTTCCTGGGCAGAGAAACAGGTGCAAACCAAAGCATACACTATCCAAGGGAAAGACTTGTAGAGCTCATGGGTCTGCTAGCTGTTGGCTGTCTGACAAGCCCATGTGTCACTGAGAAGTGGTCTCAGGATGTGTTGCTACTTAAGGAATAACACGTTTTTAGGCATTTCTGATAGATCAAACAGTCAGTTGACCACTAGACATTTTTGTCTGTATAGATAAAAGATATTTTGATTGCAATTGATTTACACAACCATAACTGAAGTCAGATTTTGGGCCATATGTGGGCTGTGTTATTTACATGTCTACCTTGCATTTTGAAGTAGAGAAGCTATTTACAGACAACTCTCATGGAGACCTTTAAATAAGTTAAATATTTGTGTAGACAGCCTACTTACGAGTGACCAACATCAGCCTTCAACAAAATCCTCTGGTCTGGGGTAAATTAGACATACTTTTTATTACTACTCCCTCAGGCAAGAGCCTGGGAATACAAACAAGCTTCTAACAGGGCCCTGAAGATAAACAGATTCCCATGCCACCATTTCTGCAGGGAATTTCAGAGGCTGTACAACTTAACTGAAATCCTGTAGATACTCTCATTAAATTTCATTAGTCAGATGCAGCTTTTACTATTTTTCCACTGGAACTGTGATGAATCTGTGAATAGATGTCTACCAAGTCACAAGGTGTTTTAAAAATCCAAATATGGATTTTGTGTGTTATAATCTGTGTACAAGCTGCTAGCTGATTTACTTTCTGTAAGTCCTTTGGAAGGGATTGGCAAAGCTAAACACAATTTGTTATGTGCAGTCAGCACCTTTTTTATTTTTCCAAAGCTCATATGCATCAAATAAATTTAAAAAACATAGACAGCCATGGTTTCCCATCCAAACAGCAGCTCTTTCTTGACCTTTGGGATTCTACAGATGTGGTATTTAGATGTGACAGTAACACTTTGCAACGATACTGCCCTCGGTTTTGTTCCAAGTCATCAGGTTAAAGTCATTATCCCATTACTGAGTCCATAACTGATCACAGCAGTGATTCTGTTTAATTTAAAGCAAATTACCTTAAATTAACATCCAGAATAGTGAACAGCTGTAGATGTTAACATTCAAAATTGCCAAGATGATATCAGGACCTGCCTGTGCCTTAACCAGCTTACTTTCTTTTATACCTCTAATTTAGACGAATGCTGAGACAACAGAAAATTTTCTGGAAGTGAAGGAAAAAATTATATGAGAAAGTCATTGTAGGATAATTTAAGGGTCATCTGAAACAATCTCAATATCTTAACAGTTATCTTTGAGCTCATAGAGGACAGTTAACATTAGAATAGCTGCAAAAGACAAATGAAGGGTATAGATTTATAAGGGAAGATAAAAATGAAATTATCAGTTTAGCTTGCATTTCTGGAAAAATTCTGGAAAAAATTAACTAGCTGTTAACAGCTGGAGAATAATAAAGGCACAGTTATCATATAACCTTGTGTGAGGTTTTTTGTACTCAGCATCATCAGATGTCAAGAAAATCTTAGCCTGGATGCAACTGCTGGAGTGAAAGTTAATGTGCCCTAAAAGTACTAACAGGTGGTTGCAGTCGAGATGGGTTTCATGGAGTTATATCCTGCATGTAGCTCTGTTTAGTGCTTTCTGTATTTTATTAATGAAATAAAAAAAGAATGTGTTAAGTCTTCTAATGCCACAAAGGTAGAAATATCAATTATGTTAAGAAGTCATAAGTGTTCTAAAAGATTTTAACAAACTGGAAAAATGGACAGGTGAATTTCAGAAAGGAAAAATGTGATGTGTTATCCTCAGGCAGGAATAACCAGCTGTGGAAACACTAAGTGCTGACAATCTGACAGCAGGTTTTCAGGGAAAGATCTGAGAGTTATGAGAATGTGAGTTGGTGAGCCATGCTGTTGCAAAACAGGCAGAGACTCTGCAACGTGCACAGGAGCTCCTCCAGCTTGCTTCTGTATTGCTGAGGCCTCACATGGAGTATCATGTGTCCTTCAGGGGCTGAATTTCAGAAAGACATAGAAGAAACAAAGAAGACCCAGAGGAGAATTAAGAGAATAATCAGAAGCCAAGAAAACATGACCTCTGAGGAAAAAAATTATTGTCTTGGGGTTGTTTCATGTACATGAGAGAAGATTGGGGAGGGGGCGGGGGGATGATTGAAATCTTCAAGGATATAAAACACTGCTGTAAAGAGGAAGGGAACAATCCATTGTCCATTTCCATAGCAGAGAGACCCAGTAGTAATGGGTTTAAGTTACAGTGAGGGTTATTCATCTTAGGTATTTAAAAGCTTTTGAAAGACTAGGATAGTGAAGCACTGGAATAGACTGTCTGGGGAGGCTGAAATGTTCCCATCACTGGAAGACTTAATGAATGGGTTAAACAAGCAACTGCCTGAAATGACATATCTTCAGTTGATCACCCTTTGGAGGAAAGAATGAATTTAGGTTATTTTTCAAGTCTTTTCCATATCTATATGAGATGATGTGATATATGCTAGCTTTGTCCTAACATCACTATAACACAGCTAATAGCACATGTTTCTGTAGCTTTAGCACTGCTTAGGAAATGTTTATGCTTCTAGCAGAAAATAGAAACTTGTTGACATTTTAAACTACTTTCAGGAAAGAGTCAGCTTGAATTACTTCCCTGTTTTTTATTTTCTCCCAAAATATCCTATTTCTGTAATTTCAGAAATTCTGGATTCAGATTAAGGAGTGTGAATCCTAAATTTATAAATTTAGAAATTAAGGCCTTTTTTTTGGGGGTGGGTTTTTGTTTGTTTATTTGTTTGGTTTTGTTTTTTCTTTTCTCTTTTTCCTTTGCTTCCATTCACTGGTCGTGGGAAATATTTTCAAATTTTTTACTTTGTGAGGCAGAAAACATTTCATACGGTTGAACTATTTAAATAAAACAAATTCTGTTCATATACAATGCTTACGAAGAAGCATCCAGGACTTGAAAAAAAAATAAAATGCTTGTAATAGGCAGAAAAAGAATTATTGTTAGAGAAAAATCTTCACTTATGACCCAAACAGCCTGATTCTCAGCGAGTTCAGTGGTTGAAGATTAAATGACCATCCAGAAAATCAGTGTTAGGAGATTCAACTAGCAAACATTTCAATTAATGTGGACTGCATCTTTTGCAAGCAGATAGAAAGATATCTTTTAGTAAGAAAGCTTTCACTGACAGGAGTTGTACTGCTTTGAGGAACACATTGAATATTTCTTGCTAGAATTGCTGACATGGGAGAAACCTGGAAGGAAGGAAGGAAATAACAAATTAGCCCTGGTACCCCAGTATGTGTCCTTACTCTCTGTGATGATGGTACTGCTTAGATGGGTGTCATGGTTTAAACCCGCTGGCAGACAAACATCATGCAGCCGCTCTCTCACACTCCTGCAGCCCAGGGATGGGGAGAGAATTGCAGGGGTAAAGGTGTCCCCATCCAATGTTGGGGGAGGTTTTAATATGAACCCAAGAGGGAGATTAAGACACAAACAAGGTCAAATGCCATACATCCAAAACATTTTTTATTATTAAAAGTGAAGAGTGGTAGCGGTAGGACAGAATGGAAGGAAAAGACAGAAATAAATCAAGCATCCAGAAGACAATTGAAAGAATATTCACCACCACGGATCCAGCAGCATCCTGCTGGTTCTCAGTCTTCAGTTCTTCAGTGGTAGGTGCACACACAGCAAAGTTTTCTGTTGCCTTTTAAGATCATCATATCAGCTGATAGGCATATCTGGCCACCTTTGGTTTTTCCTTGGTCTCACAGGATTTTTTCTGACTTCATGTTTCTTGAGCAATCATTCAATTTTTGGGGCAGAAATGCTCACCTCCTATCAGTTCATTAGCAATGCATGCATGGTGTCTGGCATACACAATAGAGCTACAAATGACTACATGATGGAGCCAGTGATAAACATTTGGTTTCACTCAGTCTGTGTCTCCTCCTCTGAGGTTTATCTAAGGAGTTTGTCAATGCAACTGCAAGGCAGTGGGAGGGTGCATCCTTTGAAACACTCCTGCTTCCTTGGGTGACATTCCTTAGACTAATCCAAAGTCTGCAGCTTGTCCTGAGGTTTGCTCAGACACAAGAAAGCTTTGAGTCGTTTGACATTTCAGTGTCTCACAAAAGGTAAGGAGACTCGTATGTAGAGATAAAATCAATTTAATAACTGAAATACAATAAAATTAAAATAATAATGAAAATAATAATAGTACTAATAGAATATGCAAACAAGTAAAGCACCATCCACTCACAGATGCCCACCCATTCCCGACTGACTATCCCAGAGGAGATAAAATCCTGAAACCATAATCCCAGAAGAGAGAGAGCCAGAGCTTCCTGGCCAGCCCTCAGCAATATACTGAGCATGACATTATATGATTTCGAATATTTAATTGGCCAATTTGGCTCCATTGCTCTGGCTATGGTCCCTCACAGCTTCTTGTGCACTGGCACACTAGCAAAGCATGGGAAGCCGAAAAGTTCTTGATTTCTTAGCAACAACTAAAAACATCAGTATATTATCAACGTTCTTATACCAAATCCTATACTGAATCCAAAACACAGCACTATTCTAGATACTAAGAAGAAAAATGAACTCCATCCCAGCTGAAACCAGGACAATGGAGAATAGTGTATCTGTGAAAAAACTTGGGATAAAAGAAAGGCTGAAGAAAAAGTCTTTTGTTAACAATATTAGTCCTGAGAAAGTGCTTATCAGCACAGTGTTTGAAGTTGAAATGTTTGGTGTTACTAGTGACAGTTAGTATGAATTTTGAGAGACAGATCTTATATCACATGTATTTTTCATTCAATTTATTCTCACTGGGTCTGTTGTCTGTTTGAGATAACAATAGAGATCTAGAGAAAAAAAAGTTGCTGATCATAGGCTACAGGTAATAGCATCAAGCCAACACTCAGAAGAGAGAGATGGACTGTAGAGTTTTTTTGTAGTGAAAAAGATTATAATATATAAGAAGATATAAATTTTTTTTCTGCATTGAGAGGCAGCAAGGAAGTGCATTTGAAAAGGAGGTAGAAACTCTACTACAGAGGGAATAAGTACCACTGAAAAACTTTTGACTGACTTTTGGTTTGCATTTTTTTCTCTCCTTCAGACTTAAAGGTCTAGACGACAGGTAAGCTCATGGACAGCAAAATACACATTCAAGTTCAGTGATGACCCAGCACTGACAAGGAAAGACAAGGTTTATTACAGAAGAGATCTGACTCTTATTAATGAATTTTCTATAGTAAGTCCCTGTCACCAAATTAGGAATTTCACAGTAAGTGGAAGGAAAACAAGAGGAAAAAATGTGAAGGTTGGCATATTCTTTTCCTTTCTAGCTTACTTTCACTATGTCACTCATATTTTTAGGTCTTAGTAACAGAACTAACTCTTTCCAGATTTAGACTCACTATGTATCTTTGTAGATACAGAAAAAGAAATAGATTTCCTTCAGCATTATACAGCTATGGCATTGGGGTTTTTTATTCTCACCAGCTCTTTTGTTAAATTACAATATTTAATATTGATTTCACACAGAGTAATAGAAAAATGACACCTTTCATGTACCCCACCTCTCCTGACATAAAGGTTCATTTTCAGATTAGAGTTAGAATTAGAACCAGTGTTAGGTCGTTTTCTATTCTAGACAGAAATCTTAAGTGAAATGACTAATGTATAAATGACATTCAGCTCAGCTAGTACAACAACTTTAATAGCTTATAGATGATAGAGCAGCACAGGCAGGCAGCATGTTGGTTCTGTGACAAACATTGGTTACGCCTGGAGAAAAAAGGGTTATAAAGAGAATCAAATGTGTTCAAAGTATTTATTTAAGAACATACATGCCCCACTGGTAAAGTGAGTTTAATGTGAATATAATTTAAATTCCCAAGAATTTCCTAAGAATTCATGACACAACTTCCAAGTCCATATGGATTTGGAATATTAAACAAAAGAACCCCAGACATCAGGAGAGGTTTGAAAGCTGCAACTTAATCAACATACAGTTTTAGTAAGGACTGCACATCAGTCCAGTATCAGTCTTTAATTCAATCTCAGTATAAGACTTTAATATTTGCACATGAAGTCAGGCCACCTCTGTGCTGTATAATTTCTTTCCCTTTTCTGTGAACTTGGGTATCTATCTCTTTTTAAATGGCTGGATACAATTTTCCAGTTATTTCCCCTGTCTCAGTCAGTACTCAGGGAACTCTGCTCTGTTGAAGACATCTGCAGTGTTGTGGAGGACTGTAGAGGTGACAGCAGCTTTCAAGCAGAGACAAGGCAACAACCTAACAATTCAGTAAAGCATCTAACTTTCTTAACCTAAAGTTGTCCCCACCCACCCTAGTTTCTTTCTTTATAGTTTCTTTCTTCAAGCTTATTTCTTAGTTTCATTCTTCAGTGGCAATGTCAGGGATGATATATGTTGTTAACTGAATTTAAATCAAAATTTCCACAACTAACCATAAATCTCACACAGGTACAAAGAAGCAAGCACAGCAATACAGTTTAAATCCTAGCTGAGAGGATTATATGAGGATTAAGGATTCAGGTTCATACAAATATGGGGACACTGCTGGGAAAAAGGAAACCTAAACAGAAGGAAATTATTTTATCTGATCCATAAGGAAATTAGGCTGTGGTGATGAAAACCACAAAAAACATGAGTAATCTTTTAAACTAAAGAGTGTGGGGAGTCAGCAGTGGAAAAACCACAAGGTGTCTCTGGTATTGATGCAAATATGAGAAGGACATGCAGGACAAAACGGGTGGGAAGTGGGAGTGGGGGGGTACAATTAGTCAAAAAGAAATAGACAATAAAGTGCCATTTACATTATGATTCCAGGAATGAGAACCAAAATCCTTTGGTATTGGTGCTTTTACACGAATGATAAAATATTATGAAATAAGACAGAAGATCTAGAATGTCTAGCCCTTCATGAGGACATCACTCACTTCTGGACATACGTACCAGAAGACTGGTGAAGAAAACAATCAATGAAAACCTGTAATACTAAATGCAAAGAAAACAGAAAATGCAAAATAGGTCATAATAGGAGTGGATTAGTACTGTATGGCAAAAGACCATAGAATAAAATTATACTAAAAAAACCTATTTACTTGAATAAATGAAGTAGAATCTATACATTCAAATTTCAGCTTATCTAGAGAAGCTAGGGAGTGGGATGGTGACATTACCTGTGATATGCCAAGAGGTTAAAAAGGAAGAAAAGTAATGTGATGAGAGACTTTAATTAGACCCATGTTGGCTGGGCAAATGTCACAGCACTGCCCAGGTTATTGACTCAGGTTGATGACAATGATCCTATGGATGTGTCATGGAATGGCTGATTAGGGAGCTCATGAAGAAAAGAGCAACTCTTAACATAGTGGTTAATCACAGAATCATTCAGGTTGGAAAAGACCCTTGGGATCATCGAGTCCAATCATCAGCCCGACTCTACAAAGTTCTCCCCTACACCATATCCCCCAACACCACATCCAAACAACCCTTAAACACATCCAGGGATGGTGACTCCATCACGTCCCTGGGCAGCCTATTCCTCTGTCTGACCACTCTTTCTGTGAAAATTTTTTCCTAATATCTAGTCTGAACCTCCCCTGTTGGAGTTTAAAGCCATTCCCTCTTGTTCTATTGCTAATCACTTGTGAGAAGAGACCAGCACTAGTCTCTCTACAATGTCCTCTCAGGTAGTTGTAGAGAGTGATGAGGTCTCCCCTCAGCCTTCTCTTCCTCAAACTGAACAGTCCCAGCTCTTCAATCTCTCCTCATAGGATTTATTCTCCAGGCCCTTCACCAGCTTCGTTGCCCTCCTCTGCACTCGCTCCAGCACTTTGAGATCTCTCTTGTATTGAGGTGCCCCAAACTGGACACAATACTCCAGGTGTGGCCTCACCAGTGCAAGATCTCATGCAAGATATCACATAATATCATGCAAGATCTCCTTACAGATGAAAATTCAAAATTAAAGTCTGTGTGGCCTCTGTGAAGAACAGCCCTTCCTTACCTACTGAAAGTGTAAGTAAGGAAGAATAATAGTGGTCTAAATGATGTAGTCCTTTTGAATTTTTGATTTTGTTTTTTGACCAAGTCTCTCACCAGAGAGTTTTAAGGAAAGTAAGGAGTTATGGGGTAAAAGGGAAGGTCCTGGTGATTAATGGAAGCTAGAAGCAAATGTCACATTGGAGAAAATAACCAGTTACATGGGGATCTGTGCTGGTCAAGTTTATGATAGTGCAAAATATTCTGACAAACTTCTCCCAGGGAACTTTTAACACTCAATGCTACTGAAAGAATCTGATCTTAGAGAAATATACCAAACCTCCCAAAGAATTCCCATGCCTAATCTCAGTTTGATAATTGCTCTGATTTCAGCTGGGATGAAGTTAATTTTTCTTCCTAGTAGCTGATTTAGTGCTCTGTTTTGGATTTAGGATGAGAATAATGTTGATCACAGTGATGTTTTAGTTGTTGCTAAGTAGTGTTTACACTAAGTCAAGAACTTTTCAACTTCTCACACCACCCCATCAGCAAGTAGACCGGGGGTGCACAAGAAGCTGGGAGGACACAAAGCTGTGACAGCTGACTCAGATGACCAAAGGGATATGCCATACCATATGACATCATGCTCAGTATATAAACTAAGGGGAAAGCTGCCTGGGTGCCGCTGCTTAAGAACTGACTAAACATCAGTTGGCAGGTGGTGAGAAATTGTATTGTGCATCACTTGTTTTATATATTCTGATTCATAATAATAACAACAATACTAGTTATTACTATTTGTATTTTCCCTTCCTTTTCTGTCCTATAAAACTGTCTTTATCTCAACTCATGATTTTTACTTTTTCCCTGATTCCCTTCCCCATCACAATGGGGAGGGTGGGAGTGAGAAGTGGTGGAGTGGTGTTTAGCTGCCTGCCAGGTTAAGCCACAACAAAGTGAACGGTCTTTAAATCTTAGGTATCACAGTATGAACTTGCAGTTATTTAAAATCTTCATTAGATTTAGCTCTAAATCAAGACCGATTATCCTTCTAATATAACCACAGGTTCTTGAGATAGATACCAGTTTTATGTAACGTTCTTGGAGGCATCTAGAATTGACACGCCTGGAAGAGAATGTTTCCACCCAAAGTTTCTATGGAACTGTGAGTAAAATATTCAGTGTATACTGCCAACCAGCATAATAAACACATTAATGAATTATGAATTCTTTAACCCAGAAGTATAAACAGACCATTCTCAAGAAAAAAAGATGTATCCTGCAGCCATGGGGGAAAAAGTAATTTGTCCTAATCAAATGGCAGTTTCTTGGAGAACATACAGAAAAGTGAAATATGAAATGTGCATCATAGGAAAATATTCAGCTTTTATTTCAGTTTGAAGTACAATCCTACAGAGGTGAAACCAGTGGCAATCTCTAAATTTCCTAGTACTTAAATTTTAATAGAATTTTCTTATTTGGTCCAATGCGGAAACAATCCTATATATTTGGAATGAATCTTATCAATATATTTAAAAATTCTACCAATTTTTTTGTCAACACTTATAGAAAAACTTTAGAGTGCTTAAAATAATTAGGATCACAGCAAGCAGTTTATGAAGAAATTGTTAGAGCAGCAGTATTTAACAAGCAAAATTTCTATATCAAATTAAATTTAGGAAATAATAAATCACTTTAAACATGACATATTAGGGATTTGCAATGGCTTAGTGACATCAGTGTTAAAAAGAATCAACAAAATTAGCTGAAATTTTCAACTAAATTAGCCAAAACCAGCAATAAGCATGTTCATTATGTGTTAAATTGAGAAGATAGGTTTTACTGAATTCTTTATTTTGTTTTGCTTTCCCATCTCTCGTATTGTCCCTTCCATCTAGCCCTTGACAGAAGCACAGGCAGAATCTGAGCTACGAGAAATATTATTAAAGGAAGGTGTAATCCTGGTCTGAACTAAAACCATGTTTATTGCAGACATGCAGGATGACTCTGCAGCAAAAAGCACTCCAGTGAAAATCTGAAAAAGCAATTATGAATCCTTTTACAAGCAATTTTATGAGGCCTGTTATTTTACAGAAGGAGAACTACAATCCTATCCCACAAATTCCCTTCCACTTGAGAAAGTGTTACTTTTATACTGTAACAAAAACAGGTGCCCTGTTAGACCAGCAGAGTGCTGGTATGTGTTTTGGCAGGTACAACGAGCAATATTCTATCATGAAAGATTACCTCCTGACTAATGATGATTGCTATAAACAGTTGGGTGCTATTTGACTGCGTGGATGGTGGTCCCACCTAGCTGACAGATCATGCATATGTTTTATCTCATCTTGCATTTCAAACCATGTATGCAGTTAGACAGAGAGTTGGAAGAAGCTTCAGAAAGTTATAAGGAAGGAAATGATTAATAGTGGGCTACTAAATGATATTGCAACAAATAAAGCATAAATACAGGCCTTTATCATCATCTGAGTTTATCTACGACAGAGAAGACCTTTTTGAAGCTGTATTTGGGAGTAAAAAATGAAGTGCTTGACATATAAAGATAACAAGAGGCTTCATTCAGATTCTTCTTCAGCCTGTTGAAACTGCATTGAAATATCCAGCTGAAATCTTGAAAGGTGTTGTAGGAGGTTTTGAGTATAAGTTTACAGTATTTTCACCTGTGTTCAATAGATTCCATACAAAAATTCCCTGCCTAGCCTACACTGAGAATTTTGAAACAAAACCAGCTTTTGGTTTTCCTTCTACCACCTTGAAAATAGGACAAGAACCCCCAGCTTCTGAGACTAATATCAAGTTTTGGAAACTTAAAGTTTTACCCAGTTTTATACAAAAATAAATTATTAGATAAAGGGTTTTTTCTTTATGTCTCATTTGATTGCAACAAATCACATTATTTGCATCCTTGACCAAAGTCTTGGAACAGATGTTATCTATTTATAGGAATCAGTGTATCTGTACTTTAGGACAGAATTTTGCATTTATACATTCTTCAGGCTATAGGGCTTCTTTACATGTGTGTTCCCTGAACTGCATGGACTCAAGCAATCATCTTAGTATAAACTGTTACTATCATTGTTAGACTATGAAATAATATTCACAACAGTTATAACCAACAGTTTTAGAATATAAAGTGCTTTGGTCTAAGATTTCTATCCAAGTGAAAATCAAAGACTTTTCTGAGTATTTTTAATTGTGATTTATACGCTGGAGCTCAAATCAATGTCTTGTTTTGTGTGCATTTTTTGTACTGAGAAACCTCTTTTCAACACCAATTTTTTGAAAAACTAAAAATTATTTTGATTGATCTCTTATTTTTATCAAAATTGTGGGAACTTCATCATCTTATAATAAACTAGTAGCCCCTTAAAACTATCAACAGAAGGTAGTTTAATAAAAAGACAAATATATTTAAAGCAGATCGTTTTGATAGATTTAAATTTTATAGAGTATTTTCTGAATCTACTATATGTAATGGTAAAAGTAACTTCTTTGTTGCTGGGCTCAATTAAGTGATTAATATACTAATTTGGCTTGACACATAGGAGGGTGAAATTTTGGGGTTTTTTTTAAACAAATATGGTTAGGAATAGTATCTACCTCTGGAACTGACACAAAAGACTGAAACTTTTAAGATAAAAGATGTATTTGTTTTACACACAGAAAGCAACAGAATAGTCACTATAAAAAAAAAAAAAAATTTTCTAATTTAGGTACCTGAGAATGAGGTATTAAATACACTTATATACATAACTGTTTTTCCTCTGTAACCTAATGTTCTATAAGCACCATTTTTGACAATTCTCATTTACTCTTGCAAGAAATATATTCCTTTCAGTCAAGCTGTGAACACAGATCTGCACAAAATGACAATTAATAAATTCAGAATTTCATTTGGGTGTTTTATAATCACCTTGCCAAGCATATTTCTGGAGGCTTTCATGAGTTTAGCAAACACCTTTATGAAAGTTGAAAGCTGAGTGTATAGAACTTTTTAGATTTCCCAGCACATATGCAAAGTTATTATTAAAACCTTGTAAGTTTTGATATATAATCAAACTCACTGATGGTAATATTAACCAAATAATCTTTAGAATTTTTTCTAAATTCCATCTTCTTTCTAATTAGTACTCTGTAGATCAATCTGGTGAAGAAACACAAATATAGAGAAAAAAAATCTCATTTTGGCTTCTTGGTCCTAATAGTTGTCACCTTTGTGACACCTTAAATTTGTTAGATCAATGTACAGTAATCAGGCATTTAGTTTTACACATCAGCAGATTGACACATTCTCTCTCTCTCATTTTTTTCTTTTATGCTTTTTTTTTTTTTTTTCTGTGGATTCAGGGAAGATCTTGACATAACAATTTTCTTTGATTACATTATCAGTTCTGCAGTTATGCTGATTTTATGACTCTTTTATTTCCCAACACTACATGACATTTAACCTCATTTTTTGTAAAGCTAAATTTTGAGATAAATTTTATTTGCAGGATCATAACAAAGAATAAAACTGGGGAGCATAAATCTTTAAAATTAAAAAACCTGTTTGTTTTCCTAAGAGTATTATGCTCCACAGTACTAAAAAACCAGAATGTAAACCAAGATTTTCCCCCACAGTAAAACTGGCACATTGGCTTGTAATACAATTGCATGTCCTTCATGAAGAAGTGAGTGTTTTTTTCGTGTAGTTATTGAAAATTGATGCAAAGCTTTCTGCTCTTTGACAGTCACTATTTTTCTTCCATCTATTACATAGATCGTCTTAAAAAGCAGAAAAAAAAATCTTTTAGTTGTTTCATACACATACATATAAATGGAAGCATCTGCACTGTATTCAAGGTGCTCTTGGACACATTATATAAGTAGAGTCATAGAGACTTCTGCAATTATTTCTAGTAGATAAATGTCTCTCCAAAAAATATAAGAGGCTGAAATCTGTTTTTACAAACCTGAGATTAGTAAAATATATACAACCTGAAACTTACTGGGGTAAGTTGATTTTGTCTGTCATGTTACCCTCTTCTCTCCCACAACCCACAGAGTAGTAAGAAAGGATAAAGGGTAACAGCAATAGCATTCTCAGAGGGGTGACTGAAATTCGTATCTAACATATGGCTGATCTTGACCTTTTGGGATCTGTCTTACCAGTAAGTCTGAAATTCAGCAATGAGTGCTATGAATGATCTAAAAGAAAATTCTTACACTGAAAAGTTATATTTTATCATATTCTATGTTTCAGACTTTTCTGAATGATAAAATCTTGCAGTAGTTTATTTTTCTGGTTGAAATAAGCTTATTCAGAAGCACATAAAGAGGGGCAAAAAAAGCAACTCCTATAGATTCTCATTAAAAAGTCCTACAAGACTTCTTGCTTTAAAATTGTGAGTCTATCTGATATCATAACACATTTTAACGCAGAAGTTCATCAAAGTGTAAGCTTTTAAATACAGAAGTCCCCATTAGAATCAGATATCTATTTAGATAATATCCATACTGCAATACTACTATGCCTTCTAAGAAAGTGAATGAAGTTCAGAGGCAAAATGCATCAAAATGCAGTTGAGTTTTCAGGTGAAAATCCTGAAGGGGTTCTGAGGAAATCCAGCTCATATAGACAGTATCACTGGATTAATCTCCTCAAGGTTTAGGTCATCTTTATCAAGGGTCATGGAGAAACATGTAGGTCTCTCAGATCCTCAGGTGAAATTGTGTCAGCCCATTCAACAGTCATCTCTCCAAACTTTTACATGCTTCCTACTATGGTGATGGTGTCAAATATCACAGTAGTAATAGTAGCCATGATATTTGCAATCTAACCCAACTCCTCAATTTTTTATTTTTTTTTTAATTTTAGCATTGTAAGCACTGAAAAGTGTAAAAGCTAGAACTTTGCTTTGAAAACCAGTTTGAATTATTTTGTTCCAAATGAATATAGACATGCAAAAAGGCTTATCTGCACAGGTGGTTCATGTACAGGAAGCAGAATTATACACAGTTTAACAAAAGGTCACAAAGGAATAAATGTAATTCTTTTTGAACTTGACAATAATTTATTAGATCTTTGCTTATTTTAAGTTACAAAATGGCACACTAAAGCTTCAGAATTCTCTTTTGTATACATTCATTTCACCATCTCAACTCGGACAGAGAATAAACTGTTCATAGTGAAAAAGAAGGAAGTCAGTGTTGAAAGACAGTTAGTTAACCCTTTGGGCAAAATTTTGAGATGAAGTTGCAAGACCTGAAAATTTACTGTATTCTTATTCCTTTTCTTGCTCTTTCTAAAGTCCCAGTAAGAAAAGACATATGTTCAATGGGTGTTTTACTCTAACCAGAAAATCCTGTACTTCTATATGCTCATGTCATATGAGGATAATCCAACGGAAAGCTATTAAAGTACTGTCACAAACATTACTTACAGTTGACTTGCAAAATATTTTTTCATGGTAAGGTCCCAGGTGATTCCAGTAAGTAGTGGAGAGAAGAAACTGGCCTGTATATTAGAGCAAATTTCAGAAATCTTACTTGGAGTGTTTGTAATGGCTGCTGCATGTCAGCCAACATTATCTACTTCCGAAATTACTACTACTGGCTGGTTTACTCACATGTGTACAGGTTGAAGAACTGAGCTTTATCATGTTTAAGTTTGGACGCAGGACCCAAAGTTTGCATCCAGATTGTCACAGAATCACATCCCCCAACATCTCATCTAAACGATCCTTAAACACATCCCGGGATGGTGACTCCACCACCTCCCTGGGCAGCCTATTCCTCTGTCTGACCACTCTTTCTGTGAAAATTTTTTTTCTAATGTCCATTCTGAACCTCCCCTGTTGCAGTTTAAAGCCATTCCCCATTCTGTTCTGTCACTAATCACCTGTGAGAAGAGACCAGCACCAGCCTCTCTACAATGTCCTTTCAGGTAGTTGTAGAGAGTGATGAGGTCTCCCCTCAGCCTTCTCTTCCTCAAACTAAACAGTCCCAGCTCCTTCAGTCGATCCTCATAGGATCTGTTTTCCAGGCCCTTCACCAGCCCCGTTGCCCTCCTCTGCACTCGCTCCAGCACCTCGAGATCTCTCTCGCATTGAGGTGCCCCAAACTGGACACAATACTCCAGGTGTGGCCTCACCAGTGCAGAGCACAGGGGGACTGTCACCTCCCTACTTCTGCTGGTCACACTATTTCCAATACAAGCCGGGATGCCATTGGCTTTCTTGGCCACCCAGGCACACTGCTGGCTCATGTTCATCTGCTTGTCAATGAGAACCCCCAGATCCTTCTCTCCCACACAGCTCCAGCCACACCTCCCCCAGCCTGTAGCCATGCAGGAGGTTGTTGTGGCCCAAGTGCAGGACCTGGCACTTGGCCTTGTGGAAGCTCATCCTCTTAACGCTGGCCACCGATCCAATCTATGCAAGCCTCTCTGTACAGCCTCCCTGTCCTAATGAAGATCGACACTCCCAGTTAACTTGGTGTCATCTGTGAACTCACTGATGATACACTCTGTGTCTTTATCAAGATCATCAGTAAAGATGTTGAACAAAAATGGTCCCAACACCGAGCCCTGCGGAACACCACTTGTGACCGGCCGCCAGCTGGATTTAATCCCGTTGACCACCACTCTGGGACCGTCCAGCCAGCCAGTGCTTGAGCCTGCAGACTGTTCGCTCATCCAGGCCATGAGCAGCCAGTTTTTCTGTGAGAATTCTATGGGGAACTGTGTTGAATGCTTTTTGAAAATCTAGGTAGACAATATCCACAGCTTTTCCCTTGTCCTACAGTCAGGTCATCTTGTCAGAGAAGATCAGGTTTGTCAGGCAGGACCTGCCTTTCATAACCTCATGCTGACTGGGCCTGATCCCCTGGCTGTCCATTATATGACTTGTAATGGCACTCGAGATGACCTGCTCCATGACCTTCCCTGGTACCATGGGCAGACTGACAGGTCTATAATTTGTTGGATCCTCCTTTCTGACTCTCCTGTAGATGAGTGTCACATTTGCCACCCTCCAGTCCAATGGGACCTCCCCAGTTAGCCATGACTTCAGGTAAATCATGGACAGCGGCTTGGTGAGCACACCTGCCAACTCCCTCAGCACCCTTGGGTGTAACCCATCCGGTCCCACAGACTTGTGTGCACCCAAGTGGTGCAGCAGGTCTCTGACCACCTCCTCTTCGACTGTTCTGATCTCAGTCTGCTTCCCCTCCCCATCTCCCAGCTCATGAGGCTGGTGTCCAGGGAACAGCCAGTGCCACTGCTAGAGACTGAGGCAAAGCAGGCGTTGAGCACCTCAGCCTTTTCCTCATCCTTAGTTACCATGTTTCCCTCTGCATCCAGGAAAGGAGGGAGATTTTCCCTAATCCTCGTTTTGTTAATGAATTTATAGAAACATTTTTTATTATCCTTAATAGGTGTATCCAGGTTAAGCTCTAGCTGTGCTTTGAGTCTCCTAATGTTCTCCCTGCATAACTTCACTACATCTTTATACTCTTCATGAGAGACCTGCTCCCTCTTCCAAAGGTGCAACAGGATGGTAGCAATACATGAGAAGCTGCTGAAGTGCATCATGCAGGCTGTGATATGAGTTAACTATCATCGCAGGAGCAATGATGCATTAATCAGTAGTGGTTATAGGCTGGGCCACCACAAAGTGCATGTGAATCTTGAAACTAAAGTCAGGGTCATCTTGTTTTTTAAGCTGCTAGAACACACTGCAGAGATCACAGGTTCTTGTACAGATTCAATTCATTGGATGGAAAATTCAAATTCAAAGGTAATTTTTTTTTTTCCTGTGCCAACGTATTTTGAAAAACTAGCTTACTAGTTCCCAGTAAAAAAACCAATGTCATGCACCCTCTGGATGCTGGACACAGTGCCCACGGCACATTGAATCATGACATAGCAGTTTGATGTCTTCAAGTTCATAATCGATGTGACTTTAAGAGAACTTCAGAACCACTCCCTTTTCCCGTACATTTATTATTTTTATGTAGTACAGGTCATACAACAGGAACTCTAGGGTTCTGTGCTGACCTATTCCTCTGACAAAATATTTTTGTTCTGTTTTTTATCTTTCAGTCAACTCTTAATCTACATGAATCCATGATAATGTCATTCTTTTTAAGAATATTTGACAAGGAACTGTGTCAAAAGCTGCTTGGATATTCAAAAGGAATGGATTTTCAGCTATGAAAATGGCCCACCTTCCTGTTACACTCAAATCATGCATTGTCCCTACAGACTCTCTGGTATGCTTCTTACTTCTGAAGTGTTACTTATGATCTACATCATTAAAATTCCATGTTTAATTCATCAGAATTAATACTCCTGCTGCTTTTTCTTGTTTTGACATAATTTTTGTTTTTTGAAGATCTGTACATTTTTTATTTCTAAATACCTTCTTCACTCTGCTTTAAACACATCAGCTTGTATTAGTTTTTTAAATGCTTCCAGATGGATAATAAAGTCTACTATGACAATTACTCTGAGTATCCAATACGGTGTATTTAAATTTTAAAATTCATGTAATCTGAAAGCATTTTAGGCCTTTTGCTGATATTTTTTTTTTTTTTTAATTTCTTTTGGGAAAATTTTCTAGTTGCTTGTGTAGGTGATAAAAATGAAGTGAAATATCTTCTTTCCAGTACTGCTTGGCTTTCTGGGCAGTATTCTGCTATACTTCTTGTTACATCATGAGGGATTGCCCTGATGAGGACTTCTTGGTTCATTCTGTGCTCAAACCAGGGCTTTTTTTTTTTAGCCTCACTTGAGAAGAAGTTAGTTTCTATTACTTAAGCAGCCATGTCTTCAGTGATGCATGCTCTCTCTGTGAGTGTTGAGGACACGTTGGCAGCAACATCTCTGCACAGTTTCCAATTCCAGAACCAGATGAATATGAATACCCATACCCTTTGAGCAGAGACCATACAAGAGTGTTATTTTACATTATGAATTATAATATTTGCAATCTCTTTGTGCCACTGATAGAGTCCAAGTGTGTAACACCAGCATAGAGCAAACAGGGGTGACAGCATGGTCCACACATAGTCTTGAGGAATACATTGACTACAAGGATTGCAAGGCCACACTGGTAGCGTACAGGACCCAGATAACACCATCTATCATGCTCTCTAGAGTGCTCTGCCATTCACTCAAAGACACTGCTGGAGCTGGACTGTGTAAAAAAACCAGCAAATTAAAACCTAAGGACACCTTTGGGAACAATCTTTCAGCAGAGTATATACTCAAAACACAGACAATGACATTTAAGTGCTTTTTTCCAGAGCTCAGCAGCCACAATTGAGGATCATGTTAAAAACAAATAAACAAAAAATTCCAAACATATCCCATTCATTACAAAAATCATAATTTTCAAAAAGTTTCAACACATGGGCCTGCCAGTAGTTCTGAAATTCTGTACAGTAAAAGAGTTTCTGAATATTGAACTTCAGGAAAAAGGCTGCCTTGCTTTCAGCTGCAAGAGTCATCTGGAAATCTACTCTGAGTTGAAGGTTTTGAACTCCTGAAAAGTCAGGACTTTTAGCTTTCTAAAAATGAATATTAAAGAAGGAAAAGTTGTAGCCCCCACTGTACCTTTGAAACATAAGGCAAATGAACCACATGCATAGTTTTTTCTGAGTCACTGCAGAAACCACCCTTAAATCCTTTCTGCAGATCAAATTCCCTTTCATGACAGTTTATCATCAATGTGAAGTTTGTGATGATTTCCCCTCAGCCAATGGCAAAAAAGAGCTCAGGTTTGGTTTATCTACAATCCTTTATATTTCAGAGAGACAATGCGTGACTTATCTCCAGTGGATACAGATAGTCTCCTCATAGCAGAAATTTTCACCTGATACAAGAAGTGGGTGGCTCTGACTTTACATTTAGGGTACAGCTACAGAGATGAGGAAAACTTCTCCAAAAATCCCCACAGAGGTCACAGTTCACTTGACTGCTTCCACTGAAGCATTAGTTTTCTCCTTTCCTAAGACCGTCCCTCCTTTTCTTTGTTCTCCTTTGTAACACCCTGTATTCTTTTGTTAATCTAGACTCTCCTTTTCATGGTACTTGAAAATGTGGCAGAGCACACTCTTGATTTGCTCTTGCTCTTTGCTCTGCTCAGTCAGTTGTCACACAGAGTTGTGGTGATCATCAGGTTTCATGATATCTGTCTGAAAAACAGACTGAAAGCAGTGATATTTCTCACACTAGAAATATGTTTTGTTTAGAAATCTGCAAGAGGTTGGGAATTTGGTCTAAATTTTTAATAATTCAGTAGTTTTAATGGTCTCTGTGGGTATGGGTAGAAAATTAACATGTTGCTTCATCCTAAGTTCCTTTTAGTACAACCAAGGAGCAGAGATTTCCCTGCAAACCTGCTGTCCTCCCCTCCCTAATTCTCCAGCACCCCACTTTGCAGGATGGCTCATGGGTTGCTCTACATGTGGTTGCACAGCTGTGAGGATGTCTAAGAAGCACAATATCCTACAAAGACAATTCTGCAAAATGACATCTTGCATCTATAGCATGATTGGTCTTTCCATAGAGTCTCTCTTCCTGGTGAAAAAATGTCTTTCATGACAAAGACCGAATGTTGCGTTTCATGTATTTTGCTTCAGGACTAACGCAAGAACTTCTTTTTGTTTCAGTGATATTTGAAGACAACCAGTGTCTTTCTCCAAACAGTTGAACAACTTTCTCCTTCCTTAACTTAAATCAATTGATTGGCTGTTGGAACAATTGACCCTGGATAACAAAGTGCCCTGGCCTCACAGAGCAAATGGGGAAACAAATATGTAAAACTTTCAGCAGAACAGGAAGTTTTCCAAACACCATGAAATTATATATCCCAGTTCTTTTTAAGACCTCAGTTGTGAATTGTGGAAAACACAGAAAGGACACTCATACTGGCCACTTCAAGTAAGCGAAAGACTTCAAAAATAGTAACATTAGAAATATCCACAGAGGTGTTTTTTCTTCTGTGATTTGCTCAAAGCTTCAAGAATGTTCTTAATTTTGACTTACCATTTAAAATGCTTATATTCTCCATTGGGGAATAAAACCTGACCAAACCTTTACTCAAGAGCATTTTGTTGAAGTTTCTGCAGAAAAAAATACTAGTCTTATGCACACCTCTCTCCTTCTTCACCCCTGCCCCAGGACTGCTCCCCTGGCTTGTGCTGTTCATGCAGCTGCACTGTAACCTGGACCACTTCCCTAAGATGACAGCTACAGGATTGGTTTTAGCTAAATTATGTTTAGCCTGGCTCAGCCCCAGTTCAGCTCACTGCTTTGGCTCATTACATGGAAATGAACGTGCACAGATGGTGGGAACCCTACTGCTCAACCAGAGGAATCATCGTGAAACCACCACCTCAGCATCAGATTTAATTGTGTCAAAGCGAGTAATATGAACAGATAACTGATCTACTAGACTGTTAATCAACTTAAAGAACTAATCAGGTAGTGCTGAGAGACCTACCTGAGTATATTAGTAATAGGCATTTTCTATGTACTACAATGAGCCTGTAAAGCAAAATACCCACAACTGAGTTCTTTCCATCTCACAGAGAAACCTTACCAGTATCAAACCAGAAGAGAGATGCTGCTCTGACAGTGATCAGAATAGGCATACTAAAATGAAAATGTGCTGCAGATAACAAAACGTGCTCCCTAACATAAAAATTAAATTTTTATTAATTGAATTTTGTATTTATTCATGCTAGAGAGTTAAAGCAAAATTGTAATCTTTCAGCTATTTTAATAATCTGCTATCCAGATATTCCTGGAATAAACTAGTTTAGAGAGCGATTAAAGTAGCTGAATTGAAAATATATAGTTCAATGAACATGATTAAGTTGTAGCAGTAAAATCACTCTTCCTGTTCGGCTGTGCAAATGGTGCTGGAGTACCAGTGTTTTGCTACACTAGATATGTAGCTGACTGAGCCTAGCATCAGCGTGAACAGAAGGGGGTGGTGTTACCTCAGCTTGTGCAAGGATCTGCACTTCCTAAGAATGGAACAAAAAAATTACCCCTAACTTCATTAGCTCCTCAGAGAGCAGAATAAGATGCCTAGGAAAATAAATCAACTGACATTATTTACATTAAATAAGACTTTTAAAATATCTTATTGCTGTTTAATATGGCTTTTCCTTCCCCTACTCAGCATTGTGGGGTTAGTTGATTTATGAAAGACACATGAACTGCACAGATATTTAGAATACAGTTCTGCAGAATCTCTACACAGTGCCCTGTTTTTCATACTATGTTACTCTTGAAAATCCATTCTTTGCATTGCATGATAATGCAGCCATGAATGGCATATAATTTGGGATTCAGAAGACCCTTTCTTTGGGCCTAGCTTGCTGGAGTCAGGTGGAAAGTGAGAGATAAGGCAATATTCCACAACTGTGGATGAGAACTACAGGTGGGTAATCGACAGAGATGTTCTAGTTAATGTCAAGTCACACCTTTGCTCCAAGTAAAAACCCTCTGGAGTAAGATTTTCATGAGCTAGTGGCAGCAGAGAGATTCATGCTGTGTTATTGAGACCAGGAAGCATTCTGGAGCTGCTGCACAAAAGGCCCAACCTAGAAAGGTTTTCAGATATTTTTTGCTTGTGTGTGTTGTATGTGTGTGTAAAAAAGAGCAAAACCTTCTGTTAATTCTTTGGCAAAATAGCAGTTGGTCCTTGGGACTAGTTATTCAGTCAAAATGCCATGCTGTAACTCATTAACACAACAATGCTTACATATATTCAATTTATGTATATAAATATATTCATAGCTAGATTTTAATAAAAAGGACAAAGATATATGGGATAAACATATTCCGCCACAAAAAGTTACTAAGATATTGTGTATCAGCTGCAGAGAATATATTTAAGAATGATATGACAAAGAAAAGATCCACTGATATTCTAAGAGCTTTTCAGACTCTAGGTAGAGTAGTTAATCTGAAGATTATTTTGGAAGCTGATTCAAAAAGTATACTCCACACACAATATCTTGAAGTAGAGGGCAAACAGGCTCTCATCCAAAAACTTCCTCTGGTGAGGGAAAGCAACTTTCTATAACCACAATTTCTCAGAAAGCTTTGTACTTTTCTGTCTCCTGCACTGTTGATAATCTTGATTCACAAGAATGTCAAGCTTTTAAAAGGTTGTATTCCTTTCCAAAGTTAAAACTAAGTGTTGCTATCATTCAAAGTGGTCTGAGGAGAAGAGAGAGTTTTGAAAACATGCATTTATGACTCTTAGAAACTGTGATAACCACTTGGAGACCTGACAGTGTATCATCACTGACCTTTTCTTGTGAGCACTCATAATTGCAGAGAGATTAATTAATTAAGTTTTGCTAAAATGTTTTTAAGATGTAAGATTCCAGATACTGTAAGTATGACAGAAAATCTTATAAACTGTCTACTCATCTCCGGAAGAGTTTGCTTAGGGGAATATGTATGCAAACTGTAGTAGCCAGTAGCTGTAGTAGCAGCATGAGATCTTGTGGTAGGAAGGAAAAGATACAATGAGTAATCTATTTATCTATATACATCTTCTATGCAAACTTGGCTTTCAGAGACATCAATACAATACATGAATTTATTTCCACTAGTGTACAAGAAGTGTTACATGCTGTCCACAGTCACTACTCAGAGAAAAGTAATCCTAAAGTACTTGGTTTGCAAGTCACCTGGTCTCATTTTGCTCATCATAAAAAGGTTTGAAAGTTAACGTGGCAAAATGTTACTGAATTGGCCAAAACAAAGTATTGGATGAGGAATCCACTTCAATTTCTCTTATTCCCAATTTAACAGTGAAATTAAGCATGTGCTTAATTTTAAGCACATGTGTAAATCCCATTGAAATCAGTAGGATTTATGTACATATTTAAGTGCTTTGCTGAATGGGGGCCAGTAAAGATATATAACTAATCTCATTAATAAAGGAAACAGGAGTTAGTCCAGGTTACTTAATCATGAACAGTCTGTTTATGGGGAGATGTTTTATATCTTCACTGTCCTACACTTTAAAATATAAATACAAGCCAGAAAGGGAAATTCAGCTTTCTGTAATACAATAATATTATAATTTGTGCAGTAACACATTTGTGATTTTTTTTTTTTTTGCTTGTTTGAGTTACTGACATTTCCTACCCCCAGTAAGTCTGTACTCAGCTTGGCAATCCCTTTTAACTGCGTTCTGTTTCTGCTTTCTACCTCCTCTCCACCCCCCCAAATCTGTTCTATTTTGAGTTTGGCAGAATTATACAGATTAGTGTTGAATAACCAATACAAAGGAAAATTGTAATTTGAGAGATTTAGGGCCAAGTCTGCGGATGCAAATCCTCACAGCTCTACAGCAGTGATTGAAGCAACATGAGTTGAATGCTGGCTGAGGTTTTAGACCTCAGGGTTGTTTTTTTTTCCCCTTGCAGAATATGTAGAGAAGAATTAACACAATTTTCTTAGATTTGCTATTAAAAACTGTTCAACTACTCAGTTGTTTTGTGTTTTGTTTTTTTTTTTTTTTTTTTTCCATGGGGATTGCAAAAGGCATACGTAATCTTGACATGTCCTACCTAATGTGCAAGTGAGTAGTTGTGATTTGACCATATAAATCAGGTAATACATTTTTTGATGAGTGTGGGTGCACTTCTCAAAAAGTGATTGTGACATAGAATCTCATAAAAATGATTTCTTCAGACTCTGATCCAGAAGTTCCATTCTGTGGGGATTTTCATCTATTAATGTTAAAAGACTGTAGAAAATACTGGTAACAGGATGTCAACTAATAAAAAGCTTATTTTAAAAAAAAAATTTTTGTTTTTAATTCTTAAGGAAAGCATAATGTTTATATATACACAAAAAACCCCACAGAAGTTCAGATAACACAGTTCACGTATCGTAACTCATCACAGGCACACACACACAAAAGTCAATTATTAGTTTTATGCTATGTGTGCAAAAATTCCCCAAAAACCCAACAAGATAAGGAAGAGAGAGAAAGCATAGAAAAGTAAGGACATTGCCAAGGAATAAAAAACCTACAATGAAAGAAAAAATTTAGCTAGGATAAATTAATTTCAATTAAAAGACAGAAGCAACATGTACAATAGATATAAAAGAAAGTTTCCTCTTAGTATCTTTATTTGATCTAGTCTATAAATTTTTTGCGTCCTAAACTTTACTAAAAATGTTTATATGAGTTGAAACTTAAAGCTGCCTATTTTCACTTTTAGAATGGGTTGCTTTCCTAGGATGTGAAAAAGGCAAAATTTAATTTTTTACTAGTTTCCATATGATGTTCCCTAGTTTTTACATTACAAGCCCAGCTAAGAACAGAAGACTGTGTTTGATTACTGCTTTTTAGAATGACCCTCCACAGTTTATATCCTGTAGGCAAAAGAGAGATAATTAATACAATAAATTACCACAGCGATATTTTTTGCCATCTATGGAGTTAATTAAAAATCTGTCCATTTTATTTTTTGCTCTGCCTGGGGTTGCTGTTATATGGTGGGATGCTAGGAATGTAATTGAACATACTTTCTGCAGCTTTTATGTTTACTAACCCTTCTTAGAAGAGTCCTAGAGAACGAAGCATGAGGTTATTAAGCAGAACCAACACAGCGAGTCTTTAGTAAACAGCTGTTTCTCTGGTGTTTACGAGTATGAATTTGCCTGAATTAATTGTAGTGCTGCTCATGGCACAAAAATTAACCAGCTGCTAGCATTTCTGTTGCAAGCATCCAGGTTCAGAAATCTATAAATTAGGTGTAAAATGTTCTCTGAACTGAACTGCTCAGAATTAGTTCTTCAAAACATTGCCCTGCTTGAAAAGAAATAGGCTTAAGCTATGAGTTTCAGCTGATATTCAAGAAGTTGTAGCTGTTTGATGTGTATTAATTTATACTTTTGTGCACCTAATTTATCTTTCCTCAACTCTACACAAAAGTAAGTGGAGACAGCATAACCTACAAATCCGTATGCAGAAACTAAATATATAAAGAGTAACAAAGAAACAACTACTATTCTGGGCACACAGCCTCCAGTGACAGAAACCTGTAACTGGTGATGAACAATCTGAATCCATTTTAACATTTGGTCATTGCTTTGACTATCTTAAAATTTAAGACTGGGAATATTCCTATTGGTGTAACTGTACAGCATAAGAGAGAGGACCTAACAGGAAAGGCTTCGAGATACCTCTTGTCAGTTCTTAGGTAGCTTCCTGTCTTGTGATATGCCCTTTAGACAAGAGAAGTTTTATAGACAAGGAGATGAGCAGAATTTCTTATCTACAGATATGATGACAATGCATACAGGGATTGGCTGGGTCACCATAATTGATCAGCGTGTGTAGAGACCCTCTAGTACTCAGTCTGGCAGAACAGAAAAAAAGATTAGGAAGCTTGGTGTAGTAAGAGAGCAAGCCCCAGATCTAGACAGTTTTGCAACGTAAGTTTCAAAGCCTGTAAAGTTTTTCTTAAATGAAAGTTACTGGTTTAAAAACTCATCTAATTCCCTCTTAGTCACCTGGTTAGATAAGAGATCTGATGAATATTTATTTTGAGTTACAGATAGACTAAATGATCACAACAGCTTGTTGGCTGGGAAATTTTTCATCCCCCTGTTTTCACGCACGTCCAGATAGTAACCAAATAGTAACTGTCAATAGAAGGTGAATTCATAACCTTCTACAATAACCGCTAAAGGAAGTGTTTTGAGCTGGCCATTTGTGTCATAAGCAAGAGCCTGATTTGAGAAAACAAGGGCAGATTGGTTCAGCACACTCCACCATAAATTCATCTAATTACCACCTAAAACTAGATGCACCAGGGACATTGTGAGGATCCAGTTCACAAAGCAGGATAAGTGATTCACAGGAGGATGTAATTTGGAAATTGTGAGATTGATTACCAAAGATAAGATGGAGGGAAGAGAAAAAAACTTAAAATCTGACTTTTCTGAGACTTCTGAACTATTAATGTATCAATAGAAAGATTTAATTAGGTCTTATCAACTTGGATCCAATCGTAGCTTAAAGAAAGAGGGGAGAGAAAGAGAAGGATTGCAATAATTTTATAGATTATATACGGAACATCTGTAATAGCTCATATTAGCCGCTAAACTGACTCCTGAGATGTGGATTAGGTTAAATACTTCTACAAAAATTCAGAAAGACAAGTTGCCACTTAAAACACTGTGCAGTATTCTGAGTTGGTGATACAGGAGCCTTTGATACTCACTTAGCCTTCCCTTTTCTCTTGGCATAAATGATTACAGAGATTAAATGGAAGCTCATGGCTTCTGTTTTCAAACTACTATTATATCTATGAGTGATTTTGGTTTTTTGCAGCCTGTATAGCCCAGATTGATGGTACAGTATGGTTTGAACTGGCCTCGATGAAAGCAATAAAATAGTGTTTTTTTCAGCAAACTGCTAACAGGGGCTCTTGTTTCCTTTCAGTATTCCTAACTTGGCACTTGGGCCCCTCAGACCCATAACCAGTGGTGCTGTCATGCAGTCTGCAGATTTGAAAACTATGCTACTGGCTCAGTTTTATTCTCTCTTTAAACAAATAACTCTGCGAACAGCTGGAGTTTGGAAGGCCAGTTCCCCACGGCTCTCTCCCATGATTGATGGTCTGGTGTCTAATCTAAATTTTGAACTTGAGCTGTAGACTCTCCCTCAGTGGAGACTGATTTGTATCTTTTTCTTCTAACAGCTGTCTATTTCCGTGAAAGTGGTATCGCTGCCTTTGTCATAATTGATTGAAATTGACAAATATATTCCAATATTCATGAATTTGCATACGCAGTTTTATTGGACTCATTTGCTACAACTGTCATTTTTTAATGCAATGATTCTGGCAACTGAATAGCTCTGTTCCAGACCTCCTAAAGATAAGACATTAATTTAAGTCACAAATGATGGGAAATAAAAGAGATTAGTGTAATAAGATATAAAAAGAGAAGCAGGAGGATATTAATGCCTCCTATTTGTTCTTTTAAATGATTTTACTATTATTTTTCTTTAATATTTGAACAAAGGAGGAAAATTGAAAAGGAGTATGCAGTGGGATTTTGCATGTAGTGAATGTGCTTTTCTTTCCACTGAAAAAAATTATGTATTTCTCCTTTTCCCAGAAAACTGAAAGGAGAAAATTCCCAGAATTCAGGTGGATACCTCACACACTTCCCTGACGATTGTTTTCTGGAGGGACACAATCTTCCAAAGGCATGTCAGAGTCCTCTAATCAATAAGGGTAGATTAGATATTGAAAGTGTTTATTTTGCCAAGATTTTGACCAGATTTTGGTTAAATTCTTACAGCCTGGGATCTCAGTGACCAGGCAGACAAGCAGGCTCATATTATTCGTTCATAAATTCCAAACATACTCATATACCCTGCAATATGTTACGGTGTTGGCTTTTCAGGTCATGCCTGTTTATTATAAGCCTGAAGAGGGACAATACACAACGCCATGTCACATTTCTTCCATCTAATCTAATCCAGAACTAGAAATAGTCCTCCTGTTCCTCTCAGTGCAAGGAAAACATCCAGCTTCCTCACATTTACCTCGAAAGAGGTGAATAGAATGTGTGAAATTTATATTTAGAGATTCACCCAACTGTTAATGAACACATCTAAATTCTTAAGCCTCAAAGGTAATGGCATTTTCCCTTCACACAGTAAGGGATTAAATCCTTCCACTCCCATGTGGTAGACACAGCATTCATCAAACTTGCAGAAATTCCAGGAAACTGCCATTTCTTTCATAGTGTCTATTTTCATGATCTAAAAAACCCCAAGCAGCAATTTTACCTTTTAGTTGGCATCAAGTTCCCAAGATAACATAGCTCTGTTTACTACACTTTCTTCTCTATTTAAAACCTGAAGTCACTATATCTTATCTAAGAATGTGTGCTGAAATACATTCACCTTTCACAGTAATTTAGTAGTAAATATTTCTTAAGAGCTAAAATTATTATTTCAATAGCTGTTTCTTAATGACATGGGCATACATATCCAAGATACTTAATCCCATTGTTTTAATCTTAGCAAGCAAATATAAACAGCAAAAAATACCACAGACCCTAACACTGCCAGACTGGCAGATCTGCAGGATCAAGTATTGCACATGGATTGAGTATGAAAAAATGACAATAAATTTGGCATGACCTTTATAAGAGTTTTCACAAGTGAAAGGTACAACTATGAAAAATTGGATTTGAGTGACAGATCTTGTAGTTTATTAGACAATTGTAAAATATTCTGGTATAGTATACACCAACTATCTTTAATTTCTTTGTTTTAAACAGAATACAGAGTTTTTGTTATTTTGTTGGAAAGATTATAAATTCTTCTTTATAAGACATTGATACACTACAATGAAGTTAGTTCTCACATGTGAATAGCCTGGGAATATAAATATTTGTCACAGTTGATGACCATCAGACCACAATCAGTGCAAAATTATTCACTTAAGTGGTCTCACCAATCACTCATAGCTTGAAGTCACAAGCAGGCTTTCAGCTGGAATCTTTACTCAAAACAGGTCCTCTTATGCCTTTATAAGACCAAATTCTTATTACTGAAAAAAAATGAAAGAGGTGTGCATATGTAGGTTAACACTGTACAAAACAGTCTATCTTGTTAAAAAAACCAGCACTAAATCCCTTCCTGTGCATTTGCCTGTGCAATAAGCTATCACTCATCTGAACTCATAACAGCTAAACACTGTTTAAGAACATATTTCTTTACCAGTCTGATAGCACTCATTTTCTTCAACAACATAACGAAGCACATGTTGTCTGAGTTTTAGCATACTGATAGAAATACTTTTTTTTTTTTTTAATCACCATAGCACAAGAGGCAATATTATTGCTGAAGTTTTTTCATCACCTTTTTTGAAAGCTCTTGCACTTGATAGTGAACAGGAGACTTCAGGTCTATTCTCCTCCCACCCACAGTCTGTCTGTTGAATATTACTGGGAATACAATGAACTGATTTTTCATCCATTTGCTTATAAGAAAAGTATCCTTGCACAAAGCTGTAAATGACATTGTAGGTGAAAGCTGTGGTTTTGATCCCTAACCTCAGACCGAGTTTCAGACTGAAGTTCAAGAAAATCAGGTCCATAGAGTATTACAGTAGAGTTGTTACCTTCCATGGTGTGTAGTTGTTTTAGGGACATTATGGCCAAACTTATTATAGCAATGGAAGTGAAGAAACGTTTGTTCTGATCTGGGAAGTATCCATTGACAGACTGCAGACAGGACAGATAGTAAGTCAGAAACTATCAACACAAATGAAAGGAAATCATAGAAGGAGGAAGAAGCTAATATTTCATCTTCAAAAAGTGATAAACATTCCCACGTGAAAAAGACATTTTATTCAGTTAATGAATAATTAGGATATTAAAAACAATTACGTTTTCTTAGGCAGTTAAGATCACTGGCAACAGTCGCATTAAGCTGACTTCCCATTTAAATCACAGTCATGAGGAGAGATCCTATAAATTATTTTCTGCCAACTCACATAACACATCTGTTAGGAGTATGAGAGAGGACGAAAACCATGATGGCAAAGGTATTGATATTTTGAAGTATTTTCTAACTTTTTGGAACTATAGGAACTTATTTATTTAAAACATGTCTTAAACACAGGAAATCACAGTGTGACTGGCATGAGAGGGAGTGCAAGCAGGCATACTCTGACTGCTGTTATTCCTTGCTTCCAAAAGCATCTGACAGGCATCCATTTTAGACCGAATATCTACAACACTTTTCTCCAAAATTAATATCTATTTACACTTATATAGCATAAACATCTCTATATTATGTTTATATTTATGCTACTAAAATGTCTGGATTTGGATGAATTCAAAACAGCATCACTGGACAGAATCTGTGACATAAGGAAAGATCATAGCTAATAATACAAATATAATTCTTCAGGGAGTTTAAATGCCCAGGGATTGAGTCTGAGTAATTTAAACATGACAACATCATACTCCAGTGAAGCCAGCCACTTGTGGATCTGCTGGCTTGTCCCATTTCAACCACAAATCAGGAATGGAAAGGTGTCCTAGAAGGAGGGATATGTTCAATCATTTGCAATACTTTCTTCAACTAGTTGTAGTGAGAACTGTGGGGAGCGAAAAGGGAAGGCAAAGGATTCCCACATCCACACTGGCATTCTAAAAACCAAAGCAAATTGAACTGAGTGGCAAAGAGGTGTGGAGGTAAATGTGAAGTACTTGCCTGAAGCCCTGGAATGTGGCCAAGTATCTGGGAACAGCAATGGTGTCAAAGGCAGGGACACACATGTTAATTTATGAAACCAGGGGAGGAAAATCCTCTCTGCTGAACATCTCAAGAAAATTTTTCTTGTCTTTATTTTTTTTCAGTCAGAAAATCTTATATTTGTTCTAGGTAGAGAATTTGTATGTTAGGAAGAAGAAACATGTTAACAAGTCTAGGCTATTCTTTGTTATCTCTACAACCTTTCAGAGTAAGACTAATAGATGTTTATACAAGAGTCTATTTTTAATTTTTTTACTGTCCTTAGACTACTCTGAATGTGTCAGAAACATGAACCACCTTTCATTCCATTTTAATTGTTAATTTTGGTAACGAGGATGAGCCACATAAAAAGGGATTATCCTTTTATTCAGAGAAACCCAGCAATTAATAGGTTGATCTGTTAAACCTGTTAATACTGCCCATATACATAAGCAGTTGTGGAAATGAACAGTGTTGCAATTCCATTTTATGAAGTCAGAATCATGAGTAAGGTCACCTGAATAATCCTTGAGAATAACAGCTTTAAACAGTGAGGTGCATTTGTAATAAAATGCCCATTATCTGCTTCCACTCATTGGGTAACCTGCTTTTATCCTCCGACCCACTGATCTGCCATGCTGAAATGTCTGTGAGAGGTAGTGCTTCTGAAATGACACATCAAAGCCAGTGAATCTGCCTGGTCAGTGCAGAAATGTCATCTCTGGGTCCCTGCTTCTGAAGCAGTTGTATTCCCAGGAGCAGTGATCCGCAGCACTGCAGCACAGCCCTGGTTTGGAGAGGTAGTTGATGGTGGGACAGGGGAGAAGCTGCTGCACATGTAGGAAAATTCCCAGGTGTGAAGGGATTTATCTGTTGAAAGACAATTGGCCTCCTCTGTGACAAGATAATTTGGCACACTGTAACTTTGTGTCTGCCTGAAGTCTGTGACTATTCCTTGAGCATAGCCTCTGCTGGAAGGGTGGTGTTCATTCTCAAGCATTTCTCTGACATTTAGTTCCTTCATGTGTTTTCAGTCCAGAGTTTCATGGTTTCTGACCATCCAAGCACCATTTTCTTTGGTACCACCCTTGGTTCTGAACTTGAAGAAAGTGAAGTTTCTGAGATCATGCTGTATGTCTGTCTTTCCTTTCTCGTTTTTCAACCACAAGAGACATTGACAGTTGAGTAAGTATTTTAAAAATAAAGAAGTTCATGCAAGTTGTCCTATATAAGAGAGTAGGCAGAGGAGTAAAAGCACAAAATACCCAAACCTTTGAAAAAGCCATGCTGTTGACTTTTGTTTATGGACATAAGAGAACCTGCATGCAAGAGGGATCTTGTGAATACCTTAATTAGGGGAAAAGCCTTAATCAGAGCCTTCAATCAATCATGAGAGACAAAGATTAGAAAATGAGGCATTATTAGTTCTGGTTCACGGAATTATTTGTTTAACATAGCTGGTAGTGATAAAGCTCATTTGTTACACAAGAGCATAGATTTATCCAAACTTGAACTCTGTGGAAAGTTTCCTATTTTCCTCTGTGCCTGTATGGTAGGTTGTGCAAATCTATGATTCACAAGGATGAATGGAGCATATGATTTACCCAGTTTAATTTACTACACTGAGAAGCATCAGCTGAAATTTTAGACTTCAAATAAATATTTGGAATTGGTTTTGAATGCATATAAAATTTTTCATCGTGAATTAAAATTTTTAAAGTGTAATTCAAGTTGACAGGTTAGCCCTTGGTCTCTACCACAGGTCTTGAGCTGACTCTGTAGGGAATCTACCTCTGTATGATATGTAAGAGCCCTGCAACGCAGACAGGAGCTTACTGGTATTTTTCAGAAAGATCAATGTGCATGACTCAAAGTGTTTTGAAGAGAAAAATTTTGACAGGGTCTAAGAGTGTAAACAGCCTTTCTATGTCTTAAGAAAATCAACTATGATGTGGACCATGACAGCACTGTTTACAATATATTAGTAAAACACAAAAATGGTAGTAAAATGGTATCTTTATCCACTATGAAAAGGTCTTTCCTAAAAACATGTTTCAGGGTACTGTGAGTTCAAGGGAATAAATGCTAGCTCATAAAATTCAATGTGTTAATGGGCAATTTAAAGTTCACCATTCTTATTCAAGTCACCTTTTCCTTCCCATCACAGTTTTTGGTGCAAAGTGAGAGACAATGCAATAACCTATTTTTTTGCTTTTTCAGATATTAGAAAGGAAAATATACTCAGGTCCGGTAAGTGCTTCCCAAATGGGGAAAGGAGAAAAAAATTACAGGAAACCACACTGAACACATAATAACTTTTGAAATACAATGTGTGAATTTGGGAAGAAAAGTGTTTGGAAGAAAAAATATTTTACAGAAGAGGGCACTTTAAATTATTAAGAAACAGCAAAACTGGAATTTAAATCAGGACATTAAACCGTATATTATCTTGCATATTTATATCTACCAATGCATTTTGTACAATCTACCTAAATACAACTGTATCTACAACTCAGAAATCAGTTCTATTGCAACTCAGTCACTGACACACACAGACATACAGTGTGTCTGTGTATGCTAGCGCTGCTATCTACAACTTCATGCCATTTGAAATAAATTGCACCTTAAATTTGAAGGCAATTTTAGGTAGTTTGGTGTGCAGTACAGATCCCATCTTTGATATTTAGCAAGCCTGAGATCTTTCTAACTTGTGAAGTCTGCATGTCTACAAACTAGTATGGATGTGTTTGTGTTTATTACCTTTTTCCATGCATGCCTTGAAATGACTAAATTACAGGTATTTTACATGTGTTTTATGGTACAAGACAGATACCGTCTGCTAGTATAATTTATCTTGAAACACCCTGTTTTACAAAATTACAGAAAAGCACAGCAATTTGCTCTTTTTTTTTTTCCTTTTTTTTTTTTTTTTTTTTTTATTTCTAAGACTATGGCAAAATCTTCAAAGCCCAGAAGATGCTTTCTAGCTAGAGAACTTAGCCATGTAATAAACAATTTTCATCAAAGCACTGGGTTTGTGGAAATAGAGTACAATTGTGGATTTAAAATTTTTATAATGTTCCTTACTTATTAGCTATTTTGTCTTTTGTATTTTGACCTAATTCAGCCAGCAAAGGGATCAACCCTTATGTAAGATTAGATACACATACATGCACATACAGCAGCCCAAATCAGATTAGCTGCAATCAAGGTAATTGTGTTGAACAAAATTGTTCATCTGTGCTTTGCACCTGGCTTTTGGATCTAGTGTTTGATCCCAAGTGACTGAGTTATACATATGTTCTTCCTTAATACTGATAATTTAGATTTTACTTTAATATATAATAACCACTTTAAAATTGAAGACTGAGTATGGCATATTTAGGTTTGCATATAAGTTAATTAATATTTTCTTTTATAATTTTCTTTGGTACAATCCAAAATTCTTTAATGGATACTATATGGAACTGAGTTTCCCAAAATTTGAGGCAATCATCTAGATTGCTTACCCTCCAGTGCCTCTATCAATTTTCAAAGGCTACTTCCTTGCTCAATCTTTCTGTTCCTTCAGTATTTAAAATTAGACTCTGACCATACTCAGAGTGCTAAATACCTTAATGAGAAAGCAGGTGCCTTACTTGTTTAATGCTCCTACACTCTTACAATCTAGACATAGGAAGGCAGTATGGCTTCTCAGAACATCCAGTAGCTGTGTTTAGAGAAAAAAAGAAAAAAACCCCACACACCTCCAGAAAAGAACAATAGCTCTGGAAAACTTTAGGATCACAGTCATTGGTAGAGTTATCACCATTTTGCAAGTATCTAAAGAGTTTGGGCACTTTCCTGGAAATGGAAGCTGTGATGTGTCAGGTTTTCTCAGTCTGAGGGTGTTTGAAGCCAAGATTCCTGTGTTATAGAAAGTATATGAACTTATGGTTCAAATAACTTATGGTTGTGGTTATACCATAATTTAGAACCACAATTTACAATTATGGTGACATCTGAGTTCTGGCAGCTTCTACTCTTCATGGTATTGAAACTAAGATGTTATCAGTTCAGAAGGGCAACAGTCCAGATGAGCCCTACTTATGCCTGAGATTTAAACTGTTGTCTTTTGGAAAGTTACTATTATTAATATCTGTACAGCTTGACTTCACAAACCTTTACTTTTTCATATGCTGTGTTTCCTATTTTTTAAGATAAAAATTTGCATTTTTTAGTGGACAAACAGAAGACTTTTCCAATTATATTTAAAAGATGCAGCCTCTTCACGTAGTCCCTCAGAGAGAAACAGAAGTTAATTTCTAAAAAAAAGTTGCCTTGTAGTTGTGAAAAATGAAAAGTAAAACAAAGTTTGTAAAGAAAAATTAGTGTTTGGTGTATAGAACACATACTGACCCTGAACTCAGATATCATGTTTCTAGTCAGAAAAAATAAAGCTGTGTCAATAAATAAATTGTTTTCAACACTTCTGAGGTTTTATTTTAAGGTTTATCAGCCTTTGTACACAGCCAAAAAAGCTTTTATACTGTTATTTATCGTAGTTATTAAAAAAGAAGAAAAAGCTACCTTAAAAAAAACCCAAAACAAACCAATGCTGGATTGGAACTCCAGATCCTATAGATCCTATATAAGAAAGAAATAAAGAATTATCCAAACATTACCTTTGTAAATGTCATAAAGATCTTGGTAAAAGGAAGAGGAAATAAAAAGATTAGGAAGTACTAAATGAGAAGCTCATTGTTAAGCCAATTATCTACAAGCATTGGTCCTTGTGTAAGTCAAAGGGGCGATAGTATCTGGAGAATTCTCGAACAAATACTTGGAGGGAGGAAGTGGGGTGGATTAGCCTCATTCTCCTTTTCCTTTGAAAATACGAGAGTTTTTGCTTTTCCCTTGAGGAAATTATCTATGAATAAATCCACAGAGCCATATGCCATAGTACAGAGTTTTGCCCTCTAGATTCACTCTATAAGGAAATATAACCGTTCCTAGCAACTCTCCATCCCAGGACTGGAATTCTTTGCTAGCAGCTCTACAAAAAGCCATAAGTATATATATTTATGCACAAAAATATATGCATAATTTATACATACATATATATATATATATAAGTAGCAATGGTTTTTATAGTTGAATCTTCAGTTACTAACCAACTAAAATATAATGTATGTATCTGTTTTGTTAAAGGGGTTTGATGTGGAAGGAAAACTGGATTGCAGAATTTTGCACTATTAATCCATTCACAGTAGTGTTGTTTATACAACATTTTCCTGTACTCAGGTTCTGACTGCTTGGTTTAAATGAAGTTACTCAGAGTAAGCTGCACAACCTTTGTGTTTTTACTGTCATCTTTGTGCTTTTTATTGGCTCATTAGATTGTAAGCATTGATCTCATTAATGGAAGTGGGTTATTCTTGGTTGCTCTGTAAAGGCTGCTACTCACGTGTTGAACATACCATACCATATCTTTGCCATCGTACTAGACTTACTCTCCTATTTGCCAGTGATTATGCCATGTTTGACATGTTTTTACCCAAATCAATCTATCCTTGGGGTTGGATATAGAGCTCAACACAGACTGCTTGCTAAGACTCTTGGGTATGCTTTGGAGCAGACATTCAAGTAACATTATCTTAGTCTCTCATTTACAGAGAGCACAGGTTTCTCCACAATATACAGAATGACTCAGATCTGTTCTCAGATACCAGCGATTTGTTATGCAACCTCAGATAAGTCCCATAATCTTTCCATCTGTTTTCCTATCTGTCCTCTTTATATTATTACTAGAGATAGCCAGGAAATGAAACATATTTCCTATGAAAAGTTTGGATCATTTTAAAAGTTCTCAGTTTAGGAAGAATAAATTAAAATCAGAATTTCTTTAATTATAATAAATTTCTGAACAAAATCTTTCTGGGATTTTACTACATGATGTAATGAAGAGAATCCAGCACAAGCATTTCCTAGCAAGTGCTAATTTTCTATCAAGAAATAGGTAAGTAGTGGTCACATAATCAAGGTGATATCTCAGGAATAAAAATATATAGTTTAGTAATATGTGAAATTCTGAATAGATTGAAGTATTTAAAGGTTTCAGCAGATCTAGAAGTTGCTTACTATCTAAATAGACAAAAGATATATATGTTATTAATTGAAGCTTACAAAAGAATTAAAATTAAATTATATTAAAAATAGTGTAAACTTTCATGTTAATGAAGCTTCAGTAAGGATAAAACAGTCTGGGTCTATGCTCTCTTCCCCTCATCCCAGTGAATTAAGTATGTGGCAGCAGGAAATTTAAAACCTTTCTCATATGGGGAATGTTTAAAAAATAAATACAGAGAGTCATATCTGCAATTGCAAATTATATGCATTTTGCCAAGTTTCCTCCAGGATTTGATAACTCTTACTGTAGCTGTCCCTGTAAATATGACAATAAATTTTTAAATCTCCAGAGAACTGGTAAATACAGGCAGATGCACTTAACTGCTGGTGAGCAACAAAAGTCAGTCTGCAGGAAACTGTGGCACTAATGTAGCTCTTGATTAATCTCTAATTACACTTTTGTCATCTTAGCAGGGAGACAAAACTATAGCAGTTCCTAAATAGGCAGGCAGCATTTTGGCACCTAGCAACCAGCAGTTCTTTCATATTAGCTGCAGTGGACTCTGTGCTGTTACATGGAAGGTGGTTATGGATCACTGCTCTATTATTTATAGAGCAGCATTTACAGAGGCCTTCACAACAGTATATAAATTAGCAGCTTAATAGGCCACTGCTAACTAAAAACATGGCATGAGCTGAAGCATCAAGTATGAAATTAAAATGTGACTTGGAGATAATAATGTTTGTAGCACACATAGAAAGGAATGTCGATTTATTTCCCTGTTAACCATTTCACAGGCAGATTACAGTACTGTCTTTAAGAATTTTCATACAGATATGTGTGTGTGCTTGTCTCATTTCTCATTTGCACATAATGCGTATGTATGTGAATACATAGACATACATATTTATACATAATAAATCTTATATTTTGTCATATATGTTTTTTAAAGATAAGTGTAAAAGCTTGTCTATATTTTTTCCACAGTAGGATAATATAGGACAGAGGTGGATGAGCTGGAAGAGCTGTGCTAAAAGGGATCTACTAATTGGACAGCAGGCTGCAACAGCACTCCAAGTGTCTTCATGAAAGGGCCTTATTAGCTATCAATCAGACAAATAACACTAACTTTCTCTGCCTCTTGTTCTTTCGTAACTTGTCAGTGAGAAGACCCACTCCAAAGAAAGACTTCACACCTCTATTTAGTGTCATTCAGAGTGAGTAAGATTCAAAAGTGATTAAATACAGTAAATGACTGCTGCCAAGCTGCAGTTGATTCCTTATTTAATCAACTAAATGACATAAATTAATGCTTAAATATTAGGGATTCTGAAATAAGAGAATAGGATTATTAAGAATAGGAAAGCATAAGCAGGGGAACTTTAAAAACATAAACCTTTCATTTGCAGTGCTTCCTTAATTGAGAAATGTTTGGCAATGACAAACAGTTCTGACCTATATCACAGTGACTGCTGAAACTTCTGCTGGACTGGGTCCCATTTTGCTTTCCCCTTCTCAAATGTATCACCAAGAAAGTTCCTGTGCAGTAGGAGAGAGCTCACAGCCCGGACAGACATAGCAGACGATGGAGAGGAAAGAACTCAGCTGCATTCTCTCCCCATTTTCACGCAGCTGCCTGGTGAAAGAGTCAGAAAAGGGAAGCTGCATCGGGTACTTCCATCCACTGAAATCAATAGCAAAATCGGTGTTATCTTCAGTGGAAGAGGAAATTGTCTTCAGTTTTCTATCAAATAGCTTATTGCTAGATGTGCTTTACCAAGCCACCTTTCTTGACTACGCTTTTAGTTACTGGATATTTCTAGAGATTTTTTAAAAGTCTTAGGAGTTAAATGTGGTATATCTTCCTCTATGTAGGTAATGGTATTTTATTTTATGTTTCTAACTTACAAAGTCATTCTCCCCTCAAGGTTAGCCAATAGATGATACAATCCTTGCATGTAGAAATTATTCAGCAATGTGTTCTCTGATTATAAACCAAAGGTCCAGTGAAGGGTCACACCATATACTCATGGCATAAATAAAGTTAAGTTTTGAAAACTGGAGTTAAAAAATTTTCAGAATGTCCCAAATTACTGTGCCACAGAGTTTCTCTCAGATGGCCAGGCTGTCCATTTCTACAGTGCTGTACAGAGACAGCCTTATGCAGTGATGAGCACAGAACTGAAAACCAGGGGCTTAGTCCAAGCACATAACCCTAGTCTTCTAAAACACTGTTTTCTGTAGTGGTCTGTGAGCTGTTTTAAGCTTCACCAAAAAAATAGGCAAAAGGAGAGTAAATAATCTGCCTTTCATTCACTAACATTTGCTTTCTCCTGAGCAGCTTTTTGAGGGATGCTGTTGATGCTGGTTACTCCATCAGGGACATCCAAGATTTTCTCTGTGTCTGCTGCAACCATTAAGGTGAGATGACAGAGCCTTATGTGGGACTTAATACATAATATAGTCACAATATATACAAAATAAATATTTGGGCTATTTAAAGGCAGAATAGGAAGTCAGAGCCCTGAGCAGGTGACCTCTGAGAGATATTATCCTTGCTTTTTCCTAGATTTTCATGGATGAAATTGCATGAGTAGTTTCTTTTCTTTGTATACAAATAACTGGTGAATTAGATAAAGCAAGAACATCAGTCAGATGAAATGGATTTCTTACAAAATCTCCTATCTCTAATAAAAAAAGAGCAGTAATTATCAAACTATTCATCATAATGCTACAAGAGGACTTAATTAGCTAGTTGATTTCTATGACCATGCTCAAAGAGATGGGGTCTGAGATGCGTTTGAGACAAGAATTACAAATTGATATGACACTGAGAGGTTGACAAATTGCTTTCACTGGCTAGTTGGGGTCTAAATGTTTCAGTAGGAAAAGCAAACTTGTGAAAAGTGGAGATCCTGCAGTGGATGTCCGTGGGATCACATCTTCAAGCCAAGCCCCTTGTGAGAGAGCTCTGCTTAGATGCAGATTTCCCCCAGCTTTGATCTGACTGTGAGGCTTCTTTTCTGGTGTTGCTAATTCTAACTATTGGGAAGGAAATTAATTTTATCAATTGAGCAACAACTCCATTGATTAGGCATTTTTAACTTCATTTTTTAGACTTCAAGTCACAACTAACTCTTTTAAAGCTGAGTCTTTGAACTAAGTAAAGTTAGTGTGCAAACATACCATGTAATTCAAATAACTATAATCTGTAGCCAGAATAGGCAAAGCAAAAGAAAAATATTGAAAGTTGTGAAGTCAGTCATTTTTATTACTGCATGATTTTGCAGCTGCACGTAACTAACAATGTTAACACATTTTAGGTATTAATTTCCATATCCTAATATTATTGATTTTTTAAAGTACTATTGTCACCCAGATTGATCTAGGATTTCACATGCTCATTTTGGGGAAAAAAAACCAAACCAAAACAAAACCAAAAACAAATCTTGAATGAAGTTTTTCAATTTATATCCATACATAGTTCTAATACATATATTCAGTCTTAGTTCCATGTTAATTTAGCCATAAATTAGATAAATATATTTTATTTGGTGGAGTCTAAGGCATATTCGTGGTTGTTGCAGCAATAGTGAGCTGCATTTATTATACTCAGAATATAAGTAATTAGAAAAATGTTTTTAGTTTAAAAATTACCTCAAAAGAAGTACAGTACAGAGATCACAAATGAAATCAAAAAGATATATTGTCAATTACCTCTGATGATACAATTTCCAGCAATTTGTTTAAAGATGACACCTTGGTTTTAATGAATCATTTTCAAGGGGTATTTTTCAATGAAATGTCTCTCTCTGGTGAGTAATTTAGAATAAATAAATCCATACTTGTATCAATACAAAAAATAAAGTCCTTTTATTAGCCTTCTGGATTTATTAGACATGGATATTTAAGGATTAGAAAGAACTTCTGACACTAAGGTTTAGGGTCATTAAACAGGTCACTGGAGCTTTGAACGGTAAATCTGTGCAAGACAGCTTCAGCTGATGACTTCAATCAGGCAATTTGTTTACCAATCCTTATAAATTTCATTTCATGAAATATATAGACTCAAAGAATCTATATCATATCTAAAGTAATCTTCAGGCTCTGCTCTGGTTTTTGTTAGCTTTCAATAAATAGTTCACTGTAGTACCTTTCCTTGCATTTTTAATGCTAGCTATGAAGTCCATCTTTATATTTAAAAAAACACAGCATGAAAATACTTGTCCTTTGTGAATTTAGCTTAAATGATGAAAATATCATCCCTATGAATCTTTGAAATGACACAGATCAAAAGTGGAGTATTTGTTGAAGTGGGAGCTAATTCTGTACTTTCAGAAAATAATGAGTAATGTTTCTGTATGACTGTTCAACCATGTAAATGATATACAGTTAGGAATATATAAACTATATTTATTCATGAAGTGTTGTGCTGATGTTTCCTATTTATGACAAGCAGAAAAAAAAGCAGTCGTCCTTTTTTTTCTTTTTTTTTTTTTTTTAATTCCCGTTTTGTAATTATTAGGAGGTTTTAAGGTTTGTTATGTAGTTGTATTGTATGCATAAAACTTCTTGAGTAATTGATTAATCCTGAATCATCTCAACATTTCAAATAAGGAAAAGAGTATTTTGGGGTTTAGATATCAGAACCTGAAAATTACAGGTAGTAAAATGTGTGTCTGTGTGTCTGCATTTGAAATTTGATATAATTGATTTTGTATTTACATTTGCTCAAAGTAGTTTCTGCTTTCTGTAAGCATCCCTTTTGAAAGTTGCATTTTCTATTTGTACAGCATTTATAACAGAAAATTCTCAACATGCAAACATTCAACATAAATAAAATGCTTTGCTGTACCATTTTGGTTATTTATATGTATATATGTCAGTATAAATGTATGATTTACACAAAATTAAAAATGCATTCCTCCTGTGCTTCATATAATTGAAAGAATTATTTCTACTTGCAATTTCCCATTTAAAAAAAGGAAAAGAGTACCTCCCAAAGTGAGATTAAAAGGAATTGGACAAACTTTGACATTTAAATTTTAAAGTTTCGTGTAAAATAATATTTGACAGACATAGGACTAAAATTTAATCAGCAATTTATGCTATTTTAGAGCTCTGTAAAGGATTTTACATGGAAACTAGGGAAATCTGTTATAGGAAATAAGATGTATATCTTTTTCTTATTCAGCAAAGCAGTGAAAGTATGGATTTAAAATCAGAGTATTATAAACACGTGGAAAATTAAGTACATTCTGAAAAGTTTTCACTGAACAGGGACTTGCAACACTTTAAAGCTGGTTTTACTTTGACTTTTCATGTATATTTAGTCACATTAATCCCTAAATTATTATTTTTTTAAAAAAAGTATTGAAATACATTATAATCTAATTGTCGAATATGAGTGCTTAAGGCCTTATAGTTCACAATAATATCTGAACAAATAACAAGTAAATACAAGCCATAAATCAGAAAATCAGTTTTTGTCATAGTACACAAAGAGATTTTGATCACATTATAAAGTGAATACATAAGCTAAAAATAAAGCTTACCTAAGGCTCTTGTCAGTGGGAGCATTTTTTGTTTGTGTTTTGCTTTTGGTGACATAAGTAAACTGAAATCTGTTCCACTACATTTGCAGTCATTTACACAGCAAAACAAAAATTTGACTTTCCATTAATAGATCCAGAGCACATACTACTTCTTGTGCTGCTTAATTTTCTCTGTTAAAATTAAATCTAAATCCACTTGCACACTTTTAAATGTTTAATAGGTACAAAAATTAAACAGTACACAATGACATAGGAAATATAAGCATGATTTTAAAAATAGTGTAAAATAATTCTTACAAAGGAGATTCCTGCCATCACCTATACAGAACATTCTCTAGCTCATTTTAAGATGGTAAAAGATTCTGAGTCACAAAGTGTAACTGAGATACCTCAAGTGTTGAAAGTAAAAAGAACTCCATGTTTTTAGGATTCTCTTTCATTAGATTTAGATTTTGAATGCATGGACAATATCTATTAGTGAAGTCTCATGTTTTCCTCCATAGAGTGTGGTGCCATTATGATAAACAGAGGCTTTAACATAGTAATAAAAATGCTTTTTTCTTCATTTTTGTAACACTGAGAATTTCAGAAGATCTGAATTCCAGCTCTAACATGCTTTTCCATATATGTGCGAATACAAAAAACTGCTTGGAAAAAAAAAAAAAAGTATTTTTTGGTGCTGAAAATTTTCACAGTGAAATGTCAATTTAGGAATACCATTTTTGTGAATACATGTTCTCACTGTAGACTGGTTATAAAGAAGAAAATGAAAAAAATGTAAAATTAGAAAATAAATTGATTGTATTTTCTACTTGACTTCAAAGATTCTTTCAATTTTATATCTATTTAAAAAGTCTAAAAATACTGTGAACATGAAATATTTATTTCCAGTCAAAAGGGACTGATATTTCTGTCAAGCACTTAGAGGGAGCCAGTTTTATACATGATTAGTTCCTCTGACTTTAGTGGATCTACTCATCCAAGTCTATTGCTAAGTTTTTGTCTGCTCACAGACTTAACTGATAATGTGTAGAAGGACTACAGACAGACATGCCCACTGTGTTTAATTTGTGTAGTTTTGGTTTCTCATTTCTTCTTTTCACATGCATTAAATGTCTTCCGAAGGATTTATTTTACATCTGCTACTCTGTTAGCCTGCAGTCAGTGGTTTTCTTCCTGCTGCAGATGAAACCTCAGAAGACCAGCTCTGAAAAGGAGTGCTGTTTTTGCAGAGAAAAAAGAAACAGATGACAACAGAACTATCACACACAAAAATGTCTCTTTATCATTCTAATCAAACCTGATTTTCATTTTTGAAAGTGTAACCCTAATACTCCACCTGGGAATACCTGGTCATCAAAGCTGAACCTGGCCCAGCAACACATACAGTAGGCTTGTCTGAACTCCACGAGACAGATTTTTGGCTGGCATAAATAAGGATTGCTGCATCTGAACACAGTAGAGCTATGCTGATTTACACCAGTTCAGGAACTAGTTCTGTGCATTGATTTACTGCAACCAGTTTGAACCCATTAGACTTATGCCAGTATAAACCTGAAGAAACCCCATGGTGAATCAAGCCCCAGAAGAAAGAAATCTTTAGATAACTACTTAACGACTGTGGAACTATTGACTGGCTCTCATAGGACTTCATTACCACATCTGATGAGAATGATGATTTATGGAGATCAGTAAACAAATCACACCAGAAAGGGTGTCACAGGAAAAATGGAGAAACATATCCAGTATATGAACAGACCATCTCAAGGACTGTATTTGCTTGCACTGTCTGAGTCAGGCTAAGATTTAATAGACGACGTTTCTAACTAACACTTTGGATTTAAAGGCAGCTGAAAGGAGCAACACAAAGCCCCTGTGGCCTGTTGATATAAAGGGCTAGGGGCAAGGAGGATCCTAGTGTTCTTGGTTCACTCAATGACTCATCATGCAACACTGGGCTCGTCATTTGACCCTTTCTTGCTTCAGTGAACTCAACTGGAGATTAGGGTGAAAAATGTAGGTTCCTATTGGAAAACAGATGATTTATAACAGAGCTTTCTTGAGTAAATACATTACAAAGAAGTGGTAAATCCATAAATTTCACACACAAAATCATAAACAATGAAGTTGATGTCTATAACAACCCCAATTTCTCCTTCCTTCTTCGGGTTGCTTTCTTGTCTTACTGCATTATTCTTACCATAAAACCATCCATATTCATAACAGATCAGCAAATTAGGGTAACTTTACTACTTTCTGAATTGGTAGTCTGATAAGAGATGCAAGAATAAAACCAGGTTCCCACTTGTCCCATAAATCAGTGAAGACAATGATGCCAGTTATATCTACTCTGATATCAAAAGTAAATTTTTTAAAAAATGTTTTTGACAGCTGTCTGGACCAAGCAATTACAATTGCTGGTGGTGTGTGCACATGTGTGTGTTGAAGATGTAGAACAAAACCTGTTCATAATTTGTTTTGCAGGCATTAGTACATTTTGTATTTTCCCAAGTGAGCATGTGACCCACAAATTGTCTTGTACTGAAGGTCATTTTATTCAGTAATGAATTGCATGCTCCTCATCTTGAATTGCTTTCAAGGTTAAAAAATAAAAAAGGCTTCATTTTATAATCAAATCTCTATGAAGATCTGAATCAAGCATTAGGGAAAAGAGATGGATTAATCCGAACAGCCTTTGTTGTCTTAATTTTACATTCTAATTATTTGGACAGCTCTTCTTACTACTGTTTTTTTCATCAAAATGATCATGAAAGCTTTGACAATGACCAACAAAAATATACAAGTGTTCTGCCAGTGTATCAGATAGATAAAAGATCTATAGATTACTTTGATAGACTGGATGTGTACAGGGCTCATTGTATAAGAAACGTGAAATGATGGAAGGGTTATGAAATATAGTAAAAAACCCCACATCCCATAAGAATTAGGATTCTTTCTAAGTTCAAATATCAGCCAATTAAACCCACTGTTTAAATGCTGAGACAAAAAGCCACAAATATCCCAATGCTGTCTCATCTGAAGGGGCTTTTTTCTCTTCTGCTGGCAGCTTGTAGATGCTAAAGGTCTTGATACAGAGAATGCTGCAAGTGTAGGAGCAGCTAAGGAGTCTCAATCAGATAAACCGACATCTGTGACACATAGCTCTCTTACACAGGAGTCACTAAGCCTTGCTTGCCTTTCTCACGGGAATGATCCACCACTTTTACAGTATCTCTAATGCGGCTACTAACATGCAGTTTTAGACTCATTCACAGTTTGAAACAAGATCACATTTACAGTGAAAAGCCACAGTCTTAAGTAGCATGGAAACTCAGTTCAGTTTTCCTTATCACTTCCCTTCTTTAGATTGAATCAGGTGTTTTATTTATTAGGAGTTCAAAAATAGCCTCAATGAATGGCCATTCATTTCTCCTGTCCCCAGCCACTTTGTTACTTTTTATGCTACATAAACATGTCTGCAACATGTCATCAAATAGAACTTGAAAAAAGGGAGTTTTTAAAGTTAAAATAAGTTTTTCTTTCACATTATAAACAACACTGCTTGCACAAATATTGAAATGAAAAGTACTTAAAATGGAGCTTTTCATGAATTAAAATGTATTTATACTACAATAAGAAAGGATCAAATGTAATTTCCTAACATGTTTTCCATAGTAAATCAGGTCATTAGATACTATTTTCAGTTCTGAACAGAAAAAAAGAAAATGTCATTTCAGAATAATTCTATTTTGGGTGATTAGGAGAATCAAAAGATACCTGAAAAATTTTTGGAAAGGTACACAAAAGAAGAGGACACATTTTGTAGTAAGGATTCCGGTTTTTTTAAATGAAATAAGCAAACTTCAGGAAAAGAAAGAAAAAAATTGCATGCTGGACCAAGGAGTAGGATGCATATGGTAATAATAGGAGATAAGTGTTGGAGTAAAAAAAGCTCATTATTTCTTTCTGGAAAATCATTCCATACAGAAAGCTATACAAAAGTGTAGAAAACATTCAGGAAAGGATTCTTTTACAAAGTGAATATTGAAGTTAAAATCAGGTTCCTAAAAGAAAATATCTGATGTCATGTTATAAATACAAAAAATCATAGAGGAGGAAGAGATATTAAATTTGATCATGAGTTTCCTCTTGACTCCATTTTAACCTATCTGTGTTTGGAGTCTATTTTTCTTCAGATAGGTTCTCTCTCTCTCTTTTTTTTTTTTTTTTCTCCTAATTAAAAAATCTTTTTTCATAACTGAAATAAATGATCTGTACCTACTCTAAATGTGTCTCTGTATGTCTCGAAAAAAGTGACATAACTTTCACACATGGTGCATGTACTTCGGTTCTTATCAGAGTTACTTTTTGTAAATTTTGAGTATTAGTGAAACAAAACCTCTAGTGTTTTTTAATTTAAAGTTGCTATTTCACTGTAACGAGTCCAGAAGAGTTAATGCTGTGATATATGCAAGTATCACTAAAAGCACCAATAGTAATATGAATTATGAAAAACATTTCCACTTTCCTGAAATAATACTGGCACTAGATACTAGTTGTAAGGTTAAAAATACCTGATCTTCACAGAAAGACATATTTATTAACAAAATCCAGGTTTCTTTTTATTCCCTGGAACCCTTACAAATGCATAAAACTCAGTCTCACTACTGAGACTGACTCAGTCTCCTTCAGGAGCTGCTTCAAAACCAATTATTGATATTCTGGACCACAGCTCTCTTGGAGCATATTAAGTATCAGCTGCCTCAAAGGTTGGCGCCAACCTTGCTCTTCTATGCACCACAAACCAGAATTAATTGCAAATCAATCGAACAAACTACAACTGATCAGTAAACCAATTAGTAATTTTAGCTGTTCAACCTGTCTTCATTTACTAAAGGGAAAGATGTGGGATGAAGAAAAGTGATTTCTAGTTAACATCTAGGATTTTTTTTCACCCTGATAACAAGGGTGCCCTCATAAAAACATTTCAGGCGTGACATATTCCATCACTTCCATTATATTCTTCTTATGGTTCTTTTTATATTTTGTTTTTCTTGCCTGTATTTATTTCGATAATAGGCAAAAGATCATGCACCTCCCACTGTTCTGGTTGCTCTGTTTTTTTCTCAATCTGTGATTGAGAAACAAAGGAACAGTGCAAATTGCATATACATGATCTCCACTGCATGTGAAATTTTCCCTTAGTTGCAGCAATGTGGCTACAACCAAGGCAGAGAGAAATCCTATTAAAACACTGTCTGCTGGTCTTGATTCACCTAAGGATATTGGGAAATGTCTTTTACTGTATTGACCTTTTTATTGTACATCTTCCTTGTGTCAAGGGACTATTCTCTACAAAATATTCACAAGGATCCCATCATTTCAGCTCTTACAGACCATGCTCTTCATCCTCTGGTGAAACTGTGCAGTCTTGAAGGCTGAATCCTGAAGTATTCTGCGGCACATTTACTCAAATGTTTTTTCAGTAGAAGTTCTGCAAAGAACATTTCAGAATGTTTTCTGCTCCTGATTGTTCAACTCTGAGCTGTATATGGAAGCTGATTTGTGTGTGCAAATGGAAATCAAGAGAAATATGAAGAGAAAACAATTAGAAAGCCATTTGAATTTGCAGGAGCAGCTAGCATTTCAGTTCTGCAAATATGAAAGAGACACTTTAAAAAAAACACATGTAGACTGTAGACACAACAGTCACATAATTTACTTTATAGAAAACCCAAAAGAATCCCTAATTCAATACATTTTTTTTACCAGACCTGAGGGAAGATGGCAGGAAGAAACCACAGATATTTTTAATGTATGTCAATATATTACTTTGTTAATGGTGTGATAATAACGATAACTGGTCTCAGATTTTTAGATGCATTTCATTATGAAATTAAAACAGTGATTGAGGTAGTTAGAGAGATTCTCCAGATGACTTAAAAATTAAGAGTGTGGCAGTGTTCCAACTACCTGTCCTAGGCAGTTACCCGATATGCAAGGGAGTTAGTCTTGAGGCTTTCTGTTGTTGACACTAGAGCAAGCTTTTGCATTCAAATTTTTAATCTTTGAAGTCTGCCCAATCATGAGTGCATCACTGTTTCAGAATCTACTCAAAACATTCAGAGTGCAAATACCTCCTGCCATGTCCCTTAACTACTATCCTGACTCTCACTGGATTACTGTGTTGGTATTTCTAAAAGGGGAGTGATCTGTGGCCACCTCTGGACAACATGTAGCTTTTGTTTTTCTATTTCTATTTCTGTTATGAACTGTGAAAGAAGAAGAAAACCAAATTGAAACCGGAATCTTCTATGTTCTAAATAAACACTGTGGCTCCTCTGAGTTTCAGTGGAATTTATTGAAATTTTTGTTTCTTAAAAGTAGATCTTTTCTGAAATGAATTTTTTAAGTGTCTACATATTACTTGAGTATAAGTACTTTCAGTTTTAACAAAGTAATGATGCATGTTGCGTCTACACTGACTTAATCTTTCTTGTTATACCAAAGTAGGTCATTCCACTGAACATCTATATAGTTGAATGCATTATTTGTGGTCAAAACACAGCAGATTTTATTTCATGTAGCAGTGTTTCTTAGGAAGAAATAGTTACATGAAAAAAATCAAGTGCTAAACTGAAGAAGCCAAAAAACCCAGAAGTAATATCTCAAACAAGGTACAGAAGGTAGAAAGTACAAGGTCTCAGAAATTATAAATTCCTGGAACATCAAAATGTATATACAAGATTCCTGAAGGTCTCCCAAAAAATTTTAAGGCACTTGTTTGCAGTGATTAGACACACAGGAATTAAATTGTCTAGTACTAGTAGATTATTCCGTAAGCTTTATTAGAATTCTTTTTAATGCAATTATTTTTTGCGTAGGTTGTTTAGTTATTAAATTCCCATTCTGCTTGGTAAAAAAAAAAAAAAAGAAATATTATCTAGAAAAAAAACCCCAAGTTTTAACACTCATTCTGGGCTCAAAACACGATAAATAATAAAAAATAAAAGATACACATACTTTTCCAGGGAAACAATATCTTTTGTGTAAGACTTCTGGTACTTAAAATGTTGAAAAGTGAACTCCAAAACCCTGACTGATTGTGACAGCAGCACCTTTCACCAGCTGATTGAAATTAATAGGTTCTTTCAGTTGTTCTAATTAAGACCAATGGGAGTTCTGGAATTCACCAAAGGTGTCTCAAATTGCTCTCTTGTTTAGGTGTTGGTGATATCAGCTTCTACTTTATTCAACAAACAGGTTAGTCTAACTTGTGAACAACTCCTTTCTTAGGGTGCTCTTTCAAGAAGTGCTTGTATTGATACCTTCTATGAGTGCTTCTTAATAGAGAGCACTGCAATTAGTGATGAAAAGGAAATAATTTCTGGTGAAAGATTAACACATAGTGGAAGCAACTCTGACAATGTGAATAAAGAAATGTCACTGAACAGCGACTAAGGACTCCCAGACATCACTGTTTGCCTTTAATAATGACTACACTTTTCTACATGGAAAGGGACAGATCTGGAAGATACTCAATGTAGGGACATTACCACTTTCAGTGTTGGGTCCTACATGAAAAATTCCTAGTTTATAAACTTGATGCCTGGGGTCAGAGACCAGAATGCCTTGTAAAGAGTCCACAGCTGATGTGGGGAGCATCCCGGATGCAGTTACAGAAACCCCATGCAAGAAAGACATCTGGATCTCCACACACTTTGGGGCCTGACAGTGTAATTTGTTCAACAGAGCAGTATCCTAGCCTTCCTGAGGATGCTTATTCAAAAGGGCTGCCTTTAAAACATGGGCAGATGAGGAGACTCCACTCTTTTGTTTCATGGCATGGCAGGTGCAACTTGCACCCAAGGGTGATAGACATGGGCTTGATTCCTAGAGCACCCTGGAATTTCCTGAATCCCTTTGACTGTATTTAAACTCATTAAAATGTCATGAAAATTTTGTGATCAGCAGACTGGTTGCAACAACGTTGTTGCAAATCCACATACCAAGCCATGATTTTTTTGCCTCAGGCTTTACTGGCAAGTACTCCAGCCACACCGTTCAAGATGCAGAAGGTAAAGGCAGGGACTAAGAGAAGGAAGAACTGTTCACTGTAGGAGAAGATCATGTTTGAGACCATCTAAGGGACGTGAAGGTGTACAAGTCCATGGGACATGATGAGATGCATCCAAGTGTCCTAAGAGAACTGACAGATGAAGTGGCTAAGCCACTATCCATCATATTTGAGAAGTTGCAGTAGTCCAGCAAAGTTCCCACTGACTGAAAAAGGTGAAACATAACCTCCATTTATAAAAAAGGAAATAAAGAGGACCCAGGAAACTACAGCCCAGTCAGCCTCACCTCTGTGCTCAGCAAGATCATGGAGCAGATCCTCCTGGAAACCATGCTAAGGCACATGGAAAATAAGGAGGTGGTTGGTGGTAGCAAACATAGACTAAGGGCAAATCGTGCCTGACACATTTGGTGACCTTCTACAATGGTGTTACAGCACTGGTGGTAAGGGAAGAGCAATTGGCATCATTCACCCAGGCTTGTGCAAACTTTTTGACACTGCCTCTCATGACATCTTTGTCTCTAAATTGGAGTTGGATTTGATGGATGGACCACATGGTGGATAAGGAATTGGCTCAATGATTGCAGTCAAAGAGTTGTGGTCAACAGTTTCAAGTGTAAAGTGGAAACGAGTGGCATTCTTCAGGGATTGGTGTTGGGACAAACACTGTTTAACATCTTTATTGGCCACATGGACAGTGAGATTGAGTGCACCCTCAGCAAGTTTGCCAATGACTCCAAGCTGTGTGGTGAGGTTGTCTCACTGGAGAGAATGGATGCCATCCAGAGCAATCTTGACAGCTTGAGAGGTGGGGCCATGTAAACCTCATAAAATTCAACAAGCCAAGTGCAAGGTCCTGTGCATGGGCTGTGGCAAACTCAAGCACAAATCCAGGCTGGGTGATGAGTGGATTGAGAGCAGCCATGTGAAGAAGGACTTGGGGATATTGGTAGATGGAAAACCATGAGTCAGAAATATGCACTTGCAGCACAGAAAGCCAACCATATCCTGGGTTGCATCAAGAGAAGTGTGGCCAGCAGGTGAGCAGATGATTCTCCCAGTCTTGTGAGACCCCACATGGAGTACCGCGTCCAGCTCTGGGGCTCCCAATATAAAAAAGGACATGGACCTTCTCCAGCAGATTCAGCGGAGGCCACAAATATGATCAGGGGCTGGAGCACCTCCCTTATGAGGACAGGCTGACAGAGTTGGAGTCATTCATCCTGGAGAAGAGAAGGCTTCAGGGACCCTTAGATCGGCCTTCCAGTACTTATACATGAAAGAACTCTTTATCAGGGCGTGAAGGGATGGGATAAGGGATAAAGGGTTTAAATGGAAAGAAAGTAGGTTTAGATTAGATATAAAGAAGAATTTCTTTGATGTGAGAGTGGTGAGGCGGTAAAACAGGCTGTCCAGGGATGTTGTGGCTGCCCCCTCCCTGGCAGTGTTCCAGGCCAGGCTGGACGGGGCTTTGAGCAACCTGGGCTAGTGGAAGGTGTCCCTGCCCATGGCAGGGGTTGGAACTGGATGATCTTTAAGGTCCCTTCCAACCCAAACCATTCTATGATTCTATGAAAATTTTATGTCTGCTATCAGTATATATCTATAAAAAAACTGAGGAATACTAGCATATGGTTAGACAGTTCTGTACCGTGAACTGCAATGCATCCTGCAGCTCTGGTACACTGACTCTCCAGGTCGGGAACCTGACTCCGTTTTGGTGTGAGGTCTTCTTCACTAAGCAGTCATAGGTGAGGTCTGGAAAGTGAGCAAATACTTCAAAATCCCACAGCTGAACCTTGTTCAAGGTTATTACATATGATCAATCTGCTGTATTACTGTAATTTTACAGCTGTTATATAGGACAGTTCTTCCATACTCAGAGTTTAATCTGGTTATTAGATATACACCCATAAATTTCATACTTTCTTTTGAAATGGATTGCAAGTACATTAGGAAGATATAAATTAAGTGCTACTATATTTGAGAGAAAACTTTAGTATTAAGTTTTATTGTAAAGTATTTAAAAACTCCTAATTTTAGCTTCATTGATATGAAACAAATTACTGTGGAACCATAGGTCATTTCAGATAGTCTTTTATATGATTCCATTTGGAAAATGTATTATTTCACTTTCATTGAAGACGGGGAAAAAAAAATCTCAAAAAACCCCCTACGTACTGTTTTTTTTTCTTGGGATATCAATGGGCCATTTAACCAAAAGATGCATGTGCAGTATTTAATCTTTTTTATTGCAATTATTACAGAGCAAGTGGAGGGTTTAGACACTTACAAAGAGAAAATTTTGTTGTGCTTCAAATGTATTTGGAGTAACCATTAATTTGGTTCAATTTTCTAATGTATTTGGGCAACTTGAATAGTGAATGTTTTTAAGATACTTGCCTGTATTCCTGTTCTTAAGATTAAGTTATGTAGTGTGTATATATACATATATACTATTGATCGACATATTCCTTCTTGAAATATTTCACGTCACTATGTTCTTATCTTAATAGGAGCTATGCAGAGGAAGGACTCTTTATGATGATCACAGGGGCTAATTCCCTCAATTTGTTATCTTCACAGATTTTCCTGCCTTAGAGTTCTTGTGTGACCTTGAGCAAACCCATCTGAGTATGTGCCTTCTGTTTGGGTCTTTGGTGCTTCTCAGTGTTGTCTTTCTCCAATTTTTGTGTCTGCCTTGTCATTGTCCCTTCAGTGGTCTTCAGATGTACATTAAAAGCAGCAAGGCTCTACCTGAGAAAACTATGATGTGGTTTGCTCTTTGTGAATTTCTGAAAATTTTAAAGCTGGACATCAGTTTCTGAACTGTATATTTGTGCTCTGCTTTACCTGCGTTCACTCCCAGTACCTCAGTGGAGGTGGTTTTGCAATGGCATGGCTGTGGGTGTACCATTTGATGCCAGAGGCAACCCAGGCACACACCTGCGCTCAGGTCAGGCACACCAGTGGGCAGAAGAAAGTATGACTATAGAGTCTGGATGGATGCACCACGAGTGGACAGACTGCATAGCTCCGTTGCTTGTTTCCAGATCTTTACAGGTAGATCCTGGAAATAAGAAAGAGTAGATTGTGTTTACACATGTAAACACTGGGGTCAGCAGCTGTTTTCTGGCCCAGAATCCAAATGCTGTGGCTTGTATCCATACCTAAACTCCCTTGCACCATAAAATTGGTGGCTTTGCCCATGATGCTTATTGAGAACAAGCCCCAGTCTGAATCATCATTCAGAGCATGCCCAGGTATGATCAACAGCTGGGCCAGACAAAAACTCTGCCAGAAGATTTACTAGCAGCTAACCTGTATGTGAGTGGGCTGAGCTTAGGCCCAAATCTTATTTAGTTTACTACAGCAGGCAGACAGGCAGTAACTGCAACAAGGTGGTGGGACATGTGAGCTGCCAGCATAGCAGCAGAGTGGGGTAGGGCTGAAGATAGGGGAAGGACACCCAGGTACCCCCACATCTGGGCTTAGCACAATGACACTATTGACAATGATAATAAAATGTAAATTGTTTCTGATTTGTGAAAAATCCTCATATTAATTTAAATATGTTTACAATAACAAAATGAAGGGCTTGGAATTCTTTGGATTTGATATCAGCTGGTATGGATCATGACTAGTTTTTAGAGCAGCCACTGGGAACTGGCTTGTTATCTGAAAAAATTGTCCATAAATATTACAAATATTTTTTGTTATTACTTAATTTTTCCCTGCTCTGAAGAATTTTCTTTCCCATATTTTTGCCCAAACATTCTGTGTGAGGCCCTTTCTAACCAAAAATGCTTCTGAAGAGGCTTGTTAATCTAACACGATTCCCTGAAGATGTCAGTTCCTCCTCCATCTATCCCTGTGTTGATAAAATGGTATTCCCATGCCCTAATTGGCATTATTTTCTTGAAGTGAGAGGACAAGAAGTGACCCAGGCCACAGAGTCATTATTTTCCCCATAGAAAGGTAAAATATATATACATATGATGTCTATATCAAAACTGCTGTTAAAAAAGCAAGCTGGATTAACATGGATTCAGCTTCCTTCAGCAGTGGGGTGAAAGAAAGAGACAAAATACTTCAAGGCAAGTTCCAGACATACTGGTTCTGTCACGTTTAATTGAATTGATGACAAACACTAAGCATGGTTACATGGAATTATTTTATTTCTTTTATGAACCACAGTTGTTTTTTTTTCTATTATACCCTACAGAACTTTCAATTGCCTTGTGAACTGACAAGAAACGCATCATTAAAGCCCTAGAAAGCACCTTATGTTTAATTATTTAGACATGTAGGGAGATAAGGCCTCTTAAGATAGAAGTTATTTTCAAATAATATAGTTTTAATTTTCATCTATTTTCTCCTATTCTTTCTTTCTGTTGTCAGGTTTTGGAAGTTTTAACAGATATTTTTATATCATTCTACCTTATTATTAAATTTGCAGTGGGCCCTAAAAGGTTCTTGTCATAAAATTATGTTTGAAGGCACTTAATGTAAACTGGCAAAAGAAATTTAGCTTTTTCTCAAACGCATCATAATTTTTTCTTCTCCTCAATGGAAGATTAATTCACAAATACCTTCACAACTTCAGTAATATATAAATGTCTTATTCTTTCAAATGGTGGAATGAATTGTAGAAGTTTTCTAAATTTATCATTTACCTTCCATTTACCAAGAAGGCATAACAACCACATCACTAGAATGGGTTGCAAACCATCCAATAGTTCCCACATTTCTCATGAAAATATGAATTCATCAACTGAAATGGTTCATGGTAATGAGTGTATTTTATTGACTGTTCATTTAAAACTATTTCAGAAGGGTTTTCACATTTTTAAAGCAAAAAAAGTTTCCTGGTCTCTTTCAAAATAGCTTTTTAATATTTGATTTTAGAAAATTTTAATGGGGGATAAGGGTTTAAACTCCAGGATTTAAAAGAAAGTATTTTGAAATGGACAGAGATATTATGAGGTGATCTTAATTGATTTCATCTGATCAATTCTTAAAAACAAAAAAAAAAAAAAAAAGAGACTGAATTTTATTTATATTCAAGATACAATTGAATGTTTATAATTCACACAATTTCCATGGAATAAGAATTTTAAAATGTCATAAGGATTTTGATTAGTTTATTTGAAAGGATTGTTGTTCATATGTTGTTTTGCCTGATCTTGACATGAGGCTCATGTGTTATGCAACCTATATTTTAGTATCTTGGCACTCACTCAATCTGTGTCCCCTTGACGTTTCACAAAATATGTTGAAAAGTTTTGGTGATGCCCTGATTCTTTTAGGAATCTTATTCATTTCTACAGTGTAGTAGCATTTTTTCTAACCCAACATCTGTATCTGGTGCTGAGTGTATTCATTTACATTGTAAAGCAGTCATACTTGGCCACACAAAAGGAAAGTCATCAGTTCCCACTCTTTTCCAGTTAGACTCACCTTGGACTCCAACTCAGTCAGCTGTTGAAACCTCCCTGTCACTCCTGAAATACAGACGGGTTCTGCCCTTTTAAAATTTGATGGCATTGGGGTGCATTGCAAACCAGTGTCCAGTAGGGCCTTATACTGCTGGGGGTCAGAAGTGCCAGGTCATTCAGTCCACATGGCTCAATAAACTTGATTGTCCTGTCCTCTGCCTGGATGGAGGCAGGGCCCCTCTAATGTTGGTCATACCTACTAATGGCAAATGGGTTAGTGTCATGTGCACAGGTTTCAGTCTCATCTTGATCACTCACTTCTTGTGAATACAAATCAGAAGTTCTCATAGGATTCTGGGCAAAGTTGACATTCCTGCTCTGTTTGGGCACTTCATTACTGGAAACCGGAGCAGCATTTCTCCTGTGTCCTGGTTCAGCTAGGATAGGGTTAAGTTTCCCCAGCAGTGGGGAGCTCTAGCTAGGTTATTCGATACCATGCTGATGTCAGGTCCAGACACCCAAGCGCGGGAACAATTTGTCCCTGAGGGTACCCATGATGGGACTGCTCTATCCTGTTGGTATATTACTGTATATCTTCTGTCCTGTTTACTGCCATTACCGCTTATTGTTATTGTTGTTGTTTGGTTTATTAATTGTTACACTGTTGTATTAAATTTTCACTTACAACCTGGGGGTATCTCACTCCCTGCCCCATCAGGTCCGAGGGTGGGGGAGGGACAATGGTGGCCTGGTCTTGGATCCTGGCAGGGCCTAAACCACCACAGCCTGAAACAACCCTGTTTTGTAAATGTTCTGCCTTCTAACTCACGTGTCCTCTCTTCTAGCCGGTAGGTAGGTTTTCCATCCCACTTCTTCATGTCTTCTCCATGTTCACACAGGCAATTTCAAAAGTCCCCCATGGTTTATACTGGTTTCCTCGAGTAGAGAAATGACTGCTCCTGATAGCTGTGATCCTAGTCTGTGCAGGTGGGGAGTAGGACATGTCCTCTTTAAATTGCTGGAATTCTTGAGATAATTTCTCCCCAGCCACAGTGAAGGGGGAAGAGAGACTTTCCTCATATTGTTGTAGTCGGTAAACGAATTCACCCTCTGTTGTTCCCTCTTCATCTCTCCAGCCCATTACTGCTAACGCATTGGCATATGGTGATGGTGTGCTCTGTAAAAACTTCTGCCACATGGGCCAGGTGCATTGGACTTCATCTGGATCTGTGGGTAGCCACACATTATCTGGGTCATAGTAAACCATGTCCCACATGGCTAGCTCACTCAGGTATTGAACACTTCTCTCCATAATGGTCCTCCTCTCAGACCAAAGAAAGTTAACTCTACCCTGGCCAAAACCAGGACAGTACCAAAGCTTGACTTCAGCCAGTTTGTCTGATTTATAGATCTGATTTTTAAACTAGCTGTCTGCATAAACATTCAGCATTGCAGGTGCAAGATTACACCAAAGCCACAAAAAACCCACCCCAAAACATTCTTACAAATTATGATTTAGCTTCTGATTTCAATTTTGTTGTTGCTTTTTGGAAACTGGCAACTTGATTACATGCTGTAGATCAGTAAAATTGTGCCACTGGCTAGCTGGCCTTGCTCTTTTAAAATTTACTGCAACAAGAGTACAGACTTAGTATTTTGTATCTGCATATCATTGCCAAATAAACCTCACTTTACAGCAGCTTTATTTACTACAATAGAGATTTTTGTAAAGACTGACTACTGGAAACATGCTGAAAGAAAATGTAATAAGCAAAATGAAGAGAAGTAACAGTATGAATAGTAACACGGATATTTATAGATCCTTTCATATGATCCTTTGAGTTTATAATTCTAAGCATTGTTACTGTGTCAGGTAGGAAAGCTCTACCTCTTGATCTGTGGCTGGAGCTTTTCCTCACACATAAAATGAATGACTTTTTCAGCCTTATTTATTATAATATTCCAGTCTTTAGTTCATGCTGTGGGGAGAGACTGAAATGCTTAAAATTTGTCCAAGCAACCACAGAGATATGTAAGAGCTGCTACTACCTAGGGAACTTCTCTTTCCCTTTGTATTTCTGATACAGGATCCAGAAACAGCACAATAAATCTTGACCATTCCCTCAATTCCCCATTCCTTTCTTGCAAAAGAAAATTCGGTATGTTTTTGTCCTTGGCTACTCTCGGGGAAATTATTTCCATTCCCATTAATGCTTCTTTTGCTCCCACAGTCTTCCTGTAACCTGCTCAGGTCTAAATTCATACACAGGTCGTCTTCTTGCATCTAGGTATAGCTTTAAACTCTTCATAACTTCTAGAGCATCTCTTGATAACTTTTTGTATTTGATAGTGTCACTGTCTTCTCTACAGAGTCCCAGCACAAATTAATCCTGGTGATGGTTTATGCATACATTTCTCTCTTTCCAGCGCTCTGAAAGGAAAGTGGTCTTCTGATCCTGTGAAGGCCTGTGGGAATTCTTCAGGGTGAACACAGAAGGACTGCACAAGCAGCAAACACACAAAGGGCAAGATTAAGTACCATGCAAGCTGTATCCAGAATACAAACTGCACATCTTATGAAAGTAAGCATGTCATAACAAGTAAAAATAAAACTTCTGTTTTATTTCTTGTAACTGTTTTGTTCCTACCATTGGAAAAAAAGAAATGCTTAAGAATTGATTTTGGATCATAAGAAATATAACATTGTCACTACCAGATATAACAGTTGGCACACCAGTTTATGTACACTAAGGAGATGAAGTATGTGGGAAAAGATATTTTAGAAAAACTTTACAGAGAATATAATATATATTTACAAGCTTTCCACCGCCTATTTACCAGAAAATATCGCTGAGTTATTCCTAGGACTGGACGTCTAAATTTTGCTATGTATATTACTTGATGGAAAGCTAATACATTTCAGTGAGCTTCTCTGCCATGGTATCTCAGAGATGGCAGAGAAACAGTATGCTAGATTAAGTGACATGAAAAGTTGAAGAGGGATTTGATTAAAGAAGGATTGAAGAACTGTCATAAAATTAATGCTTATTAGCATGTTAACATGAGAGTGGGTTTTCTTTTTTTTTTTTTTTTTTTTTTTTCCTTTAAATAGGGCCTGTCAAACAAATATGATACCCTTCTGATAAGATACCAGTTTGGTTGATAAAGATTACGACAGAGATGTAATAGGTCAAGACTTTAATGGTTTTTGTGGTAATATCATGTGACATTCTGTTTGAGACACTAGCACTATACTGTATCAATAAAACACATTAAATAGTTAAAAGTTGGCTACTAGATGGTTTTCAAAAGATATTTGTCAATGGAGAATCATTCTCAAATGTGAATGCGGCACTGGGATTACACAAAGATCCCGTGTTACTCAACATTTTAACAAATGATATGCAATAAATGTAAAATTACTGCTGCTAAAAACTGAAGATAACACAAAAGCTATAGACATTTAATACTGACGAGGACAGACAACCATAATCAGTCATCTAGGTAAACTGGGGCAACTCATCCAGAATGTGTTTTAATATAACCAAGTATTAAATAAGCTTCCAATGGATAATGAACACAGGCAGAACTTACAGGAGAAAAACTTCAGTTCTAAAACACTGTGAGTGTGAAAAAAAAATCTAAGTTTTATGGTAGATTAAATATGAGACCTGAACATGACTATGATAAGATTTTATTCTTGGATACCTACATGAAAAAGGTAGTTAAATAAGAGTAGGATAAGGATACTATCTCTCATTTCTGAGACCACATTTGGCATTCTGTCTAGGCTGATGTCACATTGCGAAAAGATCTTGAAATGTTAGAGAAGATACAGAAAAGATTATTTACCAGAGAAGATACTCTAGAAAAGAACTGCAAAAGCTCAGTCGGTTTAGTTTATCAGAAAGAACATTGAATAGTAACTCAATTACATGTTAGAAACCAGATATTAGTGATATCTCAATCTATCTGATAGAAGTACAATGAGAACCACTAGCTGGAAGCTGAAACCAGACATGTAAAGTAGAAAGCAAGCTGTGAGCATAAAAAAGACTTAAGCCATTGGAAAAATCACAAGAGTGATGGACTTTCCATCTCTTGATTTTTTCACTGAAGTCTGATGGAAGGGATTATTGAAAATTCTCCGACTTCAGTGGTTAACAGATTGTATTCCAAATTAAATCTTAGACTGTCATTTATTATGTGTTCTTGTCATACAAATCATGAACATCACATGATTGCACCTGTTCCGTCCTACCTTGCTATGTATAATGCAATTTCTGATGTGTTTAAAAACAAACACTGGAGACAGAATCTGGAAATCTGATTGAACTCTTGAATCTGGGACTGATTTATCCTCTGTGTTTCTTTCGTAACATAAATTACATTTAAAAGAATAATTGTACTGGATACACACTTAAATGTTTATGAATTGTTCAGCCAAGGGAAGATCACAGATATGCATAGACTAAATGGTCATGAATTCAAATGGAAGATCACAATGAATTAGGAAATTTAATTGAAAAAAAAAAAAAAAAAAGTTTGAACACAGAGGGCTTCCTAGTCCCTAGCTGGGGTGTCTAGAAGAAAACTTTATTTACCTTTGATGTTGTAGAAAAATAAGTTATTTATTAGCTTAATAAAAAATGTTATAGGGAGGCCTTGATTTCAATAATAATTCAGATTGTGTGATGAGAGAATTGAAAAAGAATGGGGCAGGTCTAAACTATATTCATTTCTATTGCTTCCCTATCTTGTTAATCTAGGTTTGGTCTGTCTGTAACATATCACTGAAGTTTTAATGCTTATATGAAGTGCTGAGATAACGGAACTTCTGAATTATGGGTGGATTTCAACACTTTCCATCCCAGACTAGCAAGGGGTAGCTGGAAGATGAGCTGAGATGTTGTGTATTTAAGAAACCTGTGCCTCCATTGCTTATACTACACTTGGCTTAAGACAAGAATGTTAGCTCACTGCTTAGATAAGAACTGAATAAAGGGAAAAGATTTATAAGGGAAAAGAATCAGGTGCTACCAAAAAGCACAGGTTGCTGTTAGCCACTGCGTGCATAGTGCAAGAGGTAGCAGAGAAGGGCTGGAGAGTAGTTTGTGCTGAGATAGATGGAGCTCTCGAGAAGTGTCTGATGTATTCCTGTAGGTATTCTCAAAGCTTTTTTCGTCCTTGTCACCCTTGGCCCATGGGGTCCTAACACCTTTAAGTCTCCAACAGATCTTTCTATTGGGCTTGCACCAGCAAGATTAGTTTTAGTTCCTGAGCAAGTCTGGAAACACAGAGGGAAAGAGTCTTCTCAGTTGCTACCGCTGAAGTGGCTCCATTTGTTATGAAATGCACAAATGCTCTCTGAAGCAAGGATACCAATGGGTTCTTGAATCATGGATTTTTTCTCCCCAGATGTTTCTCCTCTTCCAATGATCTTTCAGATCCTTTACAGAAAGTAATGTGTGTTCAGTCAAAAATTCTGAAGAAGGGTCAGGTATGACCCAGAATGACACTGCAGATTGGGTGATAAGATTTTGCATCAGGAAGAGAAGCAACTTGTGTTGTCTCCTTTTCAGGTTCTGAAGGGTATGAACAGCTGCAATATTCTCTGATCTGTGGGAGCAGGGAATAAAAATACAAAACCAGGAAAAGTGCTTCCATCTGGCAGTTTTTCCTCTGAAAAGGCATACCTGGCACAATTTTCTGTTTCTCCAGTGGATTTCATGGATATGAATGTCAAATATAAGAAGCAGCTTTTACAGTTAGTTGCCTCACCTGCCGGTGTTGTCAGCATAGGCAGGGCTTGATTCTGTGTGTTAGTTTTCTGTTCTGTTCTGTCTGTTCATCCCCTTCTATCAGTCTCACTTAAAGGGAAGCAACAGGGATTTGTTGTCTGTTACCGTACCTGTTGTTGACCTCTCTCCTGCTTCTGTTGATCTTACCTCTCCAGAGGCATAGTGACAACATTAGGGAGTTATTAGAGACACAGTAGTGGAGGCAGCAGGAGGCAAGTTCTGGAGTGCAAGAACAGTCTTAAAGTATTTTCATTTTTTTGAAAGTAAAAAAAACCCCAAAACAACACCTTTAGTTTTTAATTTTTTATAATTACAGTGGAAAAAGTTGAATGTGAGCACTGAATTCATTTACTTCTCAGACATCCTAGTGACAATGACGTTCTTTCTATAGGATTCTAGGCAATAGCTTTACAAATATTTCTAATGCCAATTTTGAGAAGTAAGCTAGATATTTTAGATGCTAAACTAGATACTAAAGATATCTGCCCATTGCTTTTTGGTCAGTTAATAAATCTAGTAAATAATAAATGATGAGGAAGTAGAATCCAACTGATATTCAGCATATTAATTGCTGAGTGACAAATGAAGTATCACTCTTGCATCATTTCAGATTGAACTGCCAGTGAAAGCCATAAGGTCTGCACCTGTCACAACTAAACCGAGATTAGTTACTTAGCATGTGAAACCAGGCCATTGCAGGATGCTGTTTCACACCAGGCAATCTGAATACATGCTCTGTTCAGAAAATATAGTTTCTGTTGTCAATTACCATTGGATTTAGACCCTTATACTTTCCCTCTTAAGGAGGATTTTTCCATGGCAGTCTCCTGCACTTTGCTATATTCAGAAACATTTTATGCAAAATATATTCCATTTCGATTCATTAAGATAAAACAGCATAAGATGTTAATTTTCTCCCAGGTTTTCTATGCCTCTTAAAGGAATTTCATAACAGGGTCCAGCATCAGCCTCACATAACTCTGTCAGGCTTTTCATTCTTTGTGCCTAGCATATGTGCAACAATAAAATTACTCATAATAATGCATTACTTTATTACAATAATAAACTAATAAAATAATACTACATTACTGTATTAAAACCAGCTTTAACTGTTTCAGTTCCTAATTGATCTGTATAATATTTGGTACTTGTCTGAGAGACAATGAAACATTTGTCCCTATCTGCCACAGCTAAATTATCTATAATTGTTACATAATTACAGATGTGCTGTCTTCCTTTTCAGGATAATCATAGGTGTAACTTAAAAAACCTGCAGGTATTTAGGTTAAACAACCTGGTGGATCATGTTCTAGAGAACCACAAGAAGTTATCCCACACATGTGCTGAACAGTCTCATCAGCTTTTAACATGACAGCTATAGCTCCAAACATGGACAGATCTCTTTGATTAAAGATTGTCTATTAGCTTGCAACAACAAAAAGAGGAGAATCATTTTTGCTCATAGTTTATATGCTAAGGATCTGTCTTCTCTTTTTCTATTAGGACTACACTATTCACATTTCTTGACTGAGACATATCTTGACCAACTAATAAACTTATTTGATTTAACATTGCTAGTCATTACATCTGGCATATCGTTGCTGAACAAATAGCAGAAAGGAGTTGGTGCTATGTTGCCCAAGATGCCAAACTGACAATCCAAAACTAAATTTATGGTACTGAACTTACAGACTTAATAGCTTTGTTTTCATATATGTTGTATGAGGATAATTAAGTTCCTTCATATGCTTTTTACACTCCTTAAACATTTAGTCAAACACTTTTTTAGATTCAAAGACAGTATTAAACTGCTTAGATTGGACTCAGTATCTACACAGTTTAGAAAAAATAAGGAAGGAACAGTGCTTTTAATATTATGCTTTGTATTCGAGATTTCTAGGTAACTGCTACCTGTCCAATATGTAATCACTGCCAAACCTTGAACAACTTGTCTTACTGGTGATGCATATTTGTGTATCATCTGATTTTCCTATAGTTCTTTTCAAAAGCACTTGCCCCAGCAGGACTGTCAAAATCTGAATGCCCTCCTCCCAGTCCTTTTTATTTTGCTAGTTTTTCATGTACAATAGGTTTCTCTTTGTGTCATGCTTCATTTTTTTACCCTTTTTCTTTTAAAAGGTCTGGGTTAATTTTAAAATACTGAGGTTTTTTCTTTTTTCTTTTTTTTCCCTTTCAGGATGTTACACATTTTGATTTTTTAGACACTAGCTTTACCAATGAGGTTAAAAATTGCTGATATTGGAAGTAAACCTAGTCCTTACTATGAAAAAAACAATTCCACAATTCAATGAGACTTTATCATCAGGAAACTACTTGAATAAAACAGACGAAAGATAAAATCAGTACAGAATTAAAATCCTCTATATTTTAGCAGCTGCTGCCACCTGTACCTACCTCATTCTAATTCAATACCTCTACCACCGAGTTGTTGAAAGGGTGGATAACTTGATACTATCCCAGTCTGCAGGAAAGAAGGAGTAGTGGCTGTAGCCCAAACACAGAGCTTAACATGGGAGGGAGAACTATTATTATTAGTGCTAGAGGATACGCCATTTTTCTGTGAAACAACTGTGTGGATCCTTTAATAAATCTGGCTTCGATACTGGCAAGCAGTCAAATAAAAACACAAAAACCTGTGTGCCAGATATGCACAGCTGTACATGTCTCACTCCAGATCCATTGTATTTTCCTATTCTAATCCTTTCTACACCACAAACACAGCTATGTCAGGGGATCCCATTACAACCCAGATGACCCCTCATGGTTAAAGTATGGTTCATGCCGTCTAGTTTCTTATTATCTATCTTTTGTATTAAGGTGAACCAGCAGAGCCCTCAGTGCAAATTATTTGTAACAGGACTGAAAAAGATTATACATATCCTAAAAAAGAGATATGTTTGCACTAGGTCTGTCACCAAAATGACTCTGTAGCACATCAAGACTTTAAACATTGCACTGTGAACAGAGCTATAAGTGAGAGCCTTCATCAAGAATTTTTGTCTCTACAGTCACTTTTAACTTGCAGGTACCCAGACTTCTGCACTTACTGGGCACAGAGATCTTACCTACACTGCAATGTGAAGATGCACTTTAACCATGTCAGACAATAGCATCACTTATTTTCTCACCAGTACCCGAAGAAGATGCATTTACACTAAGGAGAGACACTGAAAAGGGAGCTCAAAAAAGTGTAAGGGAAGATACAGCTATTTGAATTTGGAGGTAGGGAAAGTCACATGGTGGTAGCAAAAATATGATGCAAAATTATATTGGACAAGATCATCCAGGTCCTGGGACAGATCTAGTGTTTAGATCCAAAACTGAAGTCCAAACACCAGATGAGTGACTGACCAGTTTTCTTGAAGAGCTCAAGAAACGGTAGGGGGCAAGATAAATGGCAATGAAGCAGTGAGTTCCCTTGGGTAGACACATAGTTATATAATGCCTATGGTTTTCCCCTGATGGTACAGCAAACCTGGAGGGCCAGTGATGTATCTAACAGTCTTTTACAGATATTTTGGGTACTCAGCAGCAGTGTCACTTGGACTAGCATTTAAGTTTAAGCAAATGGTTCCTAAGCAGAGTGTCAGCTCCAGAATGACAACGCAATCTTGGTTAGTGTTTCATCTAGTAACTTTAAGCTCTTGTCTGCAGAAACCTGGCCAGATACTCAGCTGATTTAAGTCGCTGTCAAACTGATTTTGCATTTGCATCAACTGAAAATCTTGGCATTATCATATACTATCTATATAGTACATCATGGGTAATTTTGTGTGTGTGCATGTGTGGTTTATTCATGTTAGGTATAGCTTCTGTGTATGACAAAGATTATATGCAGTCAGAAATTTAAAAATACATGCCAGAAAAAAGGTATCCATGTTTTCAAAAATTTATTAGCTTAATAAAGGATGAAAATAAAATTAGTAGATACATATGTGTAAACACACAAAAATTAGTATTTCTATACATATGCACATGCAGAGATAAATCTATAATATTGCATACTGTGTATGCCTCCTACATCTTTATGATCTTTAAAAACAAACCTGAAGAAAAAATATTTACATAAGTAAATTATTTAAGCTAAGTACAAGATCACAATCCACAGTACCATTTGAAGGTTATACTTCAGGGATTTCCTGGTTTAGAATTGCGTTTTATAATTCCCTTCTCATTCAGGACTGAATCCCACAAAAAATTAGCACCTCACATGATAATGTTACAAACTGGTTTGTCAGTCATATTTCTGTGGTTCCTTGACACAGATTTCTACTCAGAAACTACAACTTCTTTCAGCTGTTACTCCACACTGAGAAAGTATTAACTGCCTTTGAACAAACCAGAAAAATAACTAAGCAAAATTAATTCCCCTTCCACTTCCTTTTATGATCTTTCTAATGCCTTCCACAGACTAATGCCAAATTTGTACAAAGACAAGACCTCAGTGTACTACAAATATGCTACATTCTTGGTGTCAATTTAGTGGTCTCAGGGAACTTGGAAGAGGGATTAAGTTTCAAATATTTTAAAAGAATGGAATAGTAGAAAACACATCAAGGAAGACAACATTTTTTGAACAATGAATTCTTGGACTCTCTCTGTTTAGGAGTCTGTACCAGTGGTGTTGCGTTACAGAAGTTATCCAAGAATAAATCAAAACAGTCATCAAAGTTTTTGTAGGATGTCAGTCTGCTTTAGGCAGTTAACCAGTTGCTAGAGGCAGGAGATGAGTGTTAAGATATCAGCCACATAGTATATTTTCCTTCTTTTTACACATACATTAAATCTTATAGATAGGGCATTATTTGCTTGGGACTCTACTAAGATTTTCACTGAATAAACCAGCAATGCTGATGTTTTACTTAACAAAGTGTTTGTTGGAGAAAACCTATTTATATGGAAAATAAGTGAAAGGATGAAAATATGAAAGTGAACAGTCTGAAGGTTTCTGAATCCAAGTCATCATTTCAGTATTTTCTCCTCCCTGCTTTTATTTATTAGTGTTAGCAATACTAAGAAATTCTAAAATGTGCAACATCAACAAGAATGTTTCCTGAAGCACTTGCAAGTGTCTCCTGGAGATAAGTGACACTTCTGGAAATGTCTGCCAAGGGAAACAGCTACACGGTGAATCATCCATTTGCAGAAGGTAGGAATAAAAACAGGGCAGTAATCCAAACTGCCAGCACTGCCACATACCGCTCTAAGGCAAATAGCATTAGGAAACACACAGTGCTATGTAGTAAAAGTTTTGAGAAAGGTCAGGCTGGGCTCAGTCTGTTCAGGAATGCCATTTGAATTGTGATTTAGCCCATGCCTCACAGGCCTGGATTTACTCTTCCAGTTAAAGATACTAACACAGTCCACATGACACAGTGAGTACTTTTGTCACTGATTGATGGCCTCCTATGTGATAACCCTAGTACTGATGGCTAGATTTTGTAAAAGCTGGAAAAATCTAGACATGCTAAAATACATACACACACACATGAAAACCCCTCATCCAAAGATAATGAGTCATGTCCTAAAAATCATGTCTGGCTTCCAGACTGAGATACTTAAAATAACAATGCATCCTGATTTTCTTTTAACTGTTCCCGGTATTTTTAAATCATTGAGAAGGAGGTATTTCAATCACACTTTTCAAGCTTTTTACCACAAGGACACTAACAACAAGCTTATTTAAATAAGAGGCAAAAGGAGACTTTTGTCTATACTTACAACTCTAAATCACACATGATATCCAGTAAAACTGCAACACTGCAGAGTAGATTCTTCTTTGTCTTGATGATGTCCTAAAAATGTTTAAGCCAATAGAAGGCAGTACCAAATTTTAGGGGTATTACTGTTGTTACTATTGTGCTAGAGACTGCTCTTGTGTCTTTTGCAAGCATATACAGTGATTGTTTTGAGCTTCTTGAGTGTGTACTCCTGTGTGGCAGTGAGGGTCTGAAGTTCTCTACTTCATTATTTTCCCAGCCATTACAGTGTAAAGTTTGAAGAAAGCTTTATACAGTTTCTGCATATGTGATGGCTGATGTTTTAGTATACTTTTTACTTCTCTGTAGTAAAAGTGAATGCAAATGAAAATTTTCAAATCAAAAAGATTTTTAGTTTAGCTGAGTAATGTCACAAGTGACCCAGATAAACTAAAATACAATAGAAGAGTCAATGTTTCCACAGGCCATAATGAAAAAATCACAGGTGATTTTGGTTTTGTCACCAAAAAGGCAAGAACACAGTGCTCCAGTTTTCACCAAAACTAAAACACAAACAGAAACTGTATCCTGGAAAGACTTTATGTCAATGTCAGAAGGTTTTGCCTCCAAAGACAAAACAACCTGTGCCAAAAATTCATTACTCTTTCCTTAGTACTAGATTCAATACTGTGCTCACAGTTTTAATCATTTAGCAGCACCAGCTAGACACTACACAACACATAAAAAAGCACCAGTTGTTGTTACGAATACAGTATGTATCATTAGATCCATGATGTTCTTTTCCTACACTGTGTTCTCTGGAAAAAATGAGAAGGTGGATTTTTATAAGCAGAGATTTTAAGGAGTTTGGGCCTATAAATGATGCAAGATAGGTATAGCTTGATCTTGGCTATAGTTTGATTTTGGGATTGAGCAGTACAGGTAGAACTGCATCAAGTTTGACCCCCTCCACTTCAGCAGTTCTTCCAAGCTGTCCCCAAAGTGCCTGTCCTCAGAAGTCCCAAACCTTCACCATGCTGTGCTGCAGCATGCACAATCTCAGTTTCCTGTTGCAAAAATATGGTTGTAAGAGGCTACGCTGTGTCTTTTCATATTGTTTCAGCCCATTTAATCTGAAAAATTACACATGGTTGTGGATGTACATGCATATCATAGTCACAGAGGTAACACATGGAACCCATAGATCATCCAGGTCAGCTGCTCCAAGGATTTGGCCTAGGCCGTGGGACTCGCCCGGAGCAAATTGGAGTTGAGCCCCCCTGCACACTTGTCTTGGTGGTCAGAGATTATTCTCTGGGAAAGATGCCTCTATTGTTATATACTCAGCCAAAGTTATCATTTAATGAAAAATTGATGTCTGGAAAAATTGTGCTACTAATTTCGTATTGCTGAGTAGCTTACAGATTCTTGTTTGTAAAACCTCTCCTACTGCAAGGAACAGCATGCAGAAAGGACATTATTTGCATTTATGTGCTTTTACAGTTTTCAGTTATGCCTATCCTGCAGGAATGGGCCATTTTCATCACAACAATGCAGTGATTTCTAATGGAACACGTTTCAAGTCCAGTACTGCATGTCTGTACTTTTCATTAAAAAGTGTTGTTCTAATTATAATTTACTGAAATTGTCATTTCAGTAAAAATTGCTGTTATATTTTAACAACTCAGCAAGAGTGTATTTGACTCTTTCTCTGTCATTGTAGTCAAATGATCTCTATTTATCCACATGCAGTTTGTAGCCAAATAATTGAATTAAAATTACTATATTCCTTTTTCAAAACTGAGAGGAAAAAGTAATTACAAATCAATGTATGATTCTCAGTAAGAGGCCTGCTATTCAACTAAATGATCAGTGTCACTTCAACAGCAGAATCATGAAGACTGTTTAATTTTTCTGAACTAAAATTTTATTTAAGAAAAGAACAAAATTATTAAGACTAGAGCCATAGGAATGAAAGCTAACACCTGTGTCTGTAGCACACCTGCTATTTAGCCTTAGGTTATTAAATTTTTCTGCACCTCTGCCTATGTTAAAAAATATTGTCTGTTGTATTCTAAATATGAAACTCTTCAATTAGATATTTTTTAGATGTTAGTTGTTTTTGGTTTTGTTTTTGTTTCCTTTTTACAATGAAGGGGTTACCCGTGCCAAGGTAAATAATCCTTTGTAAAGAAAACAAAATAGCTGACATCACAAGCAGTATAATTATTTATTTATTAACTGAATTGAAACACTGAGCAATAAATCATCATACTTAGTTATATAATCCTTTGTAATTACACGTTCTACAAACAACTGAATTTTAATTAAATTTTATTATAAGTTTAAACTTCAAAGAATACCCATCTTTACAACAGAAGCAGTCAGTACCCAAGCCTTTAAAATAATTTTTCTCAAAAATTAAGAACAAACTGAAAAAAAATAGCCAATATTTTTTCATTTTAGTATTACATTTGCCTACCAAGTCCTACATAGATAGAGATAAAAGCTCCTCCAAGAGCAAAAAGTGCATCTTTTTTTTTCTATTTACAAAATATTGATGAAGTGCTCTATTGAGGTAGAGATCTCATTAATTATTTGATTTACACAAAAAGAAGACAGAGGAAAATGAGTGCCCTGGCTAATGCCATGATGTACCATCTTGAGACTTAAGATCTTTTTAATGTATTCAGCAGTGATGCAGCTGAAAGAGGAAAGAGGAAGTTGAATGGATCCATTAATTTAATTGAAGCAAGCTCTGACAAGAGATAAAACATCTCAGGCCCTGCATCTCTTCAGGAAGCATCAGCACTATAGTAAACAGTCAATGATCCACAGACACACACACACATACAAAAAAAAGCTAAAGGTATACATAGATTCTAGAGACCTCAAGGCCAGAGAATAGCTATAGTGGCAAGAGGTGAATAGACTGAAGAGGCCCTCCCTTCTTGCAGCATCACAAAGATTTCAGCATCTACATCTTTTGTTCAGTTGTACTCCCATGAAAAACTCCTGGGTTAGCTCTAAGTGATTCAGACTTCTTACAGAAAAGTTCCATTTGTTCATTTTTTTCAAGCTTCAGAGAAGCACACTGTCTCATGATCTCTTGAAAAGTAGAAGGGAGAAATAGACTTCTACAGCTCTTTAAAGAAATTCTGATGCTGCTGTTGTCTTTCAGGTGTCTTATCCCTCCCTGCCTTCCTGTATGGCTGCCAGAAACTTGTTTTAAACGAATGGTACCCCTCCTAAATGTGTAAGCTCTTCTTAGTTAGTGGTTACCATGAGCATACTCAGTTACTACTGTAAACAATTTTCTCTAATAATACATCAATCACCATGACATCTTACTGATAACAAGGAATACCTGGGTTCATATAACATAATTACTTTCTATTAAGTTAGAGTTTACAGAATCACAAAATCATCTAGGTTGGAGAAAACCTTGAAGATCATCCAGTCCAACCATTAACCTCACACTGACAGTTCCCAACTACACCCTATCCCTCAGCGCTATGTCAACCTGACTCTTAAACACCTCCAGGGATGGGGACTCCACCACCACCCTGGGCAGCTCGTTCCAACACCTAACAACCCCTTCTGGAAAGAAATGCTTCCTAATATCCAGTCTAAACCTTCCCTGGAACAAATTGAGGCCATTCCCTCTTGTCCTATACCTTTCTACTAAGCTAAAGAGGCTCGTCCCCAGCTCTCTGCACCCTCCTTTCAGGGAGCTGTAGAGGGCGATGAGGTCTCCCCTCAGCCTCCTCTTCTCCAGACTAAACACCCCCAATTCCCTCAGCCGCTCCCCGTACGACCTGTGCTCCAGACCCTGCACCAGCTCCGTTGCCCTTCTCTGGACACGCTCGAGTCATTCAATGTCCTTTTTGTAGTGAAGGGCCCAAAACTGAACACAGTAACCGAGGTGATAAAAGAAATTAAGAATTGTATTTCTGATCTTGATAGAGTGTAATTAATACCACAGGTAAATACAGCTAGCCAGTCCTAAAGTGGCATGAACTGATGAAGTTTTTCTGACTATAGAGTTATAATGGTAGCTTGCAACCTGAGATCTGGGCAAAAACCTGAAGAATTGAGTAGGACCAGAAGAGGCATTTATGACTGATATTGCCATTAAATACTGGCCCCAAACCTTCTGAATTTCTTGGGATATTTGATAATTGACTCTTCAGCTACAGAAAACCATTTAACATCAGTACCTAAATGACCTGGTTTAGAGCTAGCTCAGCTGAGCTCCTATCTGTGATGAGAACAAACTTAAATTCCTTTCAGAGAGAGAGGATGTTCCAGGAAAGGGATAATGTGTGAAGTTACAGCCATGAGTATTTCTAAGTTTTCTGATTTACTTCACATCCTGACAGTCTTCTTGTAGGCTTAGATTGATTACAAAGTAATAATTTAATGATAATATTGACAATTGGATTCATACATATACACAGAGAACGTAAGTTCCACTTCACTGAGATATTTAAAAGAGGAACTCAAAGAACAAACTTTACTTTTCCTACCCTATGAACACTATACACATGTTCTCCTGCAAACGTTCATTTGACCTATGATTTAACAGTAAAACAAGGACAATCTTTTGCCTGTGCTGATTCAGCACAATCACGTTTATGATCAGCAATTTGAAACTGTTCTTTATTAAAAAAAAAAAAAAAAAAAGGAAAACAAAAGATTTCAACAAGTGAAAGAAAAATTAACACAGTTCCTTAAAGCAGGAGATGAAAATGAAGGGACAGTCAGGGGTTTGGGGACAGTGAGGAATAAAATAGTTCTAGTTAAGATTTTAAAAAATCAGACCCAGTTTTGGGTGAGAGATTGATCCATACATTTTGAAACAGACAGTAAATATCACAGAGAAGACTGATGGAGTGGTCATTTTAATATCTTTACATCTGCTTTTACAGTGGTTAAAATTTTAGTAATTAACTAAACAGACAATACAACTCCACAGTGAAGGAAATTGTATCTAGCCCTACATTCCTGTCTAAATCTAGCCATTCAGATTAGAGACTCTACTTCCCATCCACCTTCATTCAGTCAGATTTGTTTTGTTCAGTGGCTTTTACATATTTATTTACATCTATATGTTTATGTGTTTTGCACTCTCCAGTAACATCGTTCACATTCGATGATATTCAGCAGAATAAATAAGCAAGCATAAAAAACCAACGGAGCAGTCATAGTGAAAGTTATGCTTGAAAAAACACTGAAGCTCTATCAACGCTCCAAGAGTCTTTGACAATTTTGGCATTGGATATGACTGTAGTATCAACAGGTAATTATTTAAAAACTATGTTGCAATATAAGCTGGACTTCTTTATCTCTGATTTATCCTTAAGACATTGAAAATTACAAAATTCTATAGATCTATTATAATATTCACCTTAAATATTAGCTGAATTGCTGGCATTTAACCAATAGTGCATGTAAATTGTTAAAAAAAAAAAAAATGCAAGTGAAACAATCTCTGTCTCCTTAAAGGAAGTCATTTGAGCTGATTATACAGAGTGCAATGATGCATTAATACATCACTGGATGTGAAATGTGTATAATGTATCACATAATTCTTTATTTAGAGTTTATTAAACAAGCATTGACCTTCAGTCTTATCATACACAAAACTGTGTCCTCATAGTTCGATAAAGTGGCTTGTCAAAGTAAATATTTACAGCAGTTGGTAAAATAAAATCAGGTTATTTTCACTAATGGTCTATAGTGATCATTTATTTTTGAGTAGCTATATTCTTGCTGTCAAGCTGAAGCCCACTTTGGCATTAGAGAGCCCATGCAACGTGAGTCCCTGAAGGCAGACTACTGATTCAGGGTGGTATCTTGTAGCTATTAAAATTGAATTTTCCAGGCCAAGACTACTGAAGCTGTAATAACTTCACTTACAACAGCTCAGCTTTTCTAACTGATTGAGAAGCCAACCAGCAAACATGGCCTGACTATGCTGCTGAACATGAAATAGTACCAACCTTCTGGCCCTAAAGAGAAGTGCATTCAGTTACACTGTAATCAATACAAGCAACAGCATCAACTAAACAAAGAATCTGCAGTATAACCAATCTTACAGGACAAAAGACAAATAAATAAAGTAACTACCTACTACTGAGTATCATCATGATTTCTTGGCAGGACATCCTTACATAACAAAAATGCTAGTGATAATTTTTGTGTCAAGTAAGGTTATTTATGTATTTCCAGTACAAACCAATGTTTCCACTTACTCAAAACTTTCTATTTTTTTAATAATATACTTTAAAGACTATCTCAGTGTTTCAGGTGAATAAGAATAAAACTTCTGTACAAAGACTCTTCCATTACAAACAAAAGCAGTGAAAATAATGGTTCATAATATCGTTTGTATGTGTACTTTTTGTGGCTCTAAATATTATATCAATTGTTTGTTTTTCCCTAGTTTGTTCCATTTACTCTGTCATTCCTCAAACAGTTCAGTAGTGGGTACTGGGTGGTAGTTACACAGGTAGTCTCTATTTTCTTGTAGCACAAGGCAAGCATGGTAGCACAACTTGCTTTAAAGAATCTGAAAAACAAGTAGTAAGTTTTTCTATCTCTGATTTCATATTGTGAATCAGTTTTTATATTAATATTTCAGCTATTCAGCAGTGACAATGAAGACTATTTTTAAACTTCAATCGAAGCAATTCTGGAGACATACCAGCATTTCTGTCACTTCTGTCAATTCAAATACTTAGCAAAACATGCTTAGAGATTGTACACTAAGGGTACTATTTTGGCATCAGTGTTCTGAAAGCAAGGCCATTAAATTTAGAATCTGTGCAGTTAAACAGCCAGTGAAACACTGAAACAAAAGAATATGTGTGAATGTGTGTGTGTGTGTGTGTGTGTGTGAGACACCTTCTCCTTCATCAAATTATAACTATGCTCTTAGGCATCCAGATAATGAGATGCAACCTCTAGAAATGTAAGATGTCCTTAAAGACAAAAAAAGAAAGGTGAAAGCTGGAGAAGCATTCCTTATTCATGATATATTTAGAAAATATTTCTTCTTCTAAGAATATTATTTTTCTTACATATTACTTATTTCAGTCACTAACATTAAAAAATTAATAAACTTAATCAATTCCAAACTAAGAGAAAGACCACTCACACATTCCCTAGCTTGCTACTGAAACAGTGACATTGGCAGGAGACAGCCAATGTGCTTGAAAATCATACCTGATGATATTCTGATGGTCTTCTGTGTAAACAGGAAAGCAACACTTCAAATCAGAGTGAATCTACAGTCACTCTGCATTTATCAGTGAATGTATTCTGGGTTGTGTAACATCTTGCCCAATGCATAGCAAACTCTGGTAATGCTGGCTTCTGGGACAACACTTTAAAAGTCATTAGGCATTAAATCACATGAACTACAGTTCAAAACAGGTGGTAAAATAGCTGGGGACACATATCCTCTTAGGAGACCTGAATACATCATGACATATCCAGAGATCTACCCCAAAATATAGAGCTCAATTTTATTAGTGTATTCATAGATACATCAGATAACTTTTTCAGCTACTATAACAACTGGTTTACATAGATACAATGTTATGTAAAATAATTTTGCAAGACAATTAAAATGGCACAGCAACCATAATGCAAAGTATTGTAGAAAGTTCTGGATTTTTTTTTAGTAAAGTGACATTTTGTCATGGCCAAAGCTAATAAAATATTTTGTAATTATGATAATAATTTCCATGAAAAGGTACTTTTTTATTTGCAACATATAACAGCAATACATTGTCGTCTGTTGCTGATGTCTGTTCTCAAATTTTTATTTCATTTCATTTCCAAAGTTAGATCCCAACCATGGTTATTTTTTAAAAAAACCAAACTGTTACTCAACACATGTACATCTTCTGACTAAAGTAGCTGAGAGAAACCCAATTAAAATTAAAAATCACAACCCTTTTTCATAGTTCATTCACTAGTATGCTTCAATAGCAAATTAACACTTTGAATTTTACTTGTTCCATTCAGTGGTTTAATAAAGAACCTTTTAAACTGCACCAACCACACAGTAATGAAATAAAATATATAGCAACATGACAAAGTTACCTGATCTATAGTAAAATCTATTATTTTATCCAATACCATGTAGATCTGGAAGGGGAAAAAGCTAGTTCT